>NC_135772.1:1168692-1214318 GCF_028453695.1 Augochlora pura
TTTTCAAAATAAATAGCTCATTTAATCATTCGAATAAATATAAATTTCCTCTCCCTCCTAAATAATGATTAAAATCGAAAAGGTGCTTACCCTCTTAACTATAAATAAATGGAAGAAAATGGTGTCAAAGGGTTAAGCATACGCACTTACACTAGAGTGTGCCAGTATCGTCATGTTCCAACAGAAACAGCTGTTTCGTACACGCAACGATCGAAACAGTCGCCGTCACGATAACGTCGCGTAACAATGGACCGGTCCTCGAAGACGTCATCACAGGCCGGATCACCGCGGCGCACCAAGTTGTTTAATTAAGTCGTCGCGCGACGATGCCCGGAGCTTTGAAAACGCGAAAGACAAGGGTAAATTCGTTTCGCAGTAAACCGCGGCGCGGCGGTGGCGCGCGTCTTCCCCGCGGAACGTAATTTAATCGCGCGATTAAAGTTCCGAGTGCCCGAAGGAAGAGCCCCGAGGACCGTCCGCCGGGAGAACGGAACTATTATCTGACGGATACGGACAGGACACCCCGATGGAAATTCCTTGTTGATGTATATTTAAGACGTTCGGTGTCCGAGAGGGCAACGGGAAAATTATTTTTCCGACGGCGAACCGCGAAACCGGAGCAGCGCCGCTCGCTCTTAAGTAAATTCTTCCCCCCCCCCCCCCCTATCTTCGCCTCGCCGAACCCTACTTCATTGGGTACACAATCAACTTGAAAATACATTTTTAAATTAGACTCGTCGCATGGCGATATTAATGTTACTGCCCGGCACTAATATTCTTTATGACACGGACGGGCCTAGCCGGTAATCACACCTGGAGAAGTTTCCCGTCTTTGTTAAAATATCGCTGTCGCCGCCCGCCTTCCATATACCGGCAACTTCGCAAAAGGACGCGACCAGGCGCGAAGGAAGGGCGCCTTCTCGAAACAGACTCGCCGATTGGTCATTGCCAAAATCATGGAAAACCAATCTCAATAATAGATAAAAAATTAATGGTTACTATGACAACCGATTCGAAGAAAAAGCCGATTTATAGGTTATGTTCGCTAAACTGTTAATTTCTTTGTGCTAGTTATTTAGTCAATGGCAAGTGTCAATTGTCACGATTACCTGATTACATATTTATTGAATTTGTATTCTTCCAAGCTATTATTTATATAAAAGTATATTCTCGTAACTTGTTGCTTATAGCATCATATATACAAATCTCTCCATTTCAGACGAAATTTGTTTTTATTTTCGAAGAAAGATTTGCTAGAAGCATTGTTATTTAGTAGGTCATGCGCGAAAGGTTCGTGTGACTCGTTGTCGAAGAGTTGGAGAGAGTTGTTACACACGATTCTCTATTTTTCTTTTCTTTCTTTTTTTTTGTATGTGAAGAGAAAATGCTGAACAGAACTTCATGGGATGTAAGTGGTATCCAAGAACGGCTTCGTTCGAATTTCTCAACCCTACGCGAGACTCGGAGGAAGCATATTCTCTGGCAAGCTCGGTGTATTTTTAACAGAACGAAAACGGAGCCGTACTAGGGTAGCGTGTACGGTTGTTGACCTGTATATTGAGATTGATTTTTTTGCTGAAAAAATAGTAAATACGATGCCTTTTTTTTACTGAATAAGGTATTGCATGGATCTTTTAGTTTAGCTTGTTATTACTGTTATATTATTAAATTGTTATATTGGAATGATCTTTTATTGTTGTATTGTTTAATTGTTATATTGGAATGTTTTTGTATTATTGTATTGTTAAATTATTATATTGGCATGTTTTTTTATTATTGTATTGTTAAATTATTATATTAACATGTTTTTGTGTTATTGTATTTTTGAAATTATTATACTGACATTATCTTCTATTATTGTGTTGTTAAATTAGTATATTGGCATGTTCTTGTATTATTGTATAATTGTATTATTATCTTATTATGTTATCTATAATAATTATTATATTTTATTTCATATACATTTCGGCAGCCCAGATATTTTCGTCCAGAATAAATCATATTTTATTATTTTATTCATATTATTCTACATTTTGTAAGTACGTAAATAAATCGAAAACTAATTACACGTTCTCGACTTCATTAAATCAACGAAATTTGATTTCACAATAACAATTATAGTAGCCAATAATTTTCGAATATATTACCTCAATAAATTCATATAATTATTACACATGTACAATGTATGCTGCAAAGTTTACAAAACGAAGTTGTTTAACTAAAAGTGTCTATTTTTTTGAACATGTAAAGGGTAATCAAGAATTGCTACGACAATTTTCTTTCTTCATAGTGATTGTATAATATAGGACAATAATTAATTTGAGGTTATGACGGTATTTATCCAGTGATTGACGTGGATAGTGTTGCTGTAACTTTCAAAGAACATTTTTATAGTCACACATATTTTCCATCTTTCCTTTAAATCCATAAATCTATATTATTATTGTTTTTTATTACAGTTACTGGTATCAATATGAAATTCAATTATAACCTAGAAATTATAATCTATGGGGCTATTATATTAATTGTAACCACGCTAATGACTTCTCAGTTAATGCGATCACTCTAAAACAAACAAACCAATAATAATAATAAAAATAGTAGTAATAAATATATATAACAATAAATGAATATAATAATATAATAATCATGATAGAATGAACAATCATAATATAATAATAAATATATATAATAAATGAGTAATAATGAAAAGTAACAGTAACGAATAACAAAATAAAAAAGCAACTTCAAAAGACATTCCTCCAAAAACACCATAAACATCAATCAATCCCAACACACCATAAACCAAGAACAAGTCCAACTATATTAAAGCTAAAAGAAAGAGACACTCTAAAAACAATGCTAACCCTATCCTCTAAAACTAATCCCCCCCCCCCCAAAATGACTCCACAGCCTACAATCACCCAGCCCGATGCATCATCGTCTCCCCCTCCAACAATCGCTATCACGAACCCCAGCCTCCGAAGCTATTTCACTCAGAGACCAGCGGAGCACCTTTCGCCCCCCCCCCCCCCCCCCCCTAACGCGTCGCCTCGCGTGGTGCACAAACAGCGTTATTAGCGTGCCGGCAACGGCGTCAGAAAACGCATCAGAGAAATCCAATCGGGGTTGGGAAACGAGAGGGGGGGCTAGGAACGAGAGCCGAGAGCAAGAGGATCGAGATGTTACTGCTCGCAGACGGGGCTAAAATATCCCTGCAAATAACTCGAATTCTATCTGGATTTCCATCTGGATCGGCCGGGGGATGAGGGCGACGCCGGGTCTCGGAAAGCGTGGCGAGACGGGGGTAGGGGGTCGGTCGGGGTTGAACCGTGGAGGAATCGAGGAATTCGTGGTAAAAGAAGCAGAAAGCCGGCTGCTTACATATTCGATCACGTAAGTACACACGGGAGCGACGAGAAAAAGAGAAGCAGCCGGGCAAACGATGATCGTAAGGGAGTCTCGAGGGTTGGCTGCAGCCTCCTCGCACCCTCCCCTCTTCGCCTCCTCCAAGGAGGGGTGGGGGGATGGTTCGCGGAATATCGGCCGTATTGGTTGCCGCTAAGCGGCGTCGAAGCGGTGAGAATCAAAATCCTGGATCGCGTCGGCGTCGGCGGCGGCGGCGGCACGGGCCGCGTGCGGAATTTTAAACGGGCCGCGGGGACACGGATATACCCGGCGCACGGAAGCGGGGAACAATTTGTACCGGTCTTTTGAAATATACTGGTAATCGCGGCGCGCATGCCAATGGCGGGAAATATTTCCGCTCTCTCGCCGCGCGCGCGCGCGCGGACAAATCCCCGAGCTTTTCGTTACGCGCGGCCTCCGTTCCGCATCGCTCGCTCGCTCGCTCGCGCGCGCGCGGCGCCGCACGGAGAATTGAATTTTAAAATTCGACACCACGGCGAATTTTATTGTTCCCGGGAACCGCCGCGAATTGATTTAACCCTTGCGCCCCCACCCCCCGACCCCGCCGTTCCGGCCGCTTCCTCCTCCGCCTGCCTCCTCCTCCACCCACGTCTTCTTCGCTCGGCGTTCACGGCCGCGCGGAATGCTAATGAGCCGGGAGAGCGCGAACCGAGTCGGCCCGCGGAACTGGAAGCGGTAATTGCGGACCGGTAATATGATATTTTTCGCGGCGGAATGGAAATTACGTTCGCCCGCGACCGATTCCTTCGGATGGCTCGCTTTAGGAACGGTTTCCAAGAATCGGTTTCGAGAGCGTGGACCGGAATAACGGGGCGATTTGGGATAAGGAATGATGTGATCGTTGAGTTGTTTGAGGATTGGTTTTATGGGGAGTTAAGGGTGAAAGTGGTTGACACTAGTTTGATGCGGAGTTGAGTACTAAAGGAGTTAATACTGGGTCTAAACCCTTACCTAAGTTTTTTGTTACCTAGAAAGGCTACCACATAGCTATCCAACTACTTAGACTGACAGGTTAGTCTCTTAGCTACCAAAATGTCTAGCTACCTAATCATCTAGCACGCTATCCACTTAATAGTCTAACTACTTAATCATTTAACCTCTTTTCTTGAATAATTCAAACCGCAACTCCTTTTTTCTTCCATAATTTAAACAGCAATTATTTTATTCAATAATTTAAACAGCAACTCCTTTTTTCTTCAATATTTTAAACATTATCTCTTTTCTTCAGTAAATCAAACAACAATTCCCCTTCTCTCCATTAATTCAAACATATTTTTTTCATAGTTACAAGTTAAAAATAGCGGTGACAAGATGACAAAATTTTATTACGGCTTAAAAGAACGGAATAGCGTTTATACTTAACAAAATATTAATAGAAATCACCATGACGAGCCAGACTCGTCAAAATATGGCAAAGGGATAACGTGGAGTTATAACTCCAGGCTAAAGTAGCTAACACTAGGTTCAATGCAGACTTAAGTACTAAACTAGTTAACACTAGGATTAAAGTAGAGTTAATTACTAAATCAATTAACACTAGGTTTAATGTAGAGTTAACTATTAGTTAACTAAAGTACTTAACACTAAGTTTAATGTAGAGTTAACCTAGTTAGAGATAAACTAGTTAACCCTAGTTTAATTTAGGGTTAAATACTAAACTGATAACACTAGGTTTAATGTTTAATCAATTACTAAACTAGTTGACAACAGGTTTAATGCACAGTTAAGTTTTCAACTTGTCGACACTAGAATTAAAGTAGAGTTAATTATTAAAGTACTTAATAGTAAGTTTAAAGTAGAGTTAACCTAGTTAGAGTTAAACTAGTTAATCTTAGTTTAATACACAGTTAACTACTAATCTAGTTAACACTGGATTTAATATAGAGCTAAGTGCTAAATTGGTTAACACTGGGTTTAATGTGGAGTTAAGTGCAAAACTGAATTCAATTTGAAAAGTTGTTAACTTTGCGATGAAAAAGAATAATAAGATCCACCAAAGTGTTAATTTAAGAATAATTAAAATAAAATGAATTTAATTTGGAAAATTGTGAACTTTACGATGAAAAAGATTAATAAAATCTACCAAAGTGTTAATTTCAGAATAAATAGAATCAAATGAATTTAATTTAAAAAATTGTGAATTTCACGATGAATAACCTGAATAAAATCCGCGAAACCGTTACTTTTACGTGCAGAAATACGAAATTCAGCCTCTCTTCTCTGAAATCCTGCGCCTCGAAGAGTTAAAACGGACGTTCGTCGGGAAACAGGGGAGGGGGTAGGTCTTGTCTAATAATAAAATATGTCTTTCACTCGATCGGTTTCAAAAGATTTGCAAGACTTACAAGGGGCTACCCGGGAGGGGAGAGGGGATGGCGTTTCGAAGGTATCGGCCCCTGTACTCGTCGGATATCCGTCGAACTGCCGTGAATATATATACCCCGGGTAGAAAACGAGCAATTTAGAAGCGAGCAAAGGTTGATGCAGGTTATTTCCGATGAATCGGATATCGAGATGAAAAGAGGGGCGGCGGGGCGGGTTGTGAGTTTGCAGGGGCGGTCGGGGGGAGGAGAGGGGGTTATCGTCGAGTGGATTGGAACACTGTCGAATTCGTCAGGTCCCGGTGAAAAGCTCCCCGGATTTTGCATATCGCCGAATTTTTATTGAATACATTACTCGACGACCGAAAAAATAAACCCTCCCCGCGAATCAGATTTATGAGAACCAAACGTTAGTGCGCGCGCACGGAATGGAATTGAATTAATCATTCGGATACGGGAAGATCATCGCGTGATTCCTGTCTCGGCCTGTCATAGGTGTTACTCGATTAACGCGTCGTCCGACGGTCGTCTGTAAATAATGGGGAAAAGTTTTGTACTCGCGCGAACGCTCGAAACGTTTCGTGTAAATATTCCTGTGTTATCTGTTGATCGAATTGTTCGATCGTCCAATTTGTTATCTGAAATCTGAATAAAAGTAAATTTGAAAATCAAATCTTTCTGTTGCGTGTTCATTTAAAGATCATATTTTTCTTCGTTTTTATTTTCAATATCATTGAAAATTGCGATTCGAAATGTATTATTTCATATATATGTGTTTACAATAATATTGCAAATAAAAACGAAGAAAGAAGAAATATATATATATGTTGAATATAAAAACGAAGAAAGAAAAAAGGTGAAGGAAAATGTGATTTTTAAATTAATATGCAACGGGGTGATTTTATTTTGATTCGTCGCTAATTACAAATCAATAGGTTAAATAACAATATCTATATAGAGATTTTGTTTTAAGCTTATTTAAAATGGACTTGCTATTATTAATATTTATTTTTAATTTTTAAAGTATTGGTTTTCTCGTTCTTGTGGCCTGAGTACTGTAGAAGTATTGCAAATATAAAGGAACCTAATATTATAAATTGTAATATATATTTGTGTCTTAAAAAAATGACAATATTAAGTGCAATACAATATCCGCCGATTTTGTATGGTAAGAATCAATTAGTACAAAATTAAAGTACAGACTTTGCGCTATAAAACAAGCTAAGTCGTATTGTTCTACCATTTTTTGCAACAATGTTGCAATGCGTTGACTTTTCTCGATTTTATCACTGGCTATTTAAATGGTAATTTTAAACAGCTCCACGACGTGATTTGGATCTCCTGACTTTCCGATAATTTTTAAAATTCCTCGAACAGTCAAATTAATAAACAATCACTACAAATTAAAGAAGAGACTTTGCACTATAAAACAAGCTAATTTTCATTACTGTACAGTTTTTTTTAACAGAGTTATGGTATTTCAAAGTTTAACAATGTTGTAGGCATAGGAAGCATCGCTTCTCCCATGAGGTTTAAACTCCGCCAAATTTTTATAGTAAAAATCAACTAGTGCAAATTAAAGAGAAGACTTTGCTCTTTAAAACAAGCCATGCTGCTTTGTTGCACAATTTTTTTCATCAACGTTGCAACGCATTGAATTTGCTCGATTTTACCGCTGGCTATTTATATTTGGATAAGAAACCGTTGTTTGCATTAAACAAATTCTCTATTTATAAAGATATAATTTTAGAAATTATATTTATATCTCCTTAAACTACAAAGAGATTTTGCTTTAAACAATTAATTCAGATTTTTGCCTGGGTCTATCTATTATTATCATAATGGCAAATAGTCCTTTTTTTTTAAACGTAGAATGAAAGGAAGATTGTTTTAATTTTCAAGCAATGTTCTTTAATATCAAATAAACATTGAACATAAATTGGTCCTTTTTGTTTCAATATTTTACTGAAACAGTCAGCATAAAACAGTCTCATAAAATCTCACATAATTACCAACAATAAATTCACAATTACTTAAAATAATTATTTGTAGTATTTATAATGTAAAATAACGCATTCGAAATGATATTACAAATAATGTCATCTCGAAAGAGGTCGTAAACGTGGAAACAATTATGGAATAAAATTGCGTCAAATAATTGTTCCCATACTTCATTTGAAATGTCCGCAGGACAATTCTCTGCATAAATAATTACTGCATCCTTGGTATCGATATTAAAATATGAAAAGTAATAAGAATGCTATTTCATCGTTATTTTATAATGATTATTATGTGCTGTTATTATTATCTGTTTTGCGAAGAACAGTTAACGATTTTTAAGAGATTTTTAAGAGAATTTCAAGAGATTTTCACGACATTTTTAAGAGGTTTTCAAGATAATTTTCGAGAGAATTCCCAAGATATTTTTAAGAGAATTTTTAAGAGAATTTCAAGATATTTTTCGAGTGATTTTCGAGAGATTTTCAAAAGATTTTTCAAGAGATTTTTGAGCGATTTTCAAGAGATTTTCAAGGGATTTTCAGGATACTTTTCAAAGGATTTTCAAGATACTTTTTAAGAGATTTTCAAGATACTTTTCAAGAGATATTGAAGACATTTTTCAAGACACTTCAAGAAATTTTGAAAGAGATTTTTAAGAGAATTTCAAGATACTTTTCAAGAGATTTTCAAGAGATTTCTAACACACTTTTCAAGAGATTTCCAAGATACTTTCCAAGAGATTTTCATGACTCTTCTCATGAGATTTTAAAATGCCTTTCAAGAGACCCTAACATAATTTTTACGACACTTTTCAAGACATTTTTCAAGAAATCTCACCAAAATACCCAAAAAATCCAAAAAATTCCGAAAGTAAAATAAAAATCGACTTACTCAAATTACAATTTCCATCATCGCTATCCCTCATTGTATCATGCTCACCTCACACCCCCACTACCACACAGTACAATCTCAACGAGTCGCCCAACCGGTAGCACCTAAAACCCATCCCAACTATGAGAACAAAGTGTTCAGTCATAGAGAGACAGAGAGAGACAGAGAGAGAAAGAGAGAGAGGGAGAGAGGCGAGCAAGAATCGCTGCCGTGTCCCTGGGTAACGTCGATACGAACACTTACGGCAATTCGACGGCAGTTAGGCGCGTCCGAATCAATGGCACTTCGCTCGGCCGCATTATCTTTCCTCTTCATCCATGCGAGACGAGCCGCAGGGTACGCCCCGATAATTATAATCAGTCAGAAGGGGTCTGGATTCGGGGCTCTGGGGTTAGCGCCGGAGATCGTCGGGGTCACTACGAGTGACTGTGGTAGTAGGCGGGTGGAGAGAGAGAGAGAGAGAGAGAGATAAAGAGAGGGAGGGAGAGAGAGAGAGGGGGAGAGAGAGAGGGTGACCGAACTAGTAAAATGACGGAGAGAGCGAGAGATCCCGAAAGCTAGACCTAGAGAGAGAGAGAGGGAGGAGAAGACGAGAGTGAAAGACCTAGAGTGACAGAGAGAGCGAGAGATCGAGAGAGCTAGATCTGAAGAGAGAGGGAGCGAAAGACCTAGAGTGCCAATAGACCGAGAGAGCAAGAGCGAAGGACCTAGAGAAAGCGAGAAGACAAAGAGAGAGAGGGAAACCTAGAGAGAGAGAGAGAGAGAGAGAGAGAGAGAGACCTAGAGAGAGAAACATAGAGAGAGAGAGATAGAGAGAGAGAGCGAAAGACCTACAGAGACCAATAGGCCGAGAGAGCAAGAGCGAACGACATAGAGAGAGCGAGAGTCCAAGAGAGAGAGAGAGAGAGAGAGAGAGAGATCTAAAAAGAGAGACAGAGAGAGAGAGACCTAGAGAGAGAAAGCTAGAGAGAGAGACCTAGAAAGAGAGACAGACGAGAGAGAGAGGGACCTAGAGAGAGAGAGAGAGAGAGAGAGAGAGAGATAAAACCTAGAGGGAGAGAGAGAGGGACCTAGAGAGAGAGAGAGAAACCTAGAGAAAGAGAGAGAGAGGGAGAGAGAGAGAAAGAGAGAGAGAGAGACCTAGAGAGAGAAAGCTAGAGAGAAAGACCTAGAAAGAGAGACAGACGAGAGAGAGAGGGACCTAGAGAGAGAGAGAGAGAGAGAGAGAGAGATAAAACCTAGAGAGAGAGAGAAACCTAGAGAAAGAGAGAGAGAGAGAGAAAGAGAGAGACCTAGAAAGAGAGTGAGAGGGAGCGAGAGAGAGAGAGAGGGAGAAAGAGAGACCTAGAAAGAGAGAGAGAGAGAAAAAGAAAGAAACTAGAGAGAGGGGGTGAGAGAAAGAGAGAGAGAGAGAAAGCTAGAAAGAGAGAGGGAGAGAGAGAGAGAGAGAAACCCAGGTAGACCGACAGTCGAGAGAGCAAAAGCGAAAATCCTAGAGAGAGCGAGAGACCAAAAGAGCAAGAGATCGACAGAGAGATCGAGATCGAAAGAGCGAGAGAGATAGCAATGTAGGAGAAGGGTTGTGTCCAAGCCGAACGATGAAAGAGAGAGGGGAAGTTGTGTGTCGTCCCTCCTCGGCTGCGGCAGAGGGTGGACAGAGCATTTACATCATTTAATTTATGACCCTCTCCGCTGCACCGACAACGCGCGGCCGAGGAAGCTCCGCGTGTACACACGTACACACGGAGGCCACGGTCGGCCGACTGGCACACGACACACGTACACTAATGCATCGGCAGAATAAATTTGCATATGCATGTAACGTTGCGAGCGGATACCCGCGCCGCGCACCGGGAAAGAGCGACAAAGCGGGGAACACCGGCGCAGCACCCGACAACGGGGGATGCGAAGCTCGTGGATCGCGCGCGCGCTCGCGCGCGCGGGGAAGAAGCAGAATTGAACACTGCCGACGCCGATGCTGTCCGCCCTCGAAATCGAACTCGCCACAGGATCGACCGTCCTCGAGTGCTCGCCGACGATTTTCATGGTGAATCCTGCGAGGAAAATAATGCCGGATCCACTTGTAGTCTAATCAGCGACGGTGAGGGAGCACGGCGATGATCGGACGTTGCAACCCTAAAGTATCGCTCGCTTGGTGTTATTTGACTTTTGTATAGGTTTCTCTTTGCTTTTGAGTTTTGTTTCTTGACGATGTGTTGGAATATAAAATTAAGAAAAGAAAGCAATAAATATATAAATAAATAATATATATATATTTTTCTTTACTAATAAAGCAAAGAAAAGAAAAGTGGAATTTTATATTGTGGGAATGATGGAGGGTGGTTTAAGTGTTTTTTGTATTTTTGTGTGGTTGGTTAATTGGCGTCTCAGTGGTGGGGGTTGATAGTAGTTATTATTGTTTGTTTTATAAACGCGATAAAATCAAACAGTATAGTAATCAACAAAACACGACAAGATCGAACAGTCTAATACAAACAAATTGGACCACAAACCCGAAACCACGTACGAAAAATAAATCACCTCAGAATTCATTTATATCAGAATTGTTTCCAATTCCCTTCAACGCGCGCGTTCCTGCGACATTTATTTTGAAATTAGCGTGCGCGTGCATGCGCGCCGAGAGCCGGCAGACAGGAAATGGAAATCAATTTTGAAAATTTCGGCGTACGAACGAAGAGCATCCGGAGCGGGCGGCGTCGGCGTCGGCGGCGAATCGCGCGGAGAGCCAAGTTGAAAGGTAATCGTAAACTAATTGGAACTAAATTCGCCGGGCGTAATTACGCGTTTTAATTTGAAGCCTCTCGCGAAAGTGCCCTCTCTCGCCCGGGATCGTGGAGCTGCTCGCTCTACTCGCGCGGAGCCGCTCTGCCGCTCTGCCGCTGCCGCGCCGCCCCTTTCGTTTCTCACGCGCTTTAATAGGGGCTGTATTTTAAGCTACCTAGTAATTAAAAGAATTACGTCTTCATTCGGCCAAGTAGCGCGCCGCGCCGCCGAAAGACAGGCAGGATGGAACGTTCTTCGCGAATTTCGCCTCTACTCTGTCGTTTTCTTAATTGAATCGCGACTATACTATTGAAATTCGGATTATAGTAATGGTATGGCTTGGAGTTTGGAGGGTAGACCGACCCTTAACCCTAGAAAAGGGTCTCTTGCTTTTTTTGGTGGCGCGAGTGATGGCGGGGGGTTGCAGGTGATTCGAAATAAAATATTAATAAATGGTATTTATTGTAATATTTTAAAAAATAGTAAACGCGATGTAACAGAATATGCTCTGAAATAGAAATCTCCTATGTAATTAATACAAGTAATTATAACAGTTATTATAGTATAATGTTCGACCTGTGGTTCAACCACAAAACGAAATATAAATTCTAATACTATTATTATTATTAAAAATATAATATTTTACAAAAAAAAACTAGCATCAATATTACCATAATTATTATTACTACCATCAATATTACTATCTTTATCATCACAATTATTACTAGTGCTATAATTTATTTTCTTACGAATTACTAGATTCTTAAACTCCAAATAATACAAACCTAGTAATTAAACTACAAATTAACCCTTGAAAAAGTAACAATTACAACGACCAAAATTTTACAACAAATACAAAAGAATTAGAAAATTGTCGAATACGTCAACTGGAATAAAACGCGAGCGTTTCGGAGTTTTAACGGCGTGCATTTAAATTCCGTGCGCCGCGGAGGGTCGTCCACCGGCAAAGGGTTCATAAATACTTTCGACAAGGGCTTCGTTAGTTCGCCGACGAAAAAGATGCAAGTGGCCGGATACAATGCGAAGCAATCTCTGTTACAGAATGTCAAAAGGCGGCGGGATTTCCGCGCGGCAATGGCTCGCCGAGTGAAACCTCAGATCCCGTCGTCCGAGCCGCCGCCCCTCGTCTCCCCGTGGCAGCTACGGTAAGTAAATTGACGCTAAAACATTGTTAACCAGAGACGCTACCCGGGCCATATACTCCTTATGCAACTCGACGCCGCCCGTCGTCGACGAGGTCCGCCCGTCGACGAATTCCTCCCTCTCTCTCTCTCTCTCTCTCTCCGTTCCCGATCTTAATAACTGGACGACAATGAAATTAGTTTCGTTAGCCGTGGAATCTCCGCCGCGTGTGTCCTACGTTTCGACTGTTGCGGATCGTGTAGCCCGGCGAGTCCCTTTTAACGCGGCCGTTAAACCCTCGTCAAAGTTTTCTTTGCGGTTCGGCCCTTGTACCCTTTCGCAACCCTAACCGCGGATTCCTTTGCCCGGGACGTTCGGTCGCTTCTCAATTTTTAATGAAACGCGCGATCCGGGAAACGCTCGCTTCCCCGCGTCCTGGAAAGACGCTTAGCGTGTATCTCATGAATAGCCGTCCTGGCGAAACTGTGTTTTACCGTGGAACAAGCTGAATAATTCTAGGTGCAAGGGATATTTGTTGTAAGAAAATTGACATTTTATTTATTTGCCTCGGTGAACATGTTTTCTTGTATTTTTGAGATTTGTATATGGCGCAGGTTTGCGTACGAAATTGCTTATGGGAAGGTTATTTTGTAGGTTATGTTCACTATTGGTGTTCGTAGATCGGAATTGGATTTATTGGGTTTTTAGGTTTAATATGCGTTAGGAAATTTATTGTGGAATAATATGAATTTTCTTGTGAGGAATTTAATCTTTATGAATTTTTGATAATTATAAGATGGAGTTCGATTTTTTAATTTTTATTAAGAATAATTTGGATTCAGTGAATTTCGTTTGGTGAAGGATGAATTTTGTAACGAGAAAGGTTAATTATTACATAATTTTTTAAATATTAGATACCTTACACGATTAAGAAAATAGATAAAATGAAACTAGAAACAAAAACTTAACATCGAACTACTATAATAAGCTCAAACATTATTATATGATTTTTTAAATATTGGATACCTTTTGAATTTTTCAAATTTTCGCACGAATAAAATAAATGAAATAAATACAAAATAAATAAGTGGGGTAGACTAGAGTTGAATAGAATGGAACAGAATAGAGTGTAATAGAGTAGGGTACAGTGTAATGAAGAAGGATAATGTGGAATAGTATGGAATAGAGTCGAATAGCGTGAAATAACATGGAGTAGAGTCAAATAGCGTGGACTAGAGTATAATAGAGTAGAATATGTTGTTGAATAGAGTGAAACAAAACGTAACAAAATAGAATAGAGCACAATAGAGTGAAACATATTAACATAAGGTTGAATAGAGTGTAACAGAGTAGAATAGAGTAGGGTAAAATAGAGTGGCATAGAGCAGAATAGAGTGGAATATAGTGGAATAGAATAGGTGAGAGTATAATATAGTGGAATGGAGTAGATAAGAGTATACTAAAGAGGAATACAGTTGAATAGAGTGGAATAGATTATAAAAGAGTAGAATATGTCGTAGAATAGAGTGAAACAGAATGCGACAGAGTGCAATAAAGCAGAATGTAGTGGAACATATTGGAACAAGGTTGAATAGGATGGAACATATTAGAATAAGATAGAATAGTGTGTAACAAAGTAGAATACAGCAGAATAGAGTGGAATAGCGTGGAATCAAGAGTAGAAGATAGTACAATAGAGTCGAATATAGTGGAATATAGTAGATGAGAGTATAATATAGTGGAATAGAGTTGAATAGAGTATAATATAGTGGAATACAGTTGAATAGAGTGGAATAGATTATAAAAGAGTAGAATATGTCGTAGAATAGAGTGAAAAAGAATGTAACAGCTTACACTAGAGCAGAATAGAGTGGAACATATTAGAACAAGGTTGAATAGGGTGGAACATATTAGAATAAGATTGAATAGAGTGCATCAAAGTAGAATAGAGCAGAATAGAGTTGAATATAGCAGAATAGAGTGAAATAGCGTGAAATAAGAGTAGGAGAGAGTACAATAGAGTGGAGTATAGTGGAATAGAGTAAATACACGACAAGTAAATTGTATTAAATCGTTAAAAGAGTATACTATAGTGGAATACAGTTGAATAGAGTGGAATAGATTATAAAAGAGTAGAATATGTCGTAGAATAGAGTGAAAAAAGAATGTAACAGCTTACACTAGAGCAGAATAGGGTGGAACATATTAGAACAAGGTTGAATAGAGTGGAACATGAGAGAATGAGAGTACATTAGAGTGGAGTATAGTGGAATAGAGTAAATACACGACAAGTAAGTTGTATTAAATCGTTTACAAATTGAACGAACTTTGAATTCGATTATCACGAAAACGAAGCTCCGGATGAAAAAATGTTATACCAAAATATTTTCTTATTTTTTTATGTAGAATCACCCCCTGCCCGGTTGTACAACGAATTCCTGGACACCCTGTATAGGATGGACTCGCTAGTACCTCGTGGTCATTGCAAGACAAGACCTTGTGTGGTCTCGACGAGTTGTAGCAATAAAGTGAAGTATATGGAGCCGAGTGAATACTTTTGCTCGAGATCGTGCATAACGTGGGGCGGAAAGAACTTATGAAACACTCTAATACATCGAATAAAAGCCTCGTATTAAAGCTGTTCAACGCTACAGCACAATCTGTTCTACAAGTCAATGACACGGTAAAAAGCGCAACGATTTATTGACGCACCCAACAGATCCAGTTCGCACCGTCTCTACAGGTCCCGAATGAATGGAGGCGACCCTAGTCGCTTCGTTTCCCGTGCGACTATAAGAACAGGTCTCTTCTTCTGAACGACGTATCAAAATACAGCCACCAGCCGTCTGTCCCCTATCAGCCATTACGATTTGAGCCGTTGTTGTTTACCCCTCTCGAAAGCGACCCTTCCCCGGCGAGCGTCCGCCTCGATCTCCGTTCCGGTCACGAAGTCCTGTTTGAAGGACTGTTTGTCAGAGCGTAGCGCGCGCGTGTGCTGGAAAGAGAGGAGAACCTCTCTCCGCAGCCGCCCCGTGCGATCGCTCGGACAGAGTCCAGAGGCAGCAGCCAGCCCGCCCCTTCCGGATATTCGTTCCTCGTATATCTCCGGCTGGGCCGCTCGCCCCCGATACGCAATGCTCTCCTCCCTTGCTAGGTCAAAACGGAGAGACGCGGCCGGCGTACTCGAATTACGTGAGCCAGTTTAAGGAGCAGCACTGCGAAGGGTCAACGGTGCCTTCGTTGCCCCCCCTCATAATCCGTCGAAACTTCCTAATACGTGTTTTTATTGATTCTAAACGCGGACATGGCGGCGGAGGGTCGAGCAATTACACTTTTTCGAGTATTGCGTTGTTGTGCTGTGGAGGGAGAGTTTTTTTTAGGAAAGGCTGAATAGTCATTCGACTGCATTGTATTTCAACTACATAGTAATGCAAATAAATTGTATTTCACTTACGTTCTTTTAATTGTGTAATAACAAAACTATATTGTAGTTCCATTGGATAGTAACCCAACTAAATTGCATTTCAGTTGCATTCTTTTAATTATATAGTAACGAAACCATATTGTACTCCAACTACATAGTGACCCAACTATATTGTATTTCATTTACATTCTATTAATTATATAGTAACAAAACTATATTGTATTTCAATTATATAGTAACCCAACTAAATTGTATCTCAGTTACATTGTTTTAATTATAGAGTAACAAAACTATATTGTATTTCAATTATATAGTTACCCAACTAACTTTTATTTCACTGACATTGTTTTAATTATATAGTGACAAAACAATATATTATATTTAAATTTTATAGTAACCCAACTATATTGTATTTCACTTACATTCTCTTGATTATATAGTAACAAAACTATATTGTATTTCAATTGTATAGTAACCCAACTAAATTGTATTTCACTTACATTGTTTTAATTATATAGTGACAAAACGACAATATATTATACTTCAATTTTATAGTAACCCAACTATATTGTATTTCACTTACATTCTCTTGATTATATAGTAACAAAACCATATTGTACTTCAATTATATAGTAGCTCAACTAAATTCTATTTCAATTACATTCCTTTATATAGTAACAAGACTATATTGTACTTCAACTTCAACTACATACATTTTACAGTAATTCAACTATCTCTGTATTTAAATTTCACAACACTTCAACTACATTATACTTCAATTCTATACTAATTAAGCAACATTCTATCTCAATCACGTATAAATTAATCAACAAAGTACCACCACACATTATCCTAAACCTAAAACAGCGATCGAATAATTTCCTTTTCTTCGTGAACACAACACAGTCCACGCACAAGTTACACGGCACCACCCTCCATCCTAAATACAGGTCATGCGAGCACCAACCACCGGCCGTCATATAACCCGTTCAACGAAATAACGACGGGAAAGCAAACACAGAACACAGCTTGCCGGAGAAGATCTCTTCCGGCGTCCTCGCAAACATACTCGAACAAAATTTGCCAAAAGCGTCGATTTAAACACTCGAAACAGCGCTCTTCCATTAGCGGAAATCTCTGTAAACAAGAAAAAAAAAGAGAGAAAAAAAAAAAAGGCCTCCCCGCGTCACCGCCGCCGGTCTACCCCCCGCCCGTTAAAAACCCCCCCCCCCCCCCCCCCCCCCCTCTACCGGCCCTCGTGGTGGGAAATTCGTGTAAAAACTAATCTCGGCGAGATTTCCGTATTTCTCTCGGCGCGGCGGCAGCATAACAGCCACTCGAGAAAACGAATTTGCTCGGCGCACGTAACCGGCTTGCTACAAGGAACGGCCTTAAACTCGACCCGCTTCTACGCCGCCGCCGCCGCCCGCGCTCCCATAACCTCGCGAGGGCGCGTGCATCAAGCGATCGAGCGGCGGTGGGCGCGCAGACTTTGCTGAATGTGCGGCGCGCTGTCGATTAATAGTTATCGGTTTAATCGTTGCTCCGCAACGCGCGGAAACCGCCGCCGGCTTCTTCGTCCGCAGTTTCGACGGAGACCCGGTCCACGGTTAAATACGCTAATTTTCATTGTTGTCGCTCCTAATGTAAGTGCAAGTGCTTCTTGCGTTTCGCACGAATCTTCATCTAATAATGTTTCCAATTCCGCGTCTTCGTACACTTTCGGCCTTCCGCCACGTTCTTTGTCTTCGGCGTCAAATTCACCGTTCTTAAACTTGTGAAACCACTCACGGCAACTTCTCTCACTTAAGGCAGCCTCGCCATATGCTTCTGCAAGCAATCGATGCGCCTCGGTTGCAGATTTCTTCAAATTAATGAAGTCAATCTTTATAAGCAAATGAGCTATTTAATAAGCAAATGACGCTTACTCGGCTCAAAACTCGACATTTTCGCACGAAAAAAGATATATGATGCTGATACGAAATCGCTAATATTTTAAGGTTATGTTGTTGCGAGATGTCCAACCTTACGATATAACGTTTTACAACAGACAATTTCAACCATAACATACTAGTGGCGTTATTTTTAGTGAAACGGCGGAAACTTATTTGTACTCCTAATAATTGGGCGGCTAGGAGCCGAAGGGTCCCGCTATCGGCGCAAACGTCCATTTTGATCGGTGACGGTCGCACCACCCGTTGCTAGTGCCGCTACTGGATGCTCTGTGCTGTTGCTCGTCTACTTACCCCTAGCATAGGATCCATCGATGTATCGGACGCACGTTTATCGCTGGTCGATAACACGCACCTGCGCCCTCCAAGGGGCACCGCGTGGAACACCGTGGACGAGGTCGCTGTCGATCCTCTTTCCCTTTGCTGAAGCGTGCTTCGTTTCTGAAACGATCGACGGGTTGGGATGGCGAAGTTGATGGGGTAGTGGAGTCAGTTACTGTGTCGTAGCCAGTTACTGTGCTTTTTCTTTGTTTTTAACCCCTTGCACTACGACTCCTTTCACGCCACGTTGATTAGCATTAACTTGTCTTTAATATTTTTCTTAATAGTACCAGACAATTTTTGTTTCCCGCATTGTCTTTATTTACCTTTGTTTTTACACTTTGACGACAGAAGAATTGATTTTTATTTCTATGTAATAAAAATTAATGATAACTATATTTAGTAGAGCTTGCATAAAATCTTCACCAGGAGTCTGACTCGTTATTATAGTGCAAGGGTTTAAATGCATTTTACTTTATTTTTATTTCTTTTTAGGCATAATTGATTTCATATTTATTGGTTTAAGTATAATTGATCTTATATTTATCTCTCAAGAGGTGTCAAATCAATTGATTAGACAAAGAGTGTCATTTTGATGGAGTACTGGAGTCAATTACTGTGTGGCAGCCAACTAACTACTGTGCTATTTTTATATTTTCAAGCATAATCGACTTTATATTTATTCCTCCAAGCATAACTGACTTTATATTTATTGTTTCAAGCATAATTGACTTTCTAGTTATTCCTTTAAGTATAGTTGGCTTTAATGACATTTTTTGATGAATTTTTTCGATGAATTGAATTATCATAATTATCTAAGTTATATTTACAATAGATAAATTATCGAAGTTACATTGACAATATATAAATTATCGAAGATACATCCACAGTATATAAATTATCGAAGATACATTCACAATCTATAAATTATCGAACTTACATTAACAATATATAAATCACCGAACTGACATTCACAATATATAAATCACAATACATAAACTATATATAATTCCATGTGCTCGTCGCGCGTACATAAAATTTACATTTATTACCAGCTGCTCAAAAACCGTCGTCTTTCCGGAACTTGGCCTTGTTCTTGACGTGTCCCCCCACCCCTCCCCCCCTCCACCAACCCGCCACCAGCGAGGACGCCTAGATCTATGATAATATGAATATGAATAATACATGCAGGCGACCCCTGTAGCACAGTATTTTGACAACACAATTTTGCTCTAACGCGGTTAGAGAATTTAGGGAACCAATGGTGTAACGCGGCGCATGCGGGGACGGTGCATTATTTAAAGCGAGGATACAGGGTGGCCCTCTGTGATCACGGCACTGCTGGAAATACTATGACAGTGGTGAAAATACGAGTCTGATACGACGAATGACATTTTTATATTTGGAACTTTGTTATTGAAAAGAGAGAGAGAGTTTTAGATTTTCAAGATATTAGAGTAGATGTCCTGATTATTTTCTCCTTGGATTAAAAACTTATAGAAAAAGAAAAGCGTTGTATATACAATGTGATTGACAATATAAATTGACACCTATATGTCACTCATACATAACTTTGAATTTATATATTAGCAAGTAAATATAAAAATAGAATAGGTCGTCAATTTATATATGACAAATTCTTTATTTTTATACGTTTTTAATGCGAGGATATGAAAATTGAGACAAGCGCAATAATTGGAACATCTACGTTAGCATTCTTATGGTATCATCCCCTTTTTCTATATTGCATGACTGCAATAACATAGTTATAATATAATATATGATATTACATTATATTATATAGTTTATATTGTTTACAGAAGCATTCGTATTCGCTTTCTACTTTCTAACCTCACTTTACTTTAATTCTCTTCCTCTTTGCGAAGCGAATGTAGTCATAGAGAAATGATAGTATGTTACGTTGCAACAGGTGTATCCTTACCACTTCAACGAGCAGTTTTGCGAAACATATTTACAAGTGCCATAGACATTTTATAATAACATTACAAGAACTTGTTCAAGAAAATCGCTCACAGGACGATTGCTGATTTATATTTTCTATATCTTAATTAATAGCTTATAGAATGAAATAATAATTTATGAAGTCATAATTATTTTAATTGATTCATTATATTTAACATATGATTTTTACTGCTTATATATTATGTATGTACATTATGTATATTATGTGTGACATATTGGTATCGTGTACATATATTTTTCTTATTTTTTTTTGTGAAATGCAACCCTTAAATATCTTAATTTGAGTTATGCTTACGTATATACTATATAAACTTTATTGATATTATATGTTATATAGAATATAGTATATTTATATTTTATATTTATGTAGTATATTTTATTTATATTTATATTTATATAGTATACTTTATTTATATTTATACAGTACATTTTATATATTTTATATAGTATTGCAATAGTATAAAATTGAGTTATGTTTATATATATACCATATAATCATATATATTTATTTATGCTATACTTTATACTACTATTTATATATAAGCAGTAATATAAAATTGAGTTATGCTTATACATATATATATCATATAATCGTATATATTTATTTATGCTACACTTTATATTACTATTTATATATAAGCAGTAATATAAAATTGAATTATGCTTGAATATATACTGTATAATCATATATACTTATTTATACTATAGTATAAATACTACCGTTTATATATAAACAATGGTATAAAATAGTACATATATCAAAACTTAATTTTCCAATTTCTATTAAAGCAACAGCAATTATCAACCAAATAAAACACTCATTACACACTGCATACATTATCGCAAGAAATACAATCAACCTAAAGCTACAAGCGACTTGGGTCACTTCTAATTCAAAATGGACGGCCCATGTGATCGACAGGTGTCGACGGCGTTGAACACCGTTCAGGACATTCAAGAATCTCAGAAAAGTGTTTCCGAGTTCTCTCCATCGCCTAGGTATTGGCTTCCGTTTCGTTACTTGGAACGTCGAAGCACGCGATATTTTACCGAATGCGCTGCTGCTCGCTGCATGTGTGCTCCATGGGAAACGAGGAGGTCACACGGTTGTTGGCAGAAGGTCGATAGGCGGGTGGGTGGACGAACAGGTGGAGGTGGGCGGGGGGGGGGGGGGGGGGGGGGGAGGTGAAAACCTGGGTGCTTAGAGGTAGGCATCCGACAGTGGCGGAGGCTGAATGCTAAACACGGCTAGTCGGTTACGTGTGGTCGCAGTTTGGCTTCTTAATGAAAACCAGCGGCATGGAAACGTCAGGTTTGGTTTACCTTGAAATTGGAGACAGGTCTCGAGAGCCAGACGCGCTCTGCCTTCACGGACGAAGAGAAATAACGGCGGGTGAGGATTTTATCGATTTTATCGACGGAATTTGCATTCGAAATTCTCACGACTCTGAACTTGTCCGCGAATTCTGAGTGATTATAGAGGCCGTGGAATTTGTTCGTCTTGTTTTCTCATTGTTCTTGCAACGTCAAGTTGTTGATATGTTTCGTTAATTTGCGAAGGAGATTTTTAACCTATTTGTGCTCAAAGTCGGTTTAACTTTGAAACGAGTATAGTTTTTCTAAGTTATAGTATTTCTACTTTGGATAATTTATTGCAATTCTATGTGCATGAAATTGAAGGTTGCGTACAGTAGTTACACTTTTTACAGTGGTTTTTGAAAGATAAATAAATGTTATAATATGTAAAAATTATTTTAGAATGTGAAACGATTTTTCGTGGTTCTTTAATCATTCGAGTGCAAGGGATTGATAATTTGACAATTGGTGTTGTCCGTGTATTTTTACTTCAGTATTGATAATAATGTAATTATTATGAATTAATAATATACATATATTAATGTATTAATTTAATTGCAAAAAATTTCTTTATCGTAAAAAGTGTTACCATTCTTCGTTCCAATTTTTATGAAATATTCGACGAAAATGATCTGCAGTTGATAGATGAAGATTCAAATTATTAATTAATTATAATTTTTTTTCTCTTTTTAAATGATTACTTTTGGGTCTCGATTAAACTTTGTGCTACAAAATGAACGAGTTTCTAGTAAAATTTAATATACATGGTGTCCCAGAAATCATTCACAATCAAGAAATGAAAGATATGATTTGACGTAACTTTTTCTTTTACAAAAATTTTCTCCGAGGCGCCGTTAACAAGTTATTAAGAAAAAAACACTGAACAATAAGAGACGAGGTTATTTTTCTTCTCAGAATCGGCATTATTAATCGACATTATAATCGATGCTGTTAGAATAGATCCAGCAACCTGCATGAACATTGTGATCAGTCGTAAGAGCAAATCCATCCCCATCAGGCAGTAGCGTCTGACTTATGCTTGATCTCACTACTAACTCTCTCAAATGCGAGTTCCTGGTCATGCATTCTTCACGTTACAACACGTACATGATCGCCCCACCTCAATTTTCTACTTGAATTTAGACTACCATTGATTTAGTCGATGCTATTTCTGAGATTCTGTTTCGCATCTATTTGGCAAATTTATTAGTTATTAGTTATTATAAAATATAAGTCAATTATAACTCAATTTGAATTTAGGAAACTATCTTTGGAATTTGCGAACGTCTAATGCATTTGGATAAACATTTTCTGGTCCGCCTAATATAATTAGGGTGTCTTCCATTTTTAACACGAAATCAATAGACAATATTTGTTGTTTGAGATTAATTTATCATGTTCAGTCTTATTTGCAAAATATTCATCGGGCTGCCTTTTCATTCCACTTTCGTTTTTCTCACATTCATCACAGAGAGAATTGTTCAACAAGAGAAACAAGTACTAATCGGATGGGGCACGGTCCGGGGAGTCAGGAGGATCAGGTAGAACGTCCCAATCAAACTGGAAGAGTTTCTGTCTCTAGGCCAACGCAACGTGGCGGTCTCGCGTCGTCGCGATGAGAAACGACACCTCGTCGGTGTCGTCAATTCTGCCCGTTTTTCGGCTACGGCGACTTTCAATTTATCGAGTCATTTGCAATATTTTGCAGAATCGATCGTTTCACCTTGGGGAAGGAGCTCGTAGCACGCTACACCTTTCCAGTCCCACCAAATGCGCGAAAGAACTTTCTTCGGACGAAGTGCTGGCTTCACAACAGTCGAAGGTCGATTTTCCTTGGACCGAGTGCAGTTTCGATGCACATTTTCATACAAAATCCAAGTCTCGTCTTCGGTGACTTGACTCTTAAAAAAGGATTTTGTTCGGGTCGCTGAGGAAGCAAATCGCACGTATTTAGAGCACGGTCTTAAATATTGTAAGATAGAGTCAAGTGGGGTAGACTGGAGTTGAATAGAATGGAACAGAGTAGAATAGAGTAGAATGGGACAGAATGGAGTGCGACAGAGTAGAGTATAGTAGAATGGAGTCGGATAATGTGGAATATTATGGAATAGAGTCAAATAGCGTGGGATAACATGGAGTAGAGTCAAATAACGTGGACTAGAGTGTAATAGAGTAGAATGTGTTGTTGAATAGAGTGACACAAAACGTAACAAAATAGGATAGAGCACAAAAGAGTGGGACATATTAACATAAAGTTGAATAGAATGTAACAGAGTAGAATAGAGCAGAGTAGAGTAAAATAGAGTGGTATAGAGCAAAATAGAGTAGAATAGCGTGCAATAAGAGTAGAAGAGATTACAATAGAGTGGAATATAGTGGAATAGATTAGGTGAAAGTATAATATAGTGGAATATAGTAGATGAGAGTAGAATATAGCAGAATAGAGTGGAATAGAGTAGGATAGAGTGGAATAGCGTGCAATAAGAGTAGAAGAGATTACAATAGAGTGGAATAGAGTAGGTGAGAGTATAATATAGCGGAATATAGTAGATGAGAGTATAATGTAGCGGAATACAGTTGAATAGAGCATAATAGAGTAGGATGTATGGTAGAATATAGTAAAACAGAATGTAACAGTACACACTAGAGAAGAATAGAGTGGAACATATTAGAACATGGTTGAATAGTAGAGTGAAACATTAGAATAAGACTGAATAGAGTGTAACAGAATAGAATATAGCAGAATACAGTGGAATAGAGTAGAATATAGCAGAATAGAGTGAAATAGCGCAGAATGGGGTGGAATAGAGCAGAATAGAGTGGAATAGAATAAAAGAGAGTATAATAGAGTGGAATAGTGTGGAATACAGTATAATAGAGTTGAATAGAGTTGAATAGAGTGGAATAAAGTGGAATAGAGTAGAATATAATGTAGAATAAGGTATAACAGAGTGGAATAATATATAATAGAATAAAATGCAATGTAACAGAGTAGAAGAAAGTAAATCAAGTGGAATATAGTGTACACTGTATCGCGGATTTTCATCAAACATACTCATCATAAAAATCGACTTCAGCTTCAAGTTATACATAACGTGGCGCGGCAAAAAAACTTATAGGACACCCTAATATTTTCTAACACTTCCCTAAATATTGTGTTCGGATAAAGACGTACACAAATCCGTAAATATTACCCTTTACCTATCAATTCCGCTTCTCGTCAATCTTTTATTCCGAATAAAAAGAGTATCTCGGCATCAGCGCCCTGTAATCATCCCTTACGGTTATTCCGCCGACTGGCTCGATGCTTCCACCTGCCGCATTAATTCTCCACGGCGGAACGACGGTTCTTTTTCAGTTCGTGCCGCGAACGACTCTCGATTACATCATTATAAATCACATGGTAATGAGGAAGACGTGGAACAACACGGCGCGTGTAAGACCGCAAATAGTATTCTAAAACAACACGTTTCGCGCATGCATTATTCGCGCACACTTTCGGAAAGCGGCGTCCGTCCTACCGTGAGCCGCCCGACTTATACAATGTATCCCCGTATGCAATTTGCATGAACCGATCGTGGAAGAACGCGGCGGCAGGGGAATTTTTTCTCTCTGTCCCGCGGATCCCCCTCTGTGTGTACATTTTTTCTGATCAAGATAGGACGGCTGGATGAGGGGGCGGGGGGCGAGGGAAGGGCGAGTATTCGCACACCCACCCCCGTCGTAGCCACTTTCGCGTAACCGAGCCAAGAGTAACCCCCGACAGCAAGGGGAAAAAAAGGAGTTGACCTCCTTCTTTTTCCGCCTTCCTCTCGAGTTCATTTTATGGCGGCCGAACGTTGCCCGCGCCTTCGCGATCCATCTCCAAGTGTATATCGATTAATTAAGTCGTCGCGTTGTTTAACGATTAAACCAATAATAAATGTTCAGGGAACGGTGAACGAGCGTTCTTCTTTTCCGGGATCTTTTTTATCGAGGTAGTAATCTTCTGCTAGGATTTAATCGTTGGCGCGGGGAAAGGATAATGTAGCTGTTATGGTGGAAAATGCTATAGAAAGTATTTTATAGAATATTATACAAAATGTTGTAGAAAATATTGCACAGAATATTATACTAAATACTGATAATGTATTCTACACAATATTAAGCAAAATACTGTATTATATATTATACAGAATATTATGCTAAATATTATACATTATACAATATATAGTACTGTATAATGTATTCTATAGAATATTTTACTATATATTCTATAATGTATTGTAAAGAATATTGTACTAAATACTGTATAATGTATTGTGCTGCATATTATACAAAATATTGTACACAATATTATATAAAACGTTATATAAACTATAAAATATTATATAAAATATAAAACATTGTGCAAAATAACTTCTACAAAATTTTATACAACCTACTATTTGATTTTTAATTTTTAAACAACACGCTACGTCTTAATCTGTAAAAATATATTTCACTTCCCTCGAATTGTTTATTAGTTTTTGCACATTTCATGTTTCACCAACAAATATTAGTATCGTATAAAATAAATCCTTCATTCGACTACAATATTATTTTTAAACAATTCTCCATAACCCATCATGCAGTTCACGCGATTATAATTTTTAATCGAGCCCCGACCGTCGGTAAGAACCATTCATCCCCTTGAGGAATGGTCTACCATGGATAGAGGAGGCTGGCAGAATTGAGGGAAGAGGACTGCTTTCGGTTCCAGTCCGCAACAATACTGATAATACAAGGGTTCTTATCTTAAACGATACTCGAGCCGGTCTACAATAGTTCGTGGGTCATAATTCTTTTTTATCATTTCGCTTCCAAGGTAACAACATTTATCTTACCCCACCGAGAAAGAGAGAGAGAGAGAGAGAGAGAGAGAGAGAGTCCGGCTGCTCCGATCCTAGAAGACTTTCTATTCATTGCCGCGACCTTAATACTTTGGCCTCCGCCATTATTTAACAAACAGAGGTATAAAAACCATTCTCGTCTTGTTCCCATTGTGAATATTATATAATATTTCAACGATGTGCATTCTTTTGTTCTAAATTTTCAAAATAGATAAGATTGTACAGTTCATTTTGCAATGGTGCTTTGTTAGCTTGTATTTAATGTTGAAAGGCAAAATTATAATTTTTAATTGATTAAATAAAGTATATTAATTTTATGAAATTTTTGTAATTTAAATACATAATATAGTAAATGTTATAAATGTATATGAGTTTGTGAGCCTTATATGTTAGTATTATTGTAGGGTTTATTTTAGGGTTGGATTAAATATAGTATGTTATATTATACTGTATATTATATTTATATTATATCTATATTATATTTGCATTATATCTGTTTTATTTTGTATATTATATTTGCATTATATCTGTATTATTTTGTATACTATATTTGCATTATATCTGTATTATTTTATATATTATATTTTCAGTATATTTATGTATATCATCTTGCACATTATATCTATATTATATTTGCATTATATTTATATAATATTATATTATATCGTGTTATATTTATATTATCCTCTATATTATATTTCTATTATATTTATATTATCCTCTATATTTTATTTATATTCTATTTACATTGTCTTCTACATTATATTTGCATTATACCTATATTATACTATACAGTTGTTATATTTATATTATCCCCTACCTTATATTTGCATTCTACTTATATGATATTATATTATATCGTTGTTATTTTTATAATTATCCTCTACGTTATATTTCTATTATATTTATATATCTTCTATAGTCTAGTTGTATTCTATTTATATTGTCTTCTACATTATATTTGAATTATACTTATATTATATTATATCGTTGTTATATTTGTATTATCCTCTACATTGTATTTCTATTATATTTATTTCATCTTCTATATTCCATTTATCTTATCGTGTACATGATATTCGTATTATACTTATATTATATTATATCCTTGTTATATTTATATTATCATCTACATTATATTTCTATTATATTTATATATCTTCTATTGTCTTCTATTCTATTGTTTTCTATTTATATTATCTTCTACATTATATTTATATTACGTTATACTATATTACATTATATACGTTATTTACATTATATTACGTTATACATTACATTGTTGTTTGTATTATTATTACTACATCGTTAACCACTCTCCATTTTAATTTACAAGCTAAAAGACAATTCGAAAAAATCACTGTACTCTCAGTAGCCTTAAGATCCTTTAAAAAAAATTAAAATAAAATTAATTCTATAATAAACTAGTCCTTCTATAATCCTTAATAAATTCGTCACTCTCAATCCACTTAAAAAAAAATGGTACTACCTATACCACGCTTCTACACACCGATCCCTATCACCAAACAACGAAGTCTCTCTCGCGCCACCGATAAACGCAGGGCGACAGACCCCTCTGCGTCCGACGAATCCCCGAAAATTCCGTCTCGGAGCATAAAAAAGGATTCCCACCCCAGAAGGGGGTAGAGTACCACGTGGCAAGGAGTCGTCAAGCAGTGCGGAAGCTTCGTTCCCCTACTCCCCGGTCTCTTCGGGCAACGCCGTTGTAGAACGCTATTCACGTCGTATCCCCCCACCCCTCCAGCCGCCCCCCTCCTTCCCCCCCATTCGAGGAGCCGGACTCTTCAGAGTTTAATATAATAGCTAATATCATCGGAGATCCGCACAATGCAAACAATTTGAACCTGCCTCTCTCCCCGGCCGAGTTCCGGAGAGTAGCCGTGCCTCTCTCCGTAAAGGGGGGAGGGGGAGGACGGGAGAGAGAGGGTATGGGGGTTGGCACGCGATAAGACGACCAATGAACAGAAAATAGCGTGCTGCGCCCGCGGAGGAAATCTGCGGGCCCTCTAGCCGACTAAATACGACGAGACGGACATCGGTAATCGATAGCGCACAATGGCCCGCAGGGAACGCATCGCGGCGAATGTCGCGCGTCCGCTACAACCGCGCGGCCCGTCACCGACGCCTCCCCGTCCACGACCACCATGGAGGCGGCGTCCCCCCCCCTCCCTCATCCTCTCGCTTTCTGAACGGCCGGCAGGACATCAATGATATTTTTTCGCTCGGATAATTGTTCGAGCCCCGATGCGGCCTTTAATAGGCGGCGCGCGTCGGTTCCGGTCACGCGAGCCGACCATTTCAATTAGAACCAGCCCGCTCCGATAGTAAACGTTCCCACTGTTCTAACGCGGATACAACCCCGTTGCGCGGCCCCGCGCGCCTTCTTCGCCGCGATGCTTTCTGTCGGCCTAACGCTGGTCTTTCGTTCACGGTTAACCGGATCTTTGTTTCAATTAGGGTTTCGGAGGCTTTAACCCTTAGCGCTCGGAGCCATCCGTCATTTGTTCCGTAACTCCGTAGGCTCCGCTGCGGAGCCCAGCGTTGGCAATTCTTACCTGTAGTTAAAACGTGCCCCAACTATTCTTTTGGGAAATGGAGATGTCAATAATTAATTCATACATCTTGTATCAAACTGTACAGCACAATAAAAATGAGAAAGCACCGACGCATTTAAAGTACAGGAAAATTTTAGTCGATCAACTCGTAGGAGATTTTCGTCAGGAGAGAACAACAGTTTCTACATCAATTTCTGAAATCAGACTAAACGGAAAACTGCACATAATGGGGAAAGGTCCAAAGGGGGACTGTGTTGTGTGCTCTATAAGGAAACAAAGGGATGGCAGACGTCAAACAAGTGAATACTGTGACTCTTGCTCGAGTACACCCAGAATGCACATGGGAGATTGTTTGGAAAGATATCACAGCATGGTGAATTACAAAATTTAAAATTTACATTTCATTTGCAAGAAGAAGGTGCATATGCATAAAATAAATAAAATCGAAAACATTCACAAGCACGTGTAATTCTTCTCACTTAAAATAAGACTTCTTCGCAACTCGTTCCGCTGCGAAAATGTGCCGGAGTTGCTGGTAGGCAGTGGTACAAAAACGTGCGGAGCGCTAAGGGTTCACACCTGTTCGAGGCGCCACGCGTCGGCATTGGTGTAGTGGACTGAAATTGAAAGGTTGATATTTCTGTGTTTAGACTTTTATTTGGAGACCTTGTTTGGGTGTAAATAAGTGAGGAATGGAAACGAGAAAGTAACAATCGGTAGATTGGAAATATATAATAATTGAGAATTAATCTAGAGTCATTATTAATCATTAATCATTATTAGTCATTATATATATATTCTCAATTATTTAGACACAAATAATGACGCTAGATTAATATTTAAAAAAAGAAATATTGGCGTTTCATAAACTATATGTATACCTTAACTATGTATCACAATTATCTATCATAATTATATATTGCAATTATATATCATAGCCATGTATCACAATTATCTATCATAATTACATATTATAACTATACATCTTCATAATATACCATAATTATATATCACAATCATGTATCATAAATATATAAAAATATATCAATTATCTACCATAATTATATATTACAATTATATATCATAACTATGCATCACAATTATCTAGCATAATTATATATTATAACTATACATCTTAATAATATACGATAATTATATATCACAATCATTTATCATAAATATATAAAAATATATCAATTATCTATCATAATTATCTATCATAACTATATATCATATCTATATACCACAATTATACACCATAATTATATATTACAATTATATATCAAATTTATGTATCACAATTACATGTTACAGTGATATATCAGATATTTGCGTCACGATTTTATATCATAATTATATATCAGATGTTGTTCTGCTATGTTTTGCAATTATATATCATAATTATATTTCACAATTATATATAATATTCATCAAAGATATATTATATATTATTTATCAAGATATATTATATAATATTCATCAAGATATAGTATATAATATTCATCAAGAATATTAGATATTAAGAATAATATACATATAAGAACATTTGCATATAATATTATATGTATATAACATTTATCAAGAAACGAGGAGGTTTTTAAACGTTAATTTTCGAAAATTGTTTCATTCGAAAGTCGAACGATTGGAACGGGGGAGAGAGAGAATCATTAACACAGAAAAGCTGAATGCAATTTGTGTGTTGCGAATTTTACGATGAAATGAATTATTACTGTTATTGTTATGCTGCTTCATTATGGATAATTATGTAAATGTAGACAACGCCTGTTATATTATCTGACCTAAAAGTGCAACACGAGAGAAATTGAAAGAGGATCTCGCCGAAAGCTAATGCAATAGAACGAGAGAACAACGCTTGTTAATTAAAAATAGTAATACACGTTCTCTGTACGTATGTATAGAAAAATCTGGGAAATTTATTCTCATTTTCTGATATTAAATATAGAATACGAATTTGTTCTTCTTCTTTGTTTCCATTTATTATAATTGATTTTGCCTTTGATGCATTTGTAGCATTGAAAGACAAAAGTGACAATTGTACGATAAATATAAACATATAGAGAAGAAATATCTATAGTTGGTGCAAAAAGGGTGCACACATTTATTTAACATTGCAATTAAAGGATTGTTTTTATAGACTACTGTAATCATATACGAATGAAATAGTATTAATTTCTGTCAGTATGAATAATTTTATGCTACATTTAATTAGGATAATATAATATATTACTATGACGTATAGTTATGATATATAATTATAATAGATAATTGTAATATATAATTATGGTATATAATTATTAGTCTGAGAATTTCCATGCAAAATAAAAATTGTCTACCTAAATTACAAATATCACAAATCAATCATAAATTCTTGTCTTTAACCATTTTAATAAATTCAAACAAATTCATCCAACTTTCTCAGTTCTTTCAAAGTATTTTTCAAATATTTTCCCCATTTTAAATCACACCTACTCATCTTTACCAGAAATACATATAATAACAACATATACTTAAAGAACAAAACACAATTCCGCTGATTTATCAACACCCTCTCTCGTCTCCCGTTTATTTTCTCCATCGGTTCGCCGTGCTCGCGATCGAAATTCACTCTTAATTAGCATCGCAACGATATCGGCAACGTCGCGTATCTAATGTCACTAGATTTCGGGCAATCAGCATTCGTAACGAGAGAAACGTTTGTCCATTATTCATGAAAAGCTGACGAATCGGTGCCGTCATCGAGCAGAGCCCCCCGTTTGCCACCCTCTTCGCTCGAACGATGATTTTTCAAGCCTCGAAAAAACCCCCCCCCCCCCCCCCCCTCCCTCTCTCCCTCTCTCTGTGTATGTTCGTTTACCCGAACCCGGGTAACCTAACGACCTCGAGAAGTTCTCTCGACGTTTTGACGTTTCATTATGAACGATGGATAATGAGCGGTCCATGGACCGTGCCCGACGAATGCTGCCTGTCATTAATTAAACTTAGACGCGGGACATTGAAAGTGGCGGAGAGCCCTGCCCTGCCGCCTCTGAAAAATTCAGAGCGGGCGGGCGGCGGAGGCGGCGGCGGCCGGCTACGCGCCGCTGGCAAATTAACTGGCGTTCTCATGTTGATGATATTTAATCACGTGTACGGCTAACTGGAAATTAAATATCTTGTCTGCCACCTGAACGAGTGGCGCGCGCTCGGCCGGTTTCGTTTGTTTCCTTTTTGTTTTTCCAGAAAACGACGGCGCGTCGAAAACTTTCCCGCCGATGCTGCGATTCGTGTTTTATTTTCTTTTTTTATTTTCAAACTCGAATTGCAAACGAGAGCCGATCCGCGACCCCGCGTTCTCGTGACGCTTTCTCTTGTTTTGCAGTCTATGACGATTGCTAAGATTCTTCGTCGGGCTGCTTTTGACATTTTTGTATAGTTTCTGACTTACTATATCATTATAAGTATTGGTGTAAAATATTATACTATTGGTGGCTGAGATGAGGCTTGATATCGAGTTTTTAATTATGATGTACTGTAATTATAATGTTTCAATTTAATTATAATGTACTTTAATTATGTAGTAATTGAGCTATATGGTATTTTATTCGCATAGTAGATCGATTGTATTGTATAGAAATTATTATAGTAATTTGAGTGCATTGTATATGATTTACTTACTAAATTAATAATATTTTATTTATATAGCATTATTTTATTTATAGAGTATATAGTAGATCAACTATATTGTATTTCAATTATGTAGTGATTCAACTATGTTTCATATAAGTTATTAAGTAATTCAAGTATATTGTATTACAATTATATAGCAATTCAAGTACATTGTGTTTCCATTACATAGTAGATCAATTATAATGTATTCCAATTACATAGTAATTATAGCACGTTGTATTTCAATTACACAGTAATTCAACTACAATACATTGTATTTCAATTGCATAAAAATTCAACTACATTGTATCTCAATTACATAGTAATTATAGTAATTGAATTACATAGTAGATCAATTAGATTGTATTTCAATTACATTGTAATTTTAGTACGTTGTATTTAAAGCACATAGTAATTTAATTACATTGTGTTTCATTTGTATAGTAACAGAGCTACATTCTATTACAATTGCATACCAGTTCAGTGTACAATTTATTTCAATTACATAGTAGACCAATTATGTGGTATTGGAATGACACAGTAGTTCAAGTAAATCATATTTTAAGTTACCCAGTAATTAAACTATATTGTATTCCAATTTTATGCTAATTCAATTATTCATTATATTTCCATTACATAATAGTTCAAAGTACAATCTATTTCAATTACATAGTGGTTCAAGTGTATTATATATAAATTATATACTAATTTAACTACATTGTACTTAAAGCACTATATAGTAATTTTAATACATTGCATTTCAACTGCATAGTAATTGAATTACATTGTATTTAAATTACCTAGTAATTGAATTACATTGTATTTAAATTACCTAGTAATTGTATTACATTGCATTTAAATGATCTAGTAATTGAATTGCTTTGTTTTTAAATTACTTAGTAGTTGAACTATATTGCATTTAAATTGCCTACTAATTCAACTACATTGCATTTCTATTACATAATTATTTAACTACACTATATTTCTATTACATAATAATTCACCTACATTATATTTCTATTATATAATTATTCAACCGCATTACATTTCAATTACATACTGATTCTACTGCATCATGTTTAAAATACACAGCAAAACAACTATGTTGTCTCCTAATTCTATAGTATTTCACTTGCATCCCGTTTCACTTACACATTAATTCAATTACGTAATTGAAAGCCTCGATTTAATCCAAGGGCTAATACAGTTTAATACGGGAACCCCATGCCCTGGCTATTTACACGACTTGGATTCGTTATTGGTTTCCATGACGATCGCAAGCCACGTGTCGTTCGGATGCAAATTTTCCGCGACGCGCGAAGAGCAAACTAGGTGGTACATTCCGCGTAATTGCTTCCTGTAAACAGTTTTTCAGTGACTTCGCCTCCCCCCCCCCCCTGAGTCAGAGAAACGGGACACAGCGTACAAACATAAACGATTCCGCGACAGCATTCCGTCCTTGCTCGTTTTTAACAAGTTGAATGTGCAAAGTTTGATGGGAAGCAGAGACCCGCCTCTGACGCTCAGTTGTAATAATAAGTCGTGACTGCGCTGGGCGCGTCTACAAGGTGCTCCGGTATTTATTGGACTATGAAAACGACCGTAATAAAATATTATGTACTAGACTGTGCTAATTATGTGCTAGACTTTTGCTATACTATGGTATATTGTACTATAGTATAATAAACTATTCTATACTATGCAATGCTATGGTATATTATCCTATGCTACGCTATACTATACTATAGCATACTGTGAAATGTTATGCTATGCCATGCTATATTATAGTATACTATACAATATTACTCTATACTATGGAATGCTATGGTATCCTATCCTACGCTTTGCTATACTATACTATAGCATACTATATAAAATGCTATGCTATACTATACTATAGCATACTTTATAATGCTATGCTATACTATACTATATCATATTATATAATGCTATGCTATACTATACTATATCATACTATGTAATGCTATGCTATACTATACTATAGCATACTATACAATGCTATACTATGCAATTTTTTTTTTTGGACTGTTATCACGTACTACGAGGAGTAAAATCAATATATTTTTGTTATTAGTTAATCAATTTTGTTATAATTTGGTATAAATAAACTTTATACATACGTTCATTCATAATAAAAAGTTTATTGCAAAATCTTACATGCGTCCCTTGATTTCAACAAATTTCTCTTACAAGCAACGAGGGTACGAATACTTATGGGACTGACTGTATGTCAATATTCTCCCGCACCCATTCTATCACACGTAAGCCATATCATTGACCATATTATACGCAATCGATTCGATAATTCCCATGAAAAAAGTATTCGCTGGCAAACAACAGAGAAAGCCAGTCGCCAGCGATATCAAAACAGCGTTACTTATAGTTTTCCACGAGTTCCGCCCGGCGATGCTTTCCCGCTTTTTTGCCCGTGGTAGCGATAGAAGAAGAGTCCTCCCGTGGAAATCGGTTCGAATTTCAGCGCGATTTAACCCCGCCCTCCTCGCCGGCGTCCCCGTTTGAATAAATAAAAGAACGGAGGAGTGGATAGGGCAATTTCCGCGGCGAACGCAAACAATTTGCGATATATCAACGGCGTCTACCGGGGCCGGTTAAACATTATCGCCGATAAAGCATGCTTTGCGTCGAGCAAAGCTGCCCCCGCCTCTAGTTTCCATTCGGATTAACGAGGATTAAAAGTGAAAATAACGCACCCCCCGGGCACCTCTTTAACGCTAAATGTCACGGGGCGGAATAGCCGCGCGGCGGCGGCGCGCGCGCGCGCGTGTTACGCGAATTACTCCGGCCTGCTCTCCCCGTCTATATGAATCGCGTTTAATTTTAATGCTTAATATATTAATTGACCGGTTCTCGAAACGAGGACACCCCAAGCCGACTTTCGTGTTTCCGCCGACTTTCGCCGGGCCAGGCGATTTTACAACACTATTAACCCTTTCGCTACGGCAGCGTCGTTCGCCGAAGTACTGTCACCGAACGAAAGCTCGCGCCAGAAATATGCACATTGCGTGCGATTTCTGTATATACGTTTCTCTTAGTTTTAAATAACTGTGCTGAATAAAACAATCGTTGCTTCAATGGAAAATGTATGTTTACAGTTTCAATACGAAAGGACCTACAAAATTATGAAAATACAAAATTATTTTTGCATTTTGCCTACGGATGCCACTTGTATACACATCGTTTGGATGCCGCGTATATGCGGCGCTCGGCGCGAAAGGGTTAACTGTGAGATCGGCTGTATTAACGACACGTTTTATGCGTGACCAAATCACGGCAATAAAATATCGTGAATAATAGGCGTATCTAGATATGTTCTGCCGAAGCGACGTCCTTTTTGCGGCGCGGAACACGGCACGGAGGAATAAAACAGCTTTTATCTTTTCCCGTCGAAGAAATAAATGGTAATAAATTGGTGATTGTGCGCGCTGCTCGGATGCCGATCGGTTTAATTAACCTTTTCGAGGCTCCTGTAATTAACTGTGTTAACGGCGCCTTAATTAATGGTGTTAATAAGAACTTATAAAAAATATATATTAAATGATAAATGTAATATAAATACAATAAATAGTCATAAATACAATATAAAGTGACAAATAAAACATCAAGCAATAAACACGGTATAAAACAATAAATATAACCTTGACAAATCTAATACAAAATAATAATGAAAATACAATATAAAATCAATATTTCCTCTACAATGCACCTTCATTTTATTGAAAACTAAAAATAGCAACCTCGCAAGAAATAAGATCACGTGACGTTGCACTTGGCCAACAGAAAATCATTCGCTCCCCTAAATTTTCAATTCGATGGACTAGAAAAAAATCAGAAAAGAATTTCGTCGACCGCGTGGGTTTCCGTGCGCGCGCCGGCCATAAATTCGGCGAAACACGGTGCACGGCGGGCGGCGATCACTTTATCCCGCGCCATTATTCCATTTGCGTGAGCATTGTTGCAAACGATTGCGGTAATAACGGCAAAACGAAGGAAACCAGACGTCGGGTAAAAAATTCGTCGAAATTCCCGCGGCGGTCTCTGTTCGACGGAGGTCGCCGGCCCGTTTTACAACCCCTTTGCGTTGCAATTTTACATCGCACAAATAGCGCGGCTCTCTTTCATTTTCAATTTCTCGCGCCGTTTACACCCCCCCCCCCCCCTCTTATTTCCCCTTTTCTTCCGGTTTTAACGAAGGTGAGAAATTCAACGGAATAATTTTCGTATGCAAATATACGGTGTTACCGGGCACCCCCGGCCCTCTCTCTCTCTCTCTCTCTCTCTCTCTCTCTTTCTCGTAATCGCGCCTCTGACCAACCTAACGAGGGTGTATTGAATTTTTATTCGACCGGGACTCGTTATTCGCCGCCGTGCATCCACGCCAATCGATAATGCATTAAATTTTGCGTCATCGGCGCGTACGTCACGTACACTGTGCTCGGAACGTTCTTACGGAGTAAGTACCGACGATTCGAATCGTTTCGAGTATATGAATTGTTTATTCTGAAAGTGGTGCAACTGCATTTGTTGCAGTTTCGAGGATATTCGAGGTTATGTCAAGTTTCTGTCGAGATTATATCAAGATTATGTCATGGTTATGTCAAAATTATGTCTAGTTTGTGTCAAGATTATGTTAGAATTATGTGAAGTTTATGGCTGAGATTATGTCAGGTTATGTTAGGTTATGTTGCGTTCTGGAAAATTTAAAAGCATTGGTAACTGAAAACAATGTAGTATTATATAATATTTTTGTGTTTTAAGGGTTATTATGTTCTAGGAGCTTTTTCTAAAATGTACGTATTTATCCCTTTGCCGTACTTTAACAAGTTAGGCTGATGACGAAGATTTATAATAATAAGCAGTTAGGTATAAATGTTCATCTCTTCTATTAAGTAGTAATCAAATTTTATTCTCTCGTCGCTAATATTTAAATACCTGATTAGAAGTAAATACACAATAAATGCAAAGTTTCTTTTTCTTCTAAGAAATTAGCGCGCTCGAAAAAATTCTAGTCATAGTAATTGTAAAGAAAGTGGTAAACCAACGGGTTAAAAGAACGATCTTCCGACGTCGTTGCTGAAATTAGTATGCATGAATCCCGGGAGACCACCTTGCGATAAAGCACGAAAAGAAACCAATCTCTCTCAGCCTAACTCGCTCACGATTCCAATAAAAACCGAAACTCTAAGCGCAACTTATTTTCAAGATATTCGCCTAAGTATCGGGAAATGTTAAAACAGGTATCTTCGCAGTTACAATAATTAAATAATTTTCGATTAGAATAATTTCTTAGAAGAGAAATAAAATTAATATTTATAGCGTGCTTACGATTACTTCAGCACTTAAATATTAGTGGCAAAAAGATCGAATTTTATTTCGACTTAAAAAGACGAAATAATATCCTTACTTAACAGGTTATTGTTAGAAATTGTAATCAGGAGTCAGACTCGTCAAAGTACAGCAAAGGGCTAAAAACGTCCATTTTAAAACAGCTCCTAGAATATAATATCCCTTAAAACATAAAAACTTTGTACTACCATGTTATCAGTTACCAATGCTTTTAAATTTTTCAGAAGGTCAAAATCTTTAAATATCAAGATTTCAATATAAATTGGTTACGTTTAAAATAAAACGTTAACCTGTGTTAAGGCAAGAGGTTTAGAAATTACTTTATGGTATGGCCAACGTTTAGGGCTATTGCAGTTTCTTTAGCGGACCGGTCTGCAGCCAACACGTGGCGCATCAAATTAAATAGATTTCAGGATGACGAAGGTCACGCTATCATTTAGTCTCCCAGGTCCAAGAAGCCCCGCCATAAGGTCCCAAGACTAAGGGAAAAGGGAATCGGCCGCCAGGTATCGGCATCGGCGATCCTGGCCAGCTGGGATTTCCGCGCATCGCGAAACACCCGTCCACCCGCGAGTGCAAGCGGCCCGCCCAGTCATCCCCACCACAGACAATGTGCCTCGGGCACATTGGAAGGGACGGCCGGGTTTTTCCCGACTCCGGGAAAGGGAGGGGCGTTTGAGGCCCAAAAAAGAGGGTTGATGTAGAGAAGTCGAGGAGGTCAGTGTACATCAGAGCTTTAGACAGGACAGAACACATTAGAGATTCAGACAGTACAGTACAGTACACATAGAGAGATACGCGTAAAGGTTAGGTTGCGCGTTACAAATAAAGTTAACATATCAAACCGAGTTACAAGTCAATCATTTATTCCCATATTAGTGGGTGGTCTTTCGAACTACTCGGCACCAAGTGCAATATTCAGAGAATCTCAATCCTAGTGGTCGTGTCTGGTCATCCTAGTGTTCAGGTTATGTTAGGCCATTATAGTGGTCACTTCTTATTATCCTAGTGGTTATGTCAGGTTATCCCAGTGATCAGGTCTGGCCAATGTAGTGGTCACTCCTGGTCATCCTAGTCGTCATGCCTGGCTATCCTAGTGGTTCCTTCTGGTCATTCTAATAGTCCTGTCTCACTATCCTAGTGGTTACTTCTGGTCATTCTAATAGTCCTATCTGACTATCCTAGTGGTTACTTCTGGTCTTTCTAATAGTCCTGTCTGACTATCCTAGTGGTTACTTCTGGTCATTCTAATAGTCCTGTCTGACTATCCTAGTGGTTACTTCTGGTCTTTCTAACAGTCCTGCCTGACTATCCTAGTGGTTACTTCTGGTCATTCTAATAGTCCTGTCTGACTATCCTAGTGGTTACTTCTGGTCTTTCTAACAGTCCTGCCTGACTATCCTAGTGGTTACTTCTGGTCATTCTAATAGTCCTGTCTGACTATCCTAGTGGTCGTGTCTGGTCAACCTAGTAGTCATTTCTGATCATTCTGGTCATCATGTCTGGCTATTCTAGTGGTCACTTCTGGTCATCCTAGTTGTCATGTCTGACTATCCTTTTATTTAGTCCCACATCGGATTGTGTTCCTTCGAACTAGTCGGCACCAAGTGCAATATTCAGAGGATCTCGATCATCCATCTGACGAGTCCTCAACAACCTGATTCCGCGTGGCAGAGGATCGTCCGGTGATCGACCGTGCATCCGGAGGAGGATCGCGCGATAGCGAGCGTTTCCGAAGCGGATCCGCGCGCGGCACGTGAATTACGCGTAACATTCAAAGCTCTCGGAAAGACTTTCGAGAGGCTGAATTTTTTAATATCAAGGAAATCTCTTTTTAAGCCGGAAAGTACCGGTGCAGGTAACGCGGCCATAACCGTGCACGTTTATGCGACAGGGCTGTTTAAAGAACGCGGCGGCCCTTCTTCCGGCCCGTAAAAACGTCACGACGCATAAATAACTTACTGCCTCTACATCCCCATCCCCCCCCCCCCCCCGGTGGCCGAGGCTACATTCTTAAAACGTAACGCCGATTATTAACAGCGACGTAACGATATTATCCGCGATAAAATCCAGATACTACGGTGTGTCGCGCATCGGTACGCGCGCACGCGGTTCCACGGCCGCGTGTTATACGGCCGGATACATTTTTTATGCAGGCCGTCTGGAAAACGCGCCATAATCCCGGAAAAGTTTGGATAACGTATGTACACCCTCTTCTCTCCTCCCCTCTCCCTCTTCCATCCCCGCGATACCGGAGGGGGGAAAGTTCGCTCGTTCGTTGCCGAAGAACCGAAAAATATGCTTCCATTTCGGAGGCCGCTTAATCTGAAACGAGGTGGCCACTGACGGGACAGATGCTACGGACGCGGACTGGGCCGCGTTGCGAACGATAATGCCTCCTGTTGCCTTTTGCTGATGGTTCACCGAGCCTTCCATTTCATCTGCTTTTGGTTGGACGAATTTCTTTCGTTTGATCAATTTCTTTCGTTTGCATGGTGCGACGAAATTTATTCAGTTATTACGTATAACTAAAATAATTGTTATATATAACTAAATTAGTTATTATATATAATAATTAATTTTAGTCACTGCGAGTAAAGTTTGTTCTTCTTTAATCCTATCGAATAATTTTCAATAATTGCTGCACAGATAACGATTTAACTAAGTTTAGAATTGTTATAGTAAAGAGTTATTCGAATAAAGAATTAATTGAACGAAGAATTATTCGTACAAAGAATTAATTCAGTAAAGAACTATTCAAATAAGAAATTAATTGACTAAAGGATTATACGCGTAGAATATTCATCCATTAAAAGATTATTCAAATAAAGTATTATTTGATTAAAGAATCAACCTTGTAAAGAATTAATCCTATAAAAAGTTATTCGAATAAAGGATTAATTCTACAAAGATATAATCGAATAAGGAATTATTGATTAATCGAATAAAGAATTATTGACATAAAGGATTAATTTAATCAAGAATTACTGAAATAAAAAAAATTAATCGAATAGAGAATTAATTAAATACAAACTTAATCTTGAAAAGAATTACCCTAATAAAGAATTACCTTAATAAAGAGTTATCCTAATAAATAATTGCCCTAATAAAGAATGACGTTAGCAAAGAATTACACAAACAAAAGAAATATTCGTACAAAGAACTCTTCCCAAAAAATATGCCACTCAAAATAAATTCACCCTATTACTTATCTTACAAAAATATTTATTTAAAACACTCCAACTAGCCTTCAACCCCGTCTCGTACATTCGCTTGAAAACCAAGCGACATGCAAAGGGTTGCAAGCGTGTCTAACGTTACGGCAGCGTGGAAACGTAGGTTTTAATCTCGCCGGCGTATTTATTCGACCGCTCTAGCAACGGTTAAACAATCGGAGAAATTTATGGCTGCCATGTGCAAGGCTGTCGTCGCGGGGCATTCGGAGAAAAGGCCGGTCGCGCGGGGTACATAAAATTGAAAATCCTGCTCGAATTGTGCTCCGACAGCCATTGTTGCGCCGGCCACGGGCCGCGGGAGGACAATGAAATTCTGAGAAATGCGGAGAAACGTGGAAACTAATACGTGACTTCGCTTGAAAGACGTGCTTTTTTACCCGCCCTACCTCGGAACGTTCTCCTTCGTCTCGCGATCTGCCAATTATAACTCTGTCTTCTGATATATAGGGTGTCCTAAAGATAACGTAATATAAGTTATATGAGATTATTTAAAACAAATTTTTCCTTTGCAAAAATGTTCTACGAGGCTTCGTTAACGAGTTATTAATTAAAAAGCAGTGACCAATGACAGGCCAATTCGGCTAGCGCGAGGCAGACGAGCCTATTAGGCAGAACTAGGCGCCGTCCACTAGCCTCGCGCTAGCAGAACTCGCCTCTCATTGGTCAAAGTTTTTCGTTAATAACTCGTTAACGAAGCGTCGTGGAACATTTTTGTAAAGGAAAAAGTTGCTTCAAATGATCTCAGGAATCTGTCATTTATTTACGAATCACTTTTGAGATACCTTGTATGAGTATTATACTTCTATACTAATGGCAACAAATAATATAACAAAACGGTGCATATTCGACCTAAATCGGACAATCGGAAACATGTTAAATAAAGTCTTGAAGTTCACTTAAAAATAATGGATTTCTTTCTGCCCAACCTAATATATGGAGTATTATACTTCTCGGTCATGGCGTCGATGCGACGGCGTCAGGTTTACAGTCCGACGCTTCTTAATAATTCAGTTTTTTACGACGCGATGAAGCGACGCCGCGTCTCCTACGGCCGGATCATTAACTTTGACGCAATCTTAATTAACGTCCGGATGATTTTTACAGGAGGCCGTAAAGGCCGCTCGCAAAAACTGTCCCCGCGACGCGAACGTTTCCATCGATCCCGCCGATTTAATAGAAATGCTGCTGCTCTCGGAGGGCTAGTTAGGAACTAATTATGCGCGCTTTCCGGCGAATGCGACGACGGTACGCGGAACGTCGGGTGCGCCGTGACGCGGAATTAACGGCGCAAACCGCGCGCGTCCGCGTTACTTTATAAACGACGGAATCGTTCGCGACGACCGTTGTTATTCGGAGAAAGTCAGTTTTATGCGCCCTTTGTGTAATTGCAATTTGTTGAGGATTTATTTTCCTGGGGCGCTGGGAAATTGGCGATTTACTTAATATTTTACTGAATATTATATTACTGTTATTGTTATTCTGACTGTTATTATTCTTATAATTATTAAATTCGTCGCAATGAATAGTCTTATAATAGAAGTGTTTTATAAACAGTCTCGTTTAATTTAATACGTGTCGTAACTATTTTATTGGAGCACTGGAAAATGAGCAATTTTCATTGCATTTTTAAAAATATTAAATTACTATTACTGTTACTATTAATACTATTATTATTATCATTATTACTAAATTCGCCTGTCTTTAATAAATTGACCAATAGTAGAAGTCTTTTATAAATTATATACGTTCAATTTCATGCGTTACTAATAAAAAAATCATTCTAGTGAAAATTGATTATACTTAAATATATAAGAATGATATTAATATTTAACTAGTATGTGTAATATCAGAATATCATTAATATTTAAATATTATATATAATATTGTATATAAATATATTATATTTAAATATTATATATAACACTACATATTTATATATTATATTTAAATATTACATATAACAATTACGTATTTAAACATTATATTTAAATATTACATATAACAATTACGTATTTAAACATTACATTTAAATATTACATGTAACATTATATATTACTACATCATACTTAAATATCAAAAATAATAAAGATCAACAATTACAGAAAATTATAATAATTCGACGCTGAACTCTCCGCTCAAAATAGACCAACGTAAAGGTTACGGTGCTACTGTAATCAAGGGGTTACGAGCAAGTCATGTCTCTTTGTTTCTTAAATCGTTACTACCATTTCTCTAGTAAAGCGTTGATATTCTCTGCGGAAATATGCAATATTAATTATATAAATATAAAATATGAAATATGAATATAAATTCCACATCCTTCGGAATAATACAATTGCGAAAAATTGAAGGGATGTGCATGTCATCGATTAGATTTTGATACGGTCCCGTGACGGTAAAGGAGGCATAGTAAATGTCGAAGAGGCAAAGAATGCCGATCACGGAGGATGCGTTCGCCAGAGTACGCCGATAATAAAGGATAGAGAGACACGGAGGTCTCTGACGGGGTCCGAAATCGACGTTGTTACACGAACGGGCGCAGACGGAGCCGAGACAAGCGGATTTCATTAGCGTTCATTAGCGCAGCCCTTAATCGTTGCGGCATGATCAACGACCGATCGAGGCTCGTTTAGGTGGCATCGACCGCGCGTACCTGGTGGCGGCTTCCACCCTCCCCGGCCCCCTACCCCCCTACCCCCTAACCCCCCCGTGGCCCGCGTCAAACTTGCTCGCAGAGGTTCGCCTAACCCCGGTAATTTACGGTCGCGAACCAGCCCCCGGGGGTGGCAGCGGCGGCGGCGGCGGACGGAGGGGAGGGGAGGGGGGCGGGGGAATTAAATATGTCCGGGGGACCGAAATCCGTTTCCACGCGGTGGCGCACACGCGGCAACTTCCCGATAAGCCGATAGCCGCTTTAACTTTTCTTTAACCGGAAGATTGAATTTCGCTCCCGGACCTCGTCCGTGTCGCCCACTCCCCCTCCTCCACCCCTATCCACCCCTTTATCCGCCGTTCTAGCCTCCTTCGACGAGGCCCACCCTCCTCTCTATCCGCCGTCCCTCGCCCTCTTATCCCGGGCTTCTTTTCTATCCCTCGAACGGCAGCAAGTTTCACGAGGATAGGTATACGACCATTGTTATACCGCCACTCAGCGAAATTTCCTCGGAAATCACTGTGGATCGCGGATTTACGTCATCGGCTCGAGTGAGACAGGGGGGGGGGCCGGCCTTGAACGCGAGACGGGGGATGATTGGGACGCGGGAATCAACGGTTCCTTGGCCAACAGTCGTAGCATCGCAAGGGAGCTAAAGATAGACCACGAAACGGTTTTAAACCATTTGCACAAAGCTAGATTTAAAGAGAAGCTCGACGTTTGGGTGCCGCATCGATTAACACAAAAAAACCATGATGGTTCGAATTTCCATCTGCGACGTCTTGGCCAAACGGAATGAGATCGACCCGTTCCTTGAACGCATGGCGACTGGGGATGAGGAATGGATCACATGCGACAACATTGTGCGAAAACGTTCATGGTCAATGCCTGGTGAAGCAGGTCAGACGGTGGCCAAACCAGGACTAACATCCAAGAAGGTTCTGCTGTACATTTGTGGGACTGGAAAGGAATCATTTATTACGAGTTGCTTCCATAGGGTCCAACACTAAATTCGGATCTCTACTGTCAACAACTGGACCGTTTGAAGCTAGCGATTGGCCAGAATCGGCCAGAATTGGCCAACAGGAGAGGTGTTGCGTGCCATCAAGACAACGCCAGGCCACACGCGTCTATAGCGACTCGTCAGAAAATTCAGGAGCTTGGCTGGGACGTTTTGATGCATCCACCATATAGTCCAGACCTGGCACCAAGCGATCACCATGTTTATCTTGCATTGCAAAACTTCGTTAGTGATAAGAAATTGGCATCGAGAGGAGATTGTCTTAGTCGATTGCAAGAGTTTTTCGCTAATAGGGGCCAAGTCTTCTACGAGAGAGGCACTGTGAAGGTACCTTTAAAATGGCAACAAATTATAGAACAAAACGGTGCATATTTCACGTAAATCGGATAATTGGAAATATATTAAATAAAGTCTTGAAGTTCACGTAAAAATAATAGATTTCTTTCTCTTCTCTATCTCTATCTCTCTCCCTCTATTCCTTTCTCTTTTTCTTTATATCTTTCTCTATAACTCTTTTCTCTATTTTTCTCTCTACCTCTCTATTTCTCTTCTCTATCTCTGTATTTCTTTATTTCCTGCTCTATTTTTCTCTTTCTCTTTCTAGTCCTCTATT
>NC_135772.1:1214418-1215119 GCF_028453695.1 Augochlora pura
CCTTTAAAATGGCAACAAATTATAGAACAAAACGGTGCATATTTCACGTAAATCGGATAATTGGAAATATATTAAATAAAGTCTTGAAGTTCACGTAAAAATAATAGATTTCTTTCTCTTCTCTATCTCTATATTTCTCCCTCTATTCCTTTCTCTTTTTCTTTATATCTTTCTCTATAACTCTTTTCTCTATTTTTCTCTCTACCTCTCTATTTCTCTTCTCTATCTCTGTATTTCTTTATTTCCTGCTCTATTTTTCTCTTTCTCTTTCTAGTCCTCTATTTCCCCCTCCCCCCCCCAATCTCTCTATTTCTCTTTCTATCTCTATATCTCCCTGCATCTACATTGCTTGCTGTACCTTTCTATTTTTCTATCTACCTCTCTATTTCTTTTCTCGATCTCTCTATTTTTCTCTCTATCTCTATATTTACCTCTTCATCTGTCTATATCTTTCTCTCTTTCTCTATATCTTTCTCTATGACCCTCTATCCTTATTTTTCTCTCTACCTCTCTATTTTTCTTCTCTATATCGGTATTACTTTATTTCCTGCTCTATTTTTCTCTTTCTCTTTTTAGACCTCTATTTCCCTCCCAACCTCTCTATTTCTCCTTCTTTCTCTATATCTCTCCGTATCTCTATTTCTTGCTCTGCCATTCTATTTTTCTCTCTACCTCTCTATTTCTCTTCTCTATCTCGGTAT
>NC_135772.1:1215219-1233727 GCF_028453695.1 Augochlora pura
TCAATTTCAAATTAAAATTGAAGGTCGATTTCAAATTAAAATTGAAGGTTGATTTCAAATTATAATTAAATGTCGATTTTAAATTAAAATTAAATGTCGATTTCAAATTAAAATTGAAGATCAATTTCAAATTAAAATTGAAGGTCGATTTCAAATTAAAATTGAAGGTTGATTTCAAATTATAATTAAATGTCGATTTTAAATTAAAATTGAAGGTCGATTTCAAATTAAAATTAAATGTCGATATCAAATTAAAATTGAAGGTCGATTTCAAATTAAAATTGAAGATCAATTTCAAATTAAAATTGAAGATTAATTTCAAATTAAAATTCTTAGCACTAAATTTCGTGGGCGCTTTAACATTTTGTTTCCGGATGCAACGTGCACAAGATCGAGGATGTAAAATGAACTTTGAACTGCGCCGGCAGGACGGGAAGGGTTCTGTTTAATTCGCGGCGCTGTTCTTGCTGTAATGCTTTACGCGGCGACGACGCTGTAATTCACGTCGGGCGATCTGAATTAATACGGACAAGGAGATCCGAGCTTTTCCTCGTGTAGAACTGTAACAAATCTCTTACAAACGCGGTACGTTCTCAGCATGCGTAAAACTCGAGAATTTATGCTCGTTGTTAGATCTCGAATGAATGTGAATATACGCGTGGAGCTACGGGGGAACAGTGGCAACCGTCGCTTAAACAGAAACACGAAATTCGCTTCGGGGCAAGGGAGACTGCTATTCGAACTGATTGGTTGACTGGTATCACTGTACAAATCCAATTAACCCCTTGCACTATTATAACGAGTCAGACTCGTCGTACAGATTCCATGCAACATCTACCGAATTAATAAATTATCAATTTCTTTTACATCGAAATAAGAATAAATTAAAGGAAGAAAAATTGTCTTGTCCTTTTATTAACACTTTATCAACCGATGGCCTATAAATCCCGATCGGTAGTCTGTGAATCGGTTGCCATAGTAACCCTTAATTTGTTATCTATTATTGAGATAAATGTGTTAAATTATACTAGAAGCTTCAATATTATTATACAAATTTTTAAATATTAACCCTTTGCACTCGAGTGGTGACTCTGAGGCACCACTAAAATCATTACAGCACGTTCCAAAATAATTTTTATATTATGCAAAATTGGATTTCATAAATTATTAAAAGTACAACTGTTGCTACACGAGTTACAAGATTCAATTTCATACGCATAATATACATTTTGTCATATAAAATTGAAATGCTATATGTCAGGAAAGTTATTTTAGAATCGCAGTTATAATGGCTTCGAGTGCAAAGGGTTAAATACCTTTCGCGATTGATAGGATAAATAAAATCAAAATAGAAACGAAAATTTTTACGACCGGATGACCGGTCGATAAAGTGTTAAAAATATTAAGGATAAATAAGTGTTGATCGACGCAGCACGAATGTACAGTGCAAGGGGTTAATTTGGATTCTGTAAAGTTTTTCTAGTTGCAGTTATTGGAATAATGTACTGTCCCAAATTATTATTATATTTAATCATTTTAATGATTATATCCCAAATTAAACGTTCTTTTAATCTCTGAAATAAGACGTTTTAGAATTAAATTGACGTATAATGAACATATCTTTAGGACGTCCAGTGTTTATTGAGGACGACCCACCTTCCACGTAAACCTGATATATAATACTAGGTAATCACACTATACAAATCTATATATAAACGTAACTCTTATTAATCCAATAACTAATTTAGAACAAAAATTCTTTCCATTCCTTTGAATCGCGAATGAAAAATTGTTTGAATCGTCGCTGCAAAATTTCTGCCACATATTCACCAGAAAAAAAACGACATGTCTACGTTTCCACTTCTACCGCAGTCCACTCTCTCTCCTATAATCGCCAATGATTTCGCCTTTGAAAATCGCCTTTGACTACTGTTGGCGCATGTTGGCGTCCGACACATGTTGGCCTCCCGGTGCATCGTCTTATTATCAAATTTGATTATTAATAGGTTGAATGCCACGCCAATTTTACCGGGATTGTCCGTGGCGCTACGATGAAATTTCCATTTAGCGATACATATAATGTTGAAATATTATATACATTAGATAATTTACAACGTATAAACATGTTTCAAATGTTTTGTACTGCATCCATTTCTTCACACCACTACATCAACGATGATAATAATAAGAAATTATAAGTGTTGTCTTTTGTCTAACTTTCTTATGTTTTTTTCAATCCGGGCACGTCGGTCACCGGTGGCCCCCATGGCGTCACAGCAATGTTAGGTGCCGGTCACCGGTGACCCCCGTGGCATTCAACGTGTTAAATATTGTAAAGAAAACTTAAAATTAATGTTCACTTCAAGTAATATTGGTTTAATGTAATAGAATTCAGAATATTTAATATTTTAATGTTTTAACATTAAAAATACTGAATATTAATGCGAAACGCGTGTCGAACGAAGAACTTCGCTTTACCCAGCGGACGTCGTGAGTCTGCCGTAGCCAAAGGGTTAATTCAAAGATGGTATTGAATATCAACGCTACAACGCTCCTTTGATATTCAACATCGTCTTCGTCCAACGCCTAATTACCGCAATCATAAAAGATACGGCAAACTGCAGCAGAAAGGCGAACGTGCTCAAGCACTTCCTTCTCCGGCGCGGTACTTTTCCAAAAAAGATGACGCGATTGCGCCGCAAGGTTCGTGCTAAGCACAGTTCTAAAAAGAAAAGAACGAAATCCGTTCAGCCGGTCCAGTTAATAGTTCCGCTTAATTCCTGTAAATATTCCGCGTGCACGGTGTTTCCGTTCTCGAGGCGCCGCGCGCTAAAACACACGGCTCGTAGTTGGCAACAAAAAGGGGAGAGAGAGAGAGAGCGGACGAAGTGCGAAAAGCAGCTTTGCTACTTGATAAACCGTGTAGCTTTCGTCCGGGCTTTTCTTTGCTTCGGCTGCCACGGGGGCTGATTTCCTTTCGGAACGTACCGCGCGAAATTCTAACTAGCAAAGTTTCCCCGGCGGCAGCGGCGCGATAGTAAGACGAAAACGAGGCTGGTCGTCGAGGGGGCGGCAGGGAGACCGAGTTGGCTGTGGGGACCGGTTGCCGCTGCGGGCAGAGAGAGCGAGAGAGAGAGAGAGAGAGAGAGAGGGCTGGAAAGAGCAGTTGACAACTTTTTAATCTTCTTGGAATCTCATTGGATCCATCCGCTGGAACAACGAGGCGAAATTCGCGCCGCCGGCGAACGAAATTTGTTTGCCGGATACGGCAACAGCCAGAGTCGCGCCAGCGATCCACCCATCTTCTACTTCACCCACCCCCTGATTCCATGACTCTCGTCCTTTTCGCGGATAATTAACAACACGATCCACCCTCCTTCGTCTTTTTCGACGGGCCGACTGATTTCGCTGATTCTGCCGACCCGCGCGACCGGTACCACGCGCGATTAACCGCGCGAATGGAAATCAGACGACAAAGGGACGGTCTTAAAGATAACCTGGCATAACGACAAAGGGACGGTCTTATCGAAACTTTGGAAACGTTGATTTCTTCGGCTCTTTCGCCCCTGGGAAAGAGACTGCAACTGATGCGGCGATTGGTGGGCGGTATTTTTTGGTGAACCAAAGTGCTTATCGATGTTCCGAAATGCTCCCTTAACCCTTTGGCTACGGCAGACTTTGATACGTACCGCACGAGTAGGAATTCATTTACAATGTCCACCCAGAACGGCCAAATTTTGGGTAGAGATGCGTTTTTGTGAAAATATATTTCAATAATCAAAAAACTGTATTTCACTATATTGAAACAATATTATTTATTTCTTTGTATTACGGGCCGAATAGCTCCTGTAAATATTAAAAATTTCGGAGGGTTTATATGCGCTCACAGTAGCCAAGGGGTTAACACGTTCCGTGTCGAGCTGTATACACTATAGTATACTGTATAGTCGACTCTTCATTCTGGTCAATTGAAGCGTTAAAAGTCAGTATATTATGTTTATTTATCAATTATTGTCAATATAACTGTGGAGCAGACTTATTATGGATCTATTTTCTTGGTGGAAATTATTTCTTGGATTCCAACTTGTCATAAAATATTTTGTTAACGCATTGAACAGCGTGTATCGCCAGTGGTACACGTGGTACGTGGCAATGTGTTAACCTTTTAGCTGCGTACGACGTGTATACACGTCATAAAGAAATGACAATTTAATATGTTATAATGAAAATGCTTCTCTTACGATTAGTGTCAAAATACTTATGGTAACATGTTCATAAATTTCGCACACTTTAGGGTAATACTAGAACAATTATCATGAACACTACACTCGGTGCAATCAATGAAACGTGTAACAAAATTTATCTTCAAAATATGTCGACGCAACTAAGTGGTTAACCTCTTAGACTATAATATAAAGAGTCAGACTCGTGATGAAGATTTCATGCTAAATTTACTGAATACAGATGTAACTGGCATCTTGTAAATTGAAATAAAATATTAAAAAATATAGAAGAACAGAATATAGAGAATAGAGAAAAAACAGAAGTAAATAAAGACAGTACAGGAAACAAAAATTCTCTGGTCCTATTAAGAAAATTATTAAGGATGCATAAGTGCTAATCGATACAGCATGTATATACATATAATATTATTATAATAATATTCGATTTATAGGAATTTTTAGACATGGAGAAATAGTTGCAAATCGCTAATAAACTTGCTAATGTTTAGCCATATACTAGAATTAAGATGTCCCCTGAGAGGGGACAACAAATATCATCTATAATAAATCATCATAACAACAAATATCGTCTATCGATCTCGCATCGAAAAATGGAAGTAACTTATGGGACACCCTATTACCTCGCACGACGTTAATCACCGTGGCAGTGGTGGAAACAATGAGTCAATTATGTAAAGGGTATAGGCATTCGGGTAACGGATGTCGGAATTCAGTAGAGCAGCACGTGAGTTTCGAAATAGAATATGATCGCATTTCACATGACGCGAACTAGAATTGCAAAGGACTTCGGCTCCTTTGAAGATGCGTGCCGCCGGCCCCCGGGTTCTATTCGAGACATGCAGCTTCCGACGCTTTCGCCGACGAAGACGCATCGGAGTCAAAGACGTCACGCGAGTCCGACCGTCGTTCTCCTTCCACCCGGCTTTCCCTTACCCGATCGATATACGCCGCTTTGAGTTCGTTTAAATCGCATAATCCGGAACATGGTCCACGTTTAGGTCGAATTCGGCTGAAATCGTTCGCGCAGCGTCGGATCGTGGATTTTACGAGCCAACGCCGCGTGCTCTCAAAAATTCAGGGGATCAAGAATTCAGTCGTTCAGAAATTTAATCGCTCAAGAATTCAGTCGTTCAGAAATTCAGTCGCTCAGAAATTCAATCGCTCAAGAATTCAGTCATTCAGAAAATCGCTCAAAAATTCCGTCGCTCAGAATTCATTGGCTCAGAAATTCAATCGCTCAAGAATTCAGTCGCTCAGAAATTCAATCGCTCAAGAATTCAGTCACTCAGAAAATCGCTCAAGAATTCAGTCACTCAGAAAATCGCTCAAAAATTCCGTCGCTCAGAATTCATTGGCTCAGAAATGTAATAGCTCAAAAATTCAGTCGCTCAGAGATTTAATTGCTCAAAAATTATGTCGCTCAGAGATTTAATTGCTCAAAAATGCAGTCGCTCAGAGATTTAATTGCTCAAAAATTCAGTTGCTCAGAAATTTAATTGCTCAAAAATTTAATCGCTCAAGAATTCAGTGGCTCAAAAATTGAATCACTCAGAAATCCCGTCCATTAAAAATTAATTCGCACCAAAATTTAATCACTCAAGAATTCAGTCGCTCAAATATTCTGTCGCTCAGAAATTTAATAGCTCAAATATTCAGTCGCTCAGAAATCCAGTCCTTTAAAAATTAATTCGCTCAAAGATTTAATCACTCAAGAATTCAATCGCTCAGAAATTGAGTAGCTCAAGAAATTAGTCGCTCAGATATTCAGTGACTCAAGAATTCAGTCGCTGAGAAATTTTGTCATTCAAGAATTCAGTCGCTCAGAAATTGAGTAGCTCAAGAATTTAGTCGCTCAGATATTCAGTGACTCAAGAATTCAGTCGCTGAGAAATTTTGTCATTCAAGAATTCAGTCGCTCAGAAATTGAGTAGCTCACGAATTTAGTCGCTTAGAAATCCAGTCCCTCAAAAATTCAGTCCCTTAAAAATTAATTTGCTCAAAAATTAAGTCGCACAGAAATTCAGTCGCTCAAAAATTGATCTTCGCGAACAAAAATCGCTCGGTCAACGATCTCGGAGGAAACGTCAGATTTAATGAACACTGCACTATGTCCTTCCTCAACTCCTTTTATCTCTTATCGTACTATGAGATTATTTAAAAATTAGACATTATTATTTAACAATTAGAAATTACGTGAAAGAAGAATCATTTTACCAAATCCAAAATATGTGACCAATTGTACAAAATTCTATTTATTTCTTTATTTATTTTTATAAAAGTCGAAGTCTATTCCTCTTGTTACATTTGCATAATGTCAAATGATTACTCTGGATCAAATATGATCATGTTGGTTTATCGTTTCGATTAATAGGAGTATAGTAACCTGTTACCGTATAGCTATTCCCGTTGCTGTATCAGTATTACAAACAGTCCTAAGTGTAGCAGTAACCTTGAAGATGGGACACTCAATCATCTACTGTGGCAGTGCGACCTGTACGATATCTAAAGGACGAGATTGATTTGCGACCTTCCTAAATTAGGCTAAATTACGCTTAACATCGGGCGTGCCGTTATATTATCGCTGTCTAAGCTCTCGTATGCATACTGCGAATGTAATCGATTTCTATTTTGTATGTATATACAATACTTCGATATTTTTAGTAAGCTCGTAAACGATTATTGATTTAGTGAATAAATAATTTACCAAATCGTGGGTTTAGTAAATAAATTAATTTAGCAAATAGTGAGTTTAGTAAAGAAATAATTTAGCAAATAGTGGGTTTAGTAAAGAAATTAATTTAGCAAATAGTGGGTTTAGTAAATAAATTAATTTAGCAAATCGTGGGTTTAGTAAAGAAATTAATTTAGCAAATAGTGAGTTTAGTAAATAAATAAATTTTGCAATTAGTAGATTTAGTAGATTTGTAAATAATATATTAATAAATTGGATATGAAGCTTTGATGTTGAAAAGAGAATTCGTAACGTTATATTGTGATTATTTGTACTTTTAAATGCATATTATTTGTGCATTGTATTATTTATTCTATTTATATTCGATTCTTGTTTTATTTGTACAATATTTCGAAATTTATAGTAAGCTCGTGAATAATTATTGATGTAGTAAATAAATTAATTTAGCAAATAGTGGACTTAGCAAATTTGTAAATAATATGTTAATAAATGGCATATAAGATTTCAATATTAGAAATAAATGTATATTATTATACTATGGCTAATTAAACTGTAATATAGTTTTTATTGGTGTACAATATTTTGCAATTTTTAGTAAGTTCGTAGCCAATTATTAATTTAGTAAATCAATTAATTTAATACATACTTAACTCAATAAATTCGCAAATAATGTATTAATAAATCGCTTATGGAACTTTGATGTTAAAAAAAGAATTAGTACAATCATATTATGTCTATATTTTTTATATACATATTATTTACGCAATTAATTCTTGTTTTATATATCAAAGATTTCGTAATTTTCAATAAGCTCAGTCGTAATTACTAATTTAAAAAATAAATAAATCTGATAGGTAGTTAATTTAGTAAATTCATAACTAATGTATTACTATAATTGCACCCCCATAAATATGCATTTCATACATTGCATTTAAGATTTCACTGTAAAAGAAAAAAATGCAAAAATATTCTAAACTTGGTCCAATATATTTACAATATATTAGCAATTAGAAATTTAAGAAATAAATAAATCTGGTAACTAGTTTGTTTACTAAATTCAGGAACTATGTGTATTACTACAGTCGCATCCCCATAAATATTTCTTATATTCTATATAAGATTTCTCTACTAAAGAAAAGATGTAGCAATATTATAAATTTGGTCCAACATATTTGCAGTATAGTAGCAATTAATAATTTAATAAATAAATCTAGTATATCACATATAAGATTTCACAACGAAAGAGAGAACGAAGAAATATTTTAATCTTGGTCCAATAAATATGCAATCAAATTCAATTCATCCTACATCCATTGTTAGATTTAAAAAAAATATATTAAAAAATTGTATATATTTACCGCCTTTCTCACTTGCAGATAAAATCCTCAGCATAGTACCAAAGCACAAACTGTAATTAATTGGGACATTCTGCTGTGTTTCTGCGTCTACCCTTAAACAAGACTCCATGTTTAATTGATATGCCGGGCATTGTTTCCCTGTTGCAGAACAAAGTGCAGATTTTTCGGAGCGCGAAACGTCGGTTGTTCTACAGTGCACAATAACTTGGCCCGTCTGTTACGTTCTGGTAAATTAATTAGGCGAGATGATGGTCCCGGTGCTGAATGCACACCGGCGCCAACACGGCAACACAGTATATACATATATATACATATACATATATATACATATAATTCATTTGAGTAACAGTGGCCGCGACTTTTCTGTTATCTATCCGCCGGTGAGTAATGGATCTCCAAACGTGACAAACGCTTTCGCGTCTGTAATTTATTACTGTTATTTCAATGAAAACTCCGAAAAACTGGCGGATGAACGAAAAAATAAAAAAACAGAAGATAAAAGAGAGACCGTGATAGAGTGCATGAAAGTAACGGACACACTATCACGTTTCGCTTCGCATAACCCGATACCCCGTTGATATATTATGAAATTTCGAGTCGCGTCACCTATTCCTGAGCTCAGACAGCGCGTCATGCAATTTCATACCGGATCGGACGCAACGCGACAAAAACTTGGACGTTAAATCATCGAAAAGGGGAGCACTGGATGACGTACGAAAATCAATTGTTGGTTGTCGAATGTGGTTAACCGCTTCGCAATGTTTCAATAAGCAGTGGACGTCTAAAAAGTGTCCAGATTATGTCTGTTTTAATTTTGAACGTTTTATGTTTTTGAAACGTCCAATTTATGGCTGTTTTAGGTCTGAACATTTTACGCATTTAAGACGTCTTATTTTAGACGGTAAAACGACATCAAATATGTGTGACATCGATAAGATGTATTAAAACAAATGTTCCATGATAGACGTCTTAAATAATGGTATGCCTAATAAGCACTGGACGTCTTCAGGACGTCCACTTTATGTCCAATTTAGGTCTGAACATTTGACGGCTTTAAGACGTCTTATTTTAGATCTTAAAACGGCATCAAATATGTGACGTCGTTAAGACGTTCTAAAGCAAATGTCCCACGACAGACATACTAAATAACGGTTTATTCAATAAGCACTGGACGTCTTTAAGACGTCCAATTTATGTCCATTTTAGGTCTGAACATCTTATGCCTCTAAGACGTGTTACTTTCGTCTTTAAAAATATCAGATATAACAGATATCTGAAATACAGTATACCTAATAAGAACTTCAGGACGTCTTAAAGGCGTCCATTCTATGTCCATTTTAGGTCCAGACGTCTTACGCCTCTAAGACGTCTTATTTGCAACGTCCAAAGGACGTCTTACTTGGAACGTCATTGAGACGTCTTAAAAACGTCTAAAAATAGATGTTCTATATCAGACGTCTTAAAGAACGGCTTACCCAATAAGTACTGGACGGCTTTTAGACGTCCAGATTACGTCCATTTTACACCTGGGCATTTTACGCATTTAAGACGTCTTACTTTCGACTTTAAAAGGACATCTAATATGGGATGTTGATAACACGTCCCAAGTCAGACAACTGAAAACTGACTTCTGAAGGACAGAGAAACTAATAAGCACTTCACGACGTCTTATATACGTCCATTGTACGACCATCTTAGGCCTAGACGTCTTATTTTCGGTTTTTTTAAAGGGCGTCCAATTTGTGACGTCATTAAGACGTCTTAACGATGACTTGCCTAGTAAGCACTGGACGTTCATTTTTGAACGTCTGAACGTCTTATTTTCGACGTTAAGTGGGCGTCCAAATTAGGACGACATTAAAACGTCTTACTTTCAACGTTAAATAGACGACCAAATTGGAACGTCGTTAAGACGTCCTATAGACGCCTCAAAACAGATGTTCTATAACAGACGTCTTAAAACCGTTGATATATGATGTTCAGGACTTAAGATGTCTAGCATAGGACATTCAGGACGTCTTCAAAATATTTGAAAGACGTATGGTGTAGGATATTCGGGACGTTTTTAAGACGTCTTTAAAAAAATTTCATATAGGACGTTCAAGTTCATGTTTAATACGTCTTTAACATGTCTGATACAGGACACATTAGGGACGTCTATAAGACGTCTGTTATAGAGCATTCGAAATGGCTCATAATTTTATAAATTAACCCCTTGAAAAATAATATTTAATCTGTAAATAAATATTTCACTGTTAATAAATATTTAAATATGCATATTATTAATTTCTTCTGTCTCGAAATAAAATAAAATTCTTCTATAATCAAAGTCTAGAAATAAAAAGAGGTAAAACCGATATAAGTAACAAAAATAAAGTAAAAGTATTCGGTATCGCGTGTAGAAGAATTTTATTCGAAGTTTAAGCACCTTGATGTTCGGATATTCTATAACTTGAGAAAGCAAGAAAAAGTTAAAAATTTATATATACAGAGACAAATTTGTTTTAATATCATTTTCCAAAATTTCACTGAAAGATGTATGATCCTCAACAAGTTACGTATTTTTTATATAGATCACATAACTTCTACAGATAATAGAAAAAAATGTCGGAATATTGTAAACGACGATGCAACAAATTACCAAACGAACATGTGTTAACGCTGTTAACCCGAGCCCCGACGAATTACTTCGCGGAAGCCGGTCGCGCGTCGTTCGCTCCTCGCTTCGTTCGACGCTTTTGCATTCCGTTCGGTGAACGTTTTCTGCTTGGAAATTCCGCTCACTCCGGTTGTTTCTGGCGTGGCCGACGAAAGAGTTCGGCCGGCGCGCAGGCGTTCGTTTCGTTTACGACGCTGCCGCCGTACGGTCACGCTTTTTTCGAACCGGTATGCCCGTTTGATGCACACTCCGCTTATTCAGCGGCGCGTGATGCATCGGCAACGAACGCCACGTGATCGATATAGAAGGAGGCCCGTAATCGATGGGAGCGCGTGCCACGGACTGCATGGATTCGTATTTTCTTATCGAACCGGCCCCCGGGCTCTTTGAAAGTGAAACGGCGGACCTGATCGTGCGTTTCGCGGCATATAATGCCGACTGCGCTGTCAATTGGCCCCGATAGAATGCCCGACAGAGGTTACCAGCCCCTTTCTTTCTACCACTGAAACGAGCAGAACTCGGTTCCCGCCGAGGAAACTTCATTCCTAATCGGTGCGAGAAATCGACGTTTATTTCGACAATTATTTGTTGCGAGAACTTTGTCGTAAAAAATTCTTTTATGCAAAGGTAGGCTAACAGTTATTTAAATAATGGATGAAAGATAGGGATCTAAGGAATCAAATTATATCTGACATCGAATTAATTATTTGGTGGAATAATAATTTATTTACATAATATTTTATTCAACACTGTCGAATGAATATTCGATTAAATAAGAATTTATCGAGATTTATAGATGATATCTATGATAATTTCTAGATAAATTTTATTTAGCATTAGTGGATGAATATTCAATAGAATACTTTCTTTACGTAAAATTTTACTCAGCACTATTGGACGAATTAAATAAAAATTTGTCTAGATAAAATTGTATTTAGCACTATTCAGTGAATATTTCATTGAATAAAAATGCATTTGGAAACAAAATTTTATTCAGTACTATCGGATGAACCAAATGAAAATTTATTTAGATAAAGTTAGACGTCCAAATGGATGTAAAATTGACATCTTTAAGACGTAACCTCACATAACTTGACATCTTTAAGACGTTTTTAAATGCTTATTGGGTAAACTGACTTTAAGAATTTTGTTATGATATAAATCATCTGTTTTGAGACGTCTCAATGACGTTCTAATGACGTCCGAATTTGGAAGATCATTTAATATAGAAAAGGACATCTAATAAACGTCAGATGTCCAGACCAAAAGTGGGTGTTAAATGAACGTCTTTAATTCATCCTTAAGTGCTTATTTGGTAAACTGCCTTTATAGACGTCCTGATCACTCAACATTAGATATCTTGAAAAAGCATGTAGACGTCTTTATTCTCGTACATCAGACATCTTAACGACGTCTCAAAGACGCCCCGAACATCCTATATCAAACCTTTTAAAGATATCTTAAAGACGTCACAAATATCCTACACTAAACGTCTTAAAAACAGCCAGAATATCCCGTACACCAGACGTGATTCACTCATCTTGAAAACGTCCAGAATATCCTACCTCAGACGCCTTAAAGATGTCCTGAACGTCATACGAGATATCAAATGTTGTAAGGACGTCTTAAAGACTTCTTAACGACCTCCCCAATATCCTACATCACGCGTCTTTCAAACATCTGAAAGACGTCCTGAATGCCCTATACTAGATATCTTAAGGATGTCCTGAACGTCCTAAATCAAACCTTTTAAACGTTTCAAAACTTCAAACGTTTTAATGATGGCTTAAAGACGTTTTGAATATCCTATATCACACGTTCTAAAGATGTCTTTATCGTCGTTCATCAGACATCTTCACGATGTCTGAAAGACGTCCTGAACGTCCTATATCAAACCTTTTAAAGGTTTCTTAAAAATGTCTCAAATGTCCTATACTAAACTTCTTAAAGACGTCCCGAATATCCTGTACACCTAACATCCTCTAAATGTCTTAAAGATGACCTAAATGCCCTACACGAGACATTTTAAAGACGTCTCAAATAATTTCCCAACATTCTACATCAAACGTCTTAAAGACGTCTCGACGACGTCCTGATGGACCTATATGAGAGGCATCTTAAAGATACCTGTTAAATCGTCCTGAACGTCCTATATCACACGTTTTAAAGATGTCTTAAAGACGTCCTGATCGTCCTACATCAGACATCCCAAAAATGTCCTAAATGTCCTACATGAGACATTTCAAAGACGTCTTGATCGTTCTGCACGAGACATTTTAAAGACGTCTTAAAACTCTGTTCAACGTCCTATATCAAATGTTTCAAGGACGTCTCAAAGACGTCTTGAATATCCTACACCACACGCCTTAATGATGTCTCAAATACGTCCTTGACATCCTATGCCAGACGACTTAAAAACGTCTCAAATATGTGCCGAACATCCTACATCAAACGTCTTAAAGACGCCTTAAAATCACCCCGAATTACCTACATTAAATGTCTTAAATACGTCTTATAGACGTCTTAAAAACGACCCGAATCACTTACATCAAACGTCTTAAATACGTCTTAAAGACGTCTCTATGCTGTCGCGAATACCCTACATCAACATGACCAATACCGAACACTAATTAAGTAGCCACCAAAGTGGTTAGGCTCGCTCTACACGGAGCGGGATCACGAGACGAAGCGAGAGAAAGCAAAGAGGAGTATAGAGGAGAAAAAAATGTTCAAAGGAGAGTGAGAGTCCTCGGCGCACAGGTCGGTCAGCGTCCGCGTTCTCTCGCCAAGAAATGATTGTCAGCGGTTTGCCGCCGTTTGCGGTCGTTTGCGCGGGTCATCGGCTGCACACACACACACAGACACACTGTGTGCGGCGGAGAGGGTGGCCACGTGGGGAGGCGCCACCGCGAGCGACTTTGTAGCCGGTTAAGGGATGCCGATGGCGTCGCCTAACGCGATGCCCGCCCGCCCCAGCCGTGATTGTAATATAGGTCAACGTTTACACAGCTGCTTTAAGCTGGATATACTGAAGAGCTTTCGGCCTGCTACGCCAACCGGCGCAAACTGGGACGGCAAATACTGTTTTTCTTTTCTTCTTCCATTTTTCAAAGACTGTTTCCTTTTCGTTTTCTTTTTTTTACCAAACGGCACACGCTGTACTCGACTAGGGGAAAGTTGCCGATATCGCGTCGCTTTGAAGAGTCTTTCAGGCTGTGGAGAAATTTTGAAGGGGATGGAGGATGTTCGTGTACGGTGATTCTATGGTTTTTAAAGAAATTGTGTGTGAGATGGACAGAGAGAGAAAATTGTAGGCGAATTTTGTTAGTGGTTAGGGTGAATTTATTACAATGATTGAAAAAGGAAAATATTTTCATCCAAAATATATTTCTTAAAATTAACTTGGACAATTTTTATTTTGCATAAAAATTTGCAATCTAAGTATTAGTAACAAAGCTACAGAAATTATTTATCTGTCTATGTAAAATTTGGGTTCACACCTTGTTTCAATGTATATCCTTCATTCGCCATGATAATTAGGGATATCTTCTCCATGGGGACGTAAAATTAACCGCACTTGCAACTAGGCTATTGTTTGGATTAGCTGTAATTGCACACAATTCGCATTATCCACGCGAGTCACGAATTTGGGCAATTAATAAACATGTTTCTATTCTCTGCAGCATAGAGTGTCTTTGCACACATAAATATTTGTCTCAAAATATAGCAAAATAAATCTAATATAAAGTGTAGAAAATGTAACGTAATAAATATAGTATAAAATATATAAACTGTAATATAATAAATGTAATACAAAATATATAAAATAGAATATAATGAATACAATATAAAATTTGTAAAGTAGAATGTAACGAATACAATATAAAATATATAAAATATAATATTGAATACGTAAATTATAATATAATAAATATAATATGAAATATATGAAACATAATATAACAGATATAAATGACACAAAAGTAATAAGAATTTGTGTGTCTGATTTTATATATAACATGCTCTACACACATACTACTACTAAGAATTACAAATGATTTACTTAAGCAAACATAATCGACAATATTAGTCGCAAACAACGGTACTGTTTGATTAAATATTTACGCGTACTATATTAATACGCCGTACTTAGTGAATTATAAATGCTCAGGGGAAATTGACCAGGGAGCCATTGATTAATTCTCCTGGTACAGGACATTGCCTGACTAATGCCCGACTATTTCACTTCTCGTTTCACTCTTACGATTTACATAGATTTTTATGGTGTTATTTCATGTTAAGGAACCTAATCATAGTTAAAATAAATATAATAATCAACTTAGTAGCTGGTACCAATGAAAATGTCTCAATTATTCTAATAATTTTAAAATAATGAACCTGTTATTTTACTGTGCAAGGTTTAGTGTTAAAAGAGTTATGCTCTCAAGTAAGTAATATTTAAAAAGAAAGTTTATTTGCCAAATTCTGTATTGTATGAGAAGATAAAAATAGCAAATTTTAAGTGCATTTTTTGTATATTGTAAAATATATGTTATAGTAGTAATATAGTATAGTGATAATATTGAGGAATAATATATAATATTGTAATAGTATATTATAATCTAATATTATATTTTCTATTTCAAAAATCAATTTCTCCCAACCCTGTAAACGAAGAACCATAAGATAATATTATCATGGCGGTAACCATAATATAGTATTAATATAATACTATGTATTATATATACTATATAATGTACATATAACATAATATATAATATTACAATAGTCTATTACAGTCTAATATCGTATTTGCAATTTCAAAAATCAATTTTTCCTCATTCCTATAAACGAATAATCATAAAATATTGCTACCATGACATTTACGATAAAGTAATAACACAAAATAATACTATATATTACGTATACTATATAATATAGGATATAATATAATAGCTGTCTATTATAGACTGATACTCTATTTACCATTTCAAAAATCAGTTTCTTCCAGCTCTGTAAACGAATAACCATAAAATATTACTACCATATCCTTAATCATATAATAATAATATAATATAATACTATATATTATATACTATACACTACGTAATATATAATATAATACTATATATTATATACTATACACTACGTAATATATAATATTATAATAGTCTCCTATATACTGATATTCTATTTACTATTTAAAATATCGGTTTCTTCCATCCCAATAAACAAATAACCACAAAACAATACCACCATCCCATTAACCGCATAATTCCCCAACAAATATAAAATCCACTCAAAAATACCTGCAACTTCAAAATCGCTATCTCCACTTCCCAAAGCGCCTCTTCCGAATCAATCTGTTCGCGAAGACAGAAACGCTGAGCCTTCCACATTCATTCAACCAGCAGGAGGTCTCTCTCTCTCTCTGAAACGACGTCAACAAACGCGCGGCACACACACGTTAAACAATGGTGCCGGGGTCCTAGGCAAGAACAATTTCGCAGCGCGTGCTGTAAATAAAACGAGCAACGGGGTATCGCGTGTCAAAGAATATTCATTTAGCTCTCCTTGTGAAATTACTTCCGGGAGCGGGGGCCCGCATAAAGAAGAAAAAGAAGAGAGAGGGAGAGAGGACGGGGGAGGAAAAAAGCGAAAGGAAGAGGCGGAAAAGAAACAGCACGCACGGTCGGTGTGGTGGTGGCCGGGATGGTGGTTGCCAAGAGAGAGGCAGAGAGAGAGAGAGAGAGAGAAAGAGAGAGGAGAGAGAGAGACGAGAGAGAGAGAGAGAGAGAGAGGCAGAGAGCGACGCGAGCGCAAAGAAAAATGGTACAGCTGTACAAGTACTTCGCTTTACTCCTCCTCGCTCTGTTATCTACACTCCATGGGTTGAGTGGTAAAAGCGAGGAGACACTTAAAGGATTTACGGGTCTGAGAACCGCTCTTGGATTGACTCGAAAGTACGAACTTGAAACGGAGTGCACGCTCGGAAAACAGAAAACAAAATATCGAAAACAGGAAGAAAAAACGTCGCCAACCGACTTCTCCCGGTGAATCGCTTTTAATTAGGCGAGCCCGGGGCCTCCGGCACTAAAGCGGTCCGTCCGGACGGCTGCTACCGAATATTTATCGCGCACCGCTCGAATCCTCTTGTACGCCGTTTTCTTAATTATTTAATTACTAAAATTCTTCTCACGAGAACGACCGCTATGTACTTTCCACATGATTACGTTGCATTATTTATTAATATATACGTTATAGATATTAATAAATGTTTATTCGGCTTGTGTAGATTATTTGTTACAGATCAGAATGTCGTGGATAAATTAATCTCTGTTTTTTAAATAATGGATATTTTATGGTTCGAAGGGAATATTTTTGGAATGTTTTAATAGAATGTTTTATGATATATAGTTAATTCTCTCGAATTGTGACTTAGTTTGTTCACAAAAATAGATAATTTAGAAAGGGGTGACGCGATTAGGTGAGCCGCGCGGCACCATTTTATAGTTATCACTCGTCAATAATTATAAAAATGAGCTCCAAGGCTCGGAATAATCGTATCTTTTCTTTCAAAATTATTCATTTTTCTTTCTTCCATTCCTATGAACCAATAACCATAAAATATTCCTCCCACGACATTTATTACATAGTAATCATATAGTATAGTACTATATATTACATATACTAAATTTATATATAATATAACGTTATAATAATCTACTGAAACGACGCGCCATTGTGATAGCTATCGCGGATGCTTCGACATTTACTATATAGTAATTATACAGTATATAGTATATATAGTAATTATATAGTATAACACTACATATTATATAAACTAAATTTATATATAATATAACGTTATAATAATCTACTGAAACGACGCGCCATTGTGATAGCTATCACGGATGCTTCATACTTTAATTTACATCGTACTCTACTCTATTATTCCTTATTAAAGTAAAGGTATACGTATCATACCTTCAAGAAAAATTGTCATTTGGTCACAGAAGACTTTATTGCAACGTGCTCGCGTATAGAACAGCATCGTCCGTCACACATCGCAGTGTAACGCGCAATTCGCGTCGAAATCTGCCGTACAGAGAAACAGCGCCGCGCAGAATTCGGCCGTGCCTTCGAGGTTAAACCAGGAAATCGTTCGTAATTATTATCGAATGAGTGATCAGTGTTTAGTGATAGTGCAGTGAAAGTGAACGTTGGAGTATCCTGCCCGGAGACGTTCTTCCGTTCGTCGCTATCGTATACAGATCAAACTGCGTCGTTCTTCATACTTTGCACGAGCTCGATCGACTATCCTCCGAGCACGTCGTGCATTTACAACCGAACGGGTGAGTTTATTATCAACAACATTTCTGAGACTTTTCAAATGAATACAAAATTCAGCGAGTCTACTTCTTGTTCATTCCTTTCTGGCGAACTCTCGTCGCTCGGCTATCGGTGATTGTTCGCGAAACGACGAATTTTCGTCACGCGGACGAATGTGCGTTAGACACCGACGTCCGCAGCTCGAATATAACTCGGCGCCTAC
>NC_135772.1:1233827-1240762 GCF_028453695.1 Augochlora pura
CGATGCTGTTCTCTACGCGAGCACGTTGCAATAAAGTCTTCCGCGATTAAATGACAATCTTTCTTAACCCTTTCACTACGGCGATTCAGTCCGCCGTTGCGCTACTCCTGAACGGGACCTACCGTTTTCGATTTTCTATCCCTTCGTTTCGATTTTCTATCCCTTTATGGCACGTAACACAGTAGTAATAGAAAAATGCAGGTCCAAGAAATATAACTCGAGTGGTGTGTCGTTTATTTGTTTCGTTAAAAAATTCACGCATCAGTCGCAAGAGGCGCTGCTATCCAAAAATTAGGCCGTGATTTTACCGGTATGTCAGATATATGCCGCGAGTTTTCATATTGATGACGGATATATCCGTCGTTCGGAGCGAAAGGGTTAAAGGTATGACACGTTCACTTTCACTTTAATAATTAATAGAAATGAGCACGATCTAAATTAACACGTGACTGCCACGCGGTTTTATAATGACTTCCCCGCCAGGCCGCGCGCGCTGACATCGTGGTTACATCAACGCGAAGCGTCAGTCACTGGTGACTGACACGGGCTGAACGGAAAGCACGGTGTCAGTCACGTGGCACTCCACGCGTTAAAGTACGAAACGTCCGCGAGAGTCGTGCAATGACGCGTGGTTCCAGAAGATGGCATTCGCGAAGACTGTCATGGTGGCGCTTCGTTCCTAAGATGTAAATAAATACGTGTGTTCTACTACGTGTCCGGAAATGAACTGTGAACGCAGTCATTCATATTGCACGATAACCGACAGTTCTTCGGTTTCTTAGAAGCGACTGCCAACTGTTTTTCATCAACTGCGTATAACTGTCGTATACAAATCAGCTGTGCCCTTCATTATACGTTCTCAGAGGGCAATGGACTATCCTTCGAGCACGACGTGAATTCACAGTTAAGTCGGTGCCTTTATATTAATAATATTTCTCACATTTCTCAAACAAGAAAACCCCTTACGTTCTTTAACCTCTTAGGCACGGCTGGATTTTGCGCAAATAAAGTTTTTCATAACTAACTCACCATTTTTTCTTAATATGTATTTTTTCCGTATATAGTATTAATTACGTATATTCTTGTCTTAGTGTATTGTACTATGTTTACTTTAATAATTAATAAAACAATTGAGTAAAGCACGAAACATTCACGAAAGCCACTATAGTGGCGCGCTGTGCCTAAGAGGTTAACCTCTTGCACTATGGTATCTTTTCGAACTTCGTTGATTAGCATGTTTGGGTCCTTAATCATTTCATTGATGGAATAAGAGGATTTTTGTTTCGCGATCGTTTTCATTTACTTTCAATCCCAGATTTTTATGATGGAAGATTCAAATTTTGTTTCGTTTTGATAGAAACAATTGGCAGTCGTATTTATGAAATTATGTAAGAAATGTTCGTCACGAGTCTGACTCATTATTATAGGGCAAGGGGTTAACCTCTTGCCGTACTTTAATAAGTCAGACTAGTTGTATGAAGATTTGTAGTAATATTCTGTTTAGCATGACTGTTATTCCGTTCTTTTAGGTTATCATAAAATTCTGTTTTCTTGCAGTCAAAATTAAATCACTCTAGTAAATGTGGATATGGAATGAATATAAATTTTCTTTTTCTTCTAAGAAATTATCATAATGGAAAAGGTGCTTACCATTGTAACTATAGAGAGAATGGTATGGTAAAGGGTTAACGGGGTTCTGTGTCAATAACAGAGCTTTACGAATTATACGCTGAATTCTGTTCGATCACGGAATAATTTAAGTTATGTTATTATTTATGGACCTCGACGAAGTTACTTATTGTTAATATCTTTTGTACATATTGTGTAAGAATTTTATATGACAGACGTGAGGTATCATGCACTTGAGAATATTAAAACAGCTGTCACGATTAACCCTTTACGGACGACGACATTTTCGGTCTGGTGAGGTAGCAAATTATTTAAATTTATTTATAATACGGATATGGTTTATATGATTTATATTCAATTATCGTAATTTATATAGAATACAGATATAGTTTACATAATTTATATACAATTATAGACAATTTCTAATTTATATATTGTACAATATTGTACAATACAATGCCTTGGCAACCTAGAGTCGCCTCACGTACATAAAGGGTTGAAATACTTGCTATTTCGTGTTTGAAAAATTGTTAAATATTGGAAACTTTTTTTCGTTAACAACTCGTAATCAAAGTCTCGTAATCTAAAGTCTAAAAACTCGTAAATTGCATTTTTGCTAAGGAAGAAATTACTTTAAACGACCTTAGGAACCCTTCGTTTCCCGGAGTTACAATAATTTTGATACAGTCTGTATATTTTACTTTAATATACCGTAAAGAATGAATATAAACTGAAGATAATTATAAATACATACCGTAAAGAATGAATATAAAATGAAGATAATTATAAGTCACATTAAAGTCACCTTTTTCACTCATAACCTCAATATTTACGTACTCTACTTTAACATACCGTAAAGCATTAATATAAAATGAAGACAGTCATAACTAACATTAAATCTATTTCACCCTTCTCACTATTCACACCCTCTAACAAACCATGAACAATTGTTCCCTTCAATATTCACTGACTAAAATAAACATTGTAGAAACAAAAGACTGACCGAATATACTTTTGGCAGTCGCTGTATCCAGCGGATCTTCGCTATCGCGTTCGATCTCGTCCGGTACAAAAGCGGGGGGCAAGGGTTAGCATATATCGTAATGCGTTTTCCAGCGGCATTTACGCGGCAATACCGGCCACGCGACAAATTGCGTGTCCGAAGAGAAACGCGCCGCCGCCGCCGCGTTATCGAACACGAGTCGGGGGCCGCGTTCGCATTCATTCCGCGCCACGGGCGATAATCGATAACCGGATGGAAGAACCAGATAGATTGTCAGATATCGGCGATGAACATCAAAAGGTAAAACGATCAAAGTCACATTTACGGTGTGTGTCGTTGAAGCGACGAGGGGGAGGGGGGGTAGGAGGGTGGACGCGCGCGCGCGCGGCGCCGTTTGTGCCAGCGGGGTGGAAGCAGGCGGCGGCGGCGCGGGGGAAACGCGGCGGATATACACGGTCCCCGGCGCTGTTGAAACGTTGCTTATCGCAAATGAACTTTTGATCGTCCTTCCGGCGGCCGTAAAACGCGTAAACAATTCGTCTGCTATCGCAGTTTGCGTAGACGCTTAATCGGCAATGACGCAACCGGGATTCGAAACGAAAATTCGCTTCCGGTCAAGCGGGCGCGCGCGCGCGAGCGGCGCGGCGCGTCCGCCATCGCTTTTTGCCGCCGGACGCAACAAGTAAAAAGCGGCCGCAGGACAAACGGTGTGTTCCGTAGATGGGCTCGAATGGCGTTTTCGGTTTGCGAACACAATTCCCGTCCGTGCATTTCATTACTGCAATTATGATCAATGCGGTCCTTTGTGTCGACGCGCGGATGCTACAGATACGAACGATATTGCGCGCGTGGCGACGCGACGATATCGCCGACAGACTAGTCGAAACACCATAATTTCGAGATTTTATTCTGTGAAGAATGTTATGTCATTTGGGTTTTTTTCTGTTAGTTTTTAACTTTTTTTAATTAATATTTGACGAAATTTTAATGAACGCGTTTTTATAGGTTTTTGGGGGTTATTGGAGGCCGCGCGTTGCGTTTGTGATATTGTTATTTTGGTAACGACGTGTTGAGGATATTTAGTTAATGGAAAGTGATGTTCTATGAATATTTAATAATTATTATAGGCGATAATTTATTCGTATTTAATTATTTTCTTTTGCTTTCAATTTAAACTGCTTTTTTCTCTTAAATGTTCTTTTAATAGTTGATATTTTATCGATTAGTAACCTGCGTGCGATTATTATGGCAACTAATAATTTGTTCTCCATTATTGACATAACAATGGTAGTTAAAGTGTTGTACTACTGTAAGCTTCAATATTATTATATAATGTTTTAAATATTAGATATCTTTCACGGTTCATGAAATATTATAGATAAATTAAATAAAAATAAAATAGATAAAATAGATCAAATAAATAAAACAAATACAATAGATAAAATGGACCAAACAGATAAAATAAATATTGCTTTACGCTAATGTTACGAAAATATGAATAAGTTATTAAAATTGTCCGAATGTCCGGTCGCTTAAGTAATAATAAACAACTGGTCCTGAACCTTATTGATTCCGACGAGCATGACACGTATACATAATCTTAACAAAACCATTTAATAGCAACAACAGTTAATAGCAACAACACTTAATAACAAAAACATTTAATAGCAAAATGGCGAGGTGCATGGGTCAGATAGGGAAGCAAAGAACATGAATTGATTCCGAGCACTCCAGCAGTTTCGGTGTCAATCAACGACCGAAAAACCAGGAAACCCCGTTTCTTTCCAGCGTTCGCGCGCGCTGTTTGCACGTTGCGCGTGGTAGAGGGGACCGCCGGGCGTGGATCGGTAATTGAAGCATCAATATCGTAGGAAAAATTGCAGTTTTAATCCAATGTCGGAAAGCTTTCAGAACACACGGCGAATATTTGGTAGTCAAAGGGTCGGCCGAGGCTGCGTAAACACGCGATGGAACGGCCGCGGCCCAGTTTTTCTGCCGATTTTACAAATAGAGAGACGGGCGAAAGTCGGAGGCGAAACTTTTCGGTTTTTGTTCGAGCGATCGGCGCTTAGGCATGGCTGATAGTCATCGATGCATGTATCATGAGATTCTATATCGCATTCTAAGTAATAACTATTCATTGAACCAGATAATTTCATATAATATTAGGTTGGGGAGAAAGAAATCCATTATTTTTACGTAAACTTCAAGACTTTATTTAACATGTTTCCGATTGTCCGATTTAGGTTAAATATGTACCGTTTTGTTCTATGATTTGTTGTCATTTTAAAGGTACCTTCATAATGCCTCTCTCGTAGAAGTCTTGGCCCCTATTAGCGAAAAACTCTTGCAATCGACTATCACAATCTTCTCTCGATGCCAATTTCTTATCACCAAGGAAGTTTTGCAATGCAAGATAAACATAGTGATCGCTTGGTGCCAGGTCTGGACTATATGGTGGATGCATCATAACGTCCCAGCCAAGCTCCTGAATTTTCTGACGAGTCGTGTTATAGACGTGTGTGACCTGGTGTTGTCTTGATGGCACGCAACACCTCTCCTGTTGGCCAATTCTGGCCGCTTCTGGTCAATCGCTAGCTTCAAACGGTCCAGTTGTTCACAGTAGAGATCCGAATTTAGTGTTGGACCCTATGGAAGCAACTCGTAATAAATGATTCCTTTCCAGTCCCACAAATGCACAGCAGAACCTTCTTGGATGTTAGTCCTGGCTTGGCCACCGTCTGACCTGCTTCACCAGGCTTTGACCATGAACGTTTTCGCACAATGTTGTCGTATGCGATCCATTTCTCATTCCCAGTCACCATGCGTTCAAGGAACGGGTCGATCTCATTCCGTTTGGCCAAGACATCGCAGATGGAAATTCGAACCATCATGGTTTTTTGTGTTAATCGATGTGGCATCCAAACGTCGAGCTTCTTTTTAAATCCAGCTTTGTGCAAATGGTTTAAAACCGTTTCATGGTCGATCTTTAGCTCCCGGACGATGCTACAACTGCTAACATGCCAGTCAACGTCGATTATTTCTGCGATTTTGTCAACATTTTCTAGGACAGGCCTATCTGTTCGAGGCGCAGCTTTAACATAAAAAATACCTTGAACGGAATCGACGAAACCAAAATTGCGCGTAATTGGCTGTTACAGTATCGAAACAATAAACACCATTCACAATTTCAGCCGCTTGGCTTGCATTTTCACCTTTATCAAAGGAACATTGTAAAATGTACCGAATTTTCTCTATGTTGACTTCCATTTTGAACACGCTGTAGCTCGCAAATGAATGGACCAATGAAAAAGCAGAAAAAGAATTTTTGTAGGGCGAAATGTCACCTTTCCAACGAGCATTAATCTGAAATTGTTTGATCGATAATTTAACAGATATCGATCGCTACAGCCGTCTACCGAAAAAATAATGGATTTCTTTTTCCCGAACCTAATATATTTAATAATAAAATAAAAAACTTTATGAAACAAACAGTAGAGAAATGCAATGAAATGTTGTATAATATATTGTCTTTTAAAATTTTTTTAAAGAAATATTGCTTTATTTAATTAATAAGTACCTTACTCAGAAAAAGTCTCTTTTATATACATATTTGTTATCAATGATTATCCAGTTAAATTTTGCTTCGTCTATCGAAGTGTCGCCTTTCTTTTCGCGCGCATCGCTCGACCTATTAAAGTATATAATTGTTAGCGAAAGTCAACGAAATAAGGAAACGTTGCTTGATTTAATTAATAACTACCTTACTCAGAGAACGTCTCATTTAATATATACTTTTGTTATCAATGATTACCCAGTTAAATTTTGCTTCGTCTATCGAAGTATTGCCTTTCTTTTCGCGCGCGAGTCGCCGCTAATGGCGGCGCGCATAAAATTATGAGCGCCGAGTATATCCCGCGGAAGAAGCGAGCGATCAAACGGAAACGGTGGAGGGGGGTGTAGGCAAAACCGTCGGCGAACGGTGGCCAAAAGCGCGGAAACCGGCTGCGGCGAACGGTCCGATGAAATTGAATGAACGTCCACCCGGTGTACAAGCTTTTTCGATACAGTTCCGCGAACGGCCGGAACATGAAAAAGCGGAGAGAGAGATAGAGAGAGAGAGAGAGAGAGAGAGAGAGAGAGAGCGGTGGACCTGGAGCGAGCGGATGTTAAAATCATTTCGCCGGGGCGTGCTTTTGAAAGTAAATGTCTGAATTACGTATACCGACCGGGGGCCCCCGCCATCTTGCGTCTCGTATAATCTCGTTCGCGCGCGCGGCCTGCCCTCTTTTTCCGGGCGGCG
>NC_135772.1:1240862-1248470 GCF_028453695.1 Augochlora pura
TTAATTCGTTTGTGATTTCGACGGAGTGTAACATAAAAATGATGACTTGTCGCGCATCTATTTCGAGACAGCTTAGGCACGACGATTAAACGCCCTCAATAAAACAGAAAACGACCGAATGAAAATCAACAATCCATTAATTACGTTCGATTGGACGGGAACGTGAAATAAGAGAGACGATCCCGGTCCGCGCGTTCCAAGCGGACGAAGACATTCCTCGCGTCGGCCTGCGTAGGCGGCTCGTTTAAATATCGGTCTTTTGAGCATTTGTCCAATAAAAATAATGCGCGTTCCGCTCGCTCTCGGCCGTCGCTCTTCCGGGCTGACGCTCTCGTTTTAAGCGCGGCGTTCTCCTACCCCGTACCCTTTATGCGCGCATCCAATACGGAAATTTCGCCTCGTATTCAAAGTAGCGCGCGCGAGTGCGCACCTACCTACACCGGCGTACAATTATGAGAGCCGGGGACTCATGTGTTCCGGAATCGAACAGCAAAATAGCGGCGCAGAGCAGTCTACGAACACTACGTAGTCGTGAATTGGCTGATCGAGCGTGGTCCGTTAAGAGGAAACGACGTAATGAAACGAAACGTGCGGCCTGGCCCGGCCAATGACAAAAGTACGTTTTTCAAAGCAGGTGAAAAGCACCGCCGACAATTCTGATCAACCATTCATCTGCTTCTCTTTCTATCTCTCCTTTCCTCTCTCTCTCTCTCTTTTGCTTGCTCTCTCTTTCCCTCGTTCACGCAGCTTCTATTTCTCTCTTTTTCTTTCTCGCTTTTGCACTCTCTGTCTCTTTATTTCTTTCTTACTCTCTCTATTTTTATCTGACACTCTCTCCCTCTCTCTCACTCTTTCTCTTTTGCTTGTTCTCTCCGTCTCCCGTTTGGGCAGTTTCTATTTCTCTCTTTATCTTTCTCGTTTTTGCTCTCTCTCTGTCTCTTTATTTCTTTCTTACTCCCTCTCTCCCCCTTTTTCTTTCTCTTTCTCTGTCACTCTCCTTTTTTAACATTAACGATGGACTTTTCGTTTCTATGTTCAAACGAGAGCGTCCAATTGAATCTAAATAATATGAATACAATAACTCTGCTGCCATTAAAGTTTCAATTTTTCCCGATTTGCCACGTTTGCAAAATATTAGTTCATACATCCATACACGCGCTTCTATCCTTGTGATCTATACAGTGTGTACCAAAACGCAACGGTTTAATAAATAACGTAACGACTTAATAAATAACGCAACCGTTTAATAATTAAAAACATGACCACTAGGATGGCCAGAGATAACCACTAGGATGACTAGACATGACCACTAGGGTGACCAGCCATGACCACTAGGATGACCAGACATAACCACTAGGGTGATGGTTATCTAGGATAGCCAAACATGACGACTAGAATGGCCAGAAATGACCACCAGGATGACCAGAAGTGACCACTAGGATGTCCAGCAGTGACCATTGGGATGTCCAGAAGTGACAACTAGGATAACCAAACATAACCACTAGGGTGATCAGACATGACAACTAGAATAACCAGACAACGTGATCACTAGAATAGCCTCTCAAGACGATAATAAAATTAAAAACCCTTGAAACGCAATTGCTTCTCTCGAAAGTGTCCAAACACTTTCTGCAATTACTGTCCATCAAACCCCAACCCTTAGGAGCCTGTCGCGCAAACTATACCCAAACACTGACCATAGAAATACGAGAAAGCATTCTCAACGACTGGGCACCGGAGAAAAGTCAACGTCCCGCGGACGGCAGGTCCCGGTTCGCGCTTTCTCCTCCGTTATTAATCATAATTCATCTTCATTCTATCCGTCGTGAAGCATAGCGGTCCCTATTTCGTTGGTGGAACCAGTATTTAACCCAGTTCGACCGCCGCGTCCTAAGTGAATGCAAAGATTGTGTGGGTCGCGGTGGGAGGGCGAGACGACGGGTTCGGGCGGATGGGTAGGACACGACGTGATCAAACTTCGAAAAAGCCGCTACAATTTCCCCGGTTTCGCCCTCGTACATCACTCGATTCCCCGTTTCGATCCCCGTCACGATAAATCTTCGCGTCCTTCGGACGATCAACGCGGCGCCCGTGGCTGTCGACGAAGGAATTGGTTATTCGAGCCATCGGTTTCGTGCCTGGCTACGTTGTTGGCGGCGGATACACCCGGATGACGGGGTGGGTGGCTGTGAAAAGAGGAGGAGAGGTTGGCAGGAAGAGAGGAGGAGGAGGAGGGGGAAGGGAGGAGGTGGAGCCGGTTACAGGCTGTTGTCGGAGAGCCGGCGGCCGTGGACGGCGCGGAGGCAGCGCGGAAAAAACGCATCGTTCAGAAGTATCGCATGAAATTCGATTACACCGGGTGCATCCTACGTTGTGTTTCCACCCCCGCACCTGCCCCGTTACCGCCCCCGGACCCCGTAGCCGCGCGAGACCCATCCACCGATGCCGTAATAGCATCCTGGATGTTATTTCTGTACGCGATAACGTGTATGCTACGGGGCACACGCGCGCTCTCTCTCTTTCTCTCTTCCCGGTGAAGAAGGCCTTTTGATCAGCGCGAAGGCTCGAACCTTATTGCCCGACCGACCCGCGCACCTCTGCTCAAGCACCACCGCCGCAGTTGCATTATGCAAAGAGCCGCGTTCTACGCGGAACCACCCGCTGGATCGCTGAACTTCGGCCGTTTTTATTTCGCTCGCGTTTTAGCGTATCGATCAGCGACGGTTATCTCGACCCTTCGAATTCATTATCGGCGCACGCGGTTACGTACTACATACTTTCAAAACGCCGTTGCTGTCTCTTGTCAATGTTTTTACTGCTCTTTAACCCTTTGGTCTAGCGTCTTCTTCGCTGATACTATGATGTGAAGTTTTGTAGTATTGTAACGCGTTATATGATCTTACCGTCTGTGTGTTATATGATCTTAACATCTCATATGATCCTAAACCACTATAGAGCACCAAAGGGACAGTTTCATTTCTCGCAATTTCCATGGGACACAGCGGGCATCGTTGTCATCCACGTCACAGGTTTTTGGCGTTAGGCTGTCGAACCATCCCCGTTGAAGAAAATCAATTTTAACAAATATTCGTCTCGCTAAATAAATAATTATAAGCATATGTAGCAAGAAGGTAAATCTGATCGATTTCCAAATATTTCCACGTTAAATTGAAAAATGCGTTAAATTGACGCGCTTCGTAAGCCCCATAGAAAATTTCGAAATCCATAGGCGTGGAAGAAAATCAATTTTGACAAATCTTTTCGCTAAATAAATAATTGTAAGTACATGTAGCAGTAGATAAATCTAACCAATTTCCAAATTTTTCCACTTAAAATTGAAAAATGCGTTAAATTGACGCGCTTCGTAAGCCTCATAAAAAATTTCGAAATCCATAGGCGTGGAAGAAAATCAATTTTGACAAATTATTCTTCTCGCTAAATAAATAATGGCAAGTATATCTAGCAAGAGATAAATCTAGCCAATTTCCAAATTTTTCCACTTGAAATTGAAAAATGCGTTAAATTGACGCCCTTCGTCATCCCCATAGAAAATTTCAAAATTGAAAAGCGTAGAAGAAAACGAATTTTGACAAATTCTTCTTCTCGCTAAATAAATAATTGCAAGTATATCTAGCAAGAGATAAATCCAACCAATTTCCAAATTTTTCCACTTAAAATTGAAAAATGCTTCAAATTGACGCGCCACGTAAATCTAGCGTTAAAACCGTGTTTTTTGCTGTTTCTGAAACATTCTAGCAGCAAACTCGCGCGTTTCGCGCGAGTCTTGCTGCGAGGAGTCTATTCCCACTCCGAATCTATTTCTCTACGGCGTCGTGTCTGGTTATGCAACTCTCGCCGATCGAAAATAGAAGAAGGTGTGCCGTCATCGTCGACGATGCGACAACGGAGAGCGCGGGACCATTCGATACGGTTTCGTGGAATTGCAAGGGAATGAGTCGGAGTCGATTTAGCACGTGTTCCACGCGCCTACTCCACGTCGAACGAGAAAGAGAACGAGAGAGAGAGAGAGAGAGAGAGAGATGGCTCTCGTTTTTTGGTTTCTTCCGTCGCGACGACGTTAATGATATTTCGAAACGCTTGTCTAAATCGGTGACGAAAAAGACCGCGGCAGGAAATGAGGTGACAGGAAGGATGATCAAAGTGTCTGTGAATGGACAGCTTTGATGCGTTTCGATATTTTGGATTTTAATTATATTTTCAGCTGTGGTTTAATGCTTTGTCGACCGGTTATTTGTCAATTAATGTTATTATGAGCTAATTATGTCTTTGTTCTTATATTTTTATAACAGTAGCGTTGAACAATATTTATTTTGTCTATTTATGTTGATGACATATTACAGGCTAATTAAATTTTTCTTCTTATATTTTTATAACAGTCGCGTTGAACAATATTTATTTGATCTATTTTATTTATTTTATTCTTCACGAAAGATATAGGATATTTAGAAAGTTATATAATAATATTGTAGCCTACAGTAGGAGAATCTATTTATTTTTATCCATTTTATTTATTTTATTCTTTGCGAGAGGTACATGATATTTAAAAAGTTGTGTAATAACATTGGAGTTTATAATGTATAATAATGTATTACAATGTGTTATAATGTACTCCAATGTATTATAATGTATTGAAATATATTATAATATATTACAATGCATCACAATGTAATAAAATATATTACAATGTACTACAATGTATTACAATGTATTATGATATATTACAATATATTACAATGTATCACATTGCATAACAATGTATTATAATACATTATAATATATTACAATGTATCACAATGTATTACAATGTATTATAAGGTATTACAATATGTTTGAGCCAGTATTAAAAATGCAACTGCCCCGAATTTTAGTTTTCTCACAAGATGACGTATAAGCCTTAATTATACAAGGTCACCGAACTAACCAATAACAGTATTAATAACAGTTACCCCACCAACTACCAGAAATGTTAAATAACTAATACGTTGCAAGTTGTCTACATATAAATAACTCAACACTCTTTACTATATTTTAAACTTTGACAAACAAAATAACAAGGCTCCTAATCCATCGTCACTACAACCTTACAAAATGAATTATAATAAAATTGTTTACTTTGATAAATCATTTTCTAATTTTTCGTATAAAGAAATCCAATACATGGTTGAACATGAAACATTCTTTCCACAAGATATCGATTTCGGCGCAGCCGCATTACAGTGAATTGAATTAGCCCCGGTATAAAATAATAGCGACGAGAGAATTGGTAGAAACACTAACGAAGAGGGGAGGGAATAATATTAGCGGATATTCTAGACGCGGGAATTGTAAATCATTTCGAAATATCAATACCGTATCACCAGGTTGATTTAAAGCAGGCCGCATTAAACCAGAAGCTCCGTTAATTATATCTTTCGCGGGCGGCATTGTTTTCGCTGGGACAACGTTGCCCTCACTCCCGGCGCCATTATTTGTCTACAAATTGGCGGAACGATGCTTTGTCGATGAATAAAGTAATTGACAGCCCCGGGAGTGTGAACAAACTCTACGGGACAGTGCCGGGACACCCTCCCCCGGCCAACAATAAGCCGGGGCGGACCAGCCGGCGAAGTAGAAAATCGTCGATTCTACGCGGCGATCTAAAAATTGTCGGATTATTCGTCCCGCGTTTCCGATGTTCGTTTAACGAACGATAGCGCGGACAGCCGGTAATCGTATAGTTCATTAGTGTACCGTGTTAATTAAAGCGTCATTGCCCGATGTACAACGCGGACTAATCAGTGTTATCGATTGTACCTTTTTACCGGGTTTCTGTTTTTGCCACCGGGGCCCGCGGGACTCTCGAGCGCTTTCCAACCGAAATGAAAGCTTTTTTACTCTGACGCGATCGATAAAGACTTTTCCCGTCTCGTTATTTTCCCGCCTTTATTGTTCAACTTGCGCTTTATTTCGTCGAGTTTTTTCCCCGGTAAGGATACGTTACGTTAACGCGGGAACGTTCGTTCTACGATTTGGTCGAGAAGAATTGCGTTTCTTGTTAGTTTATCTGTGCACGTGGAGGAGTGGAAGAGGTATTCGGACGCCTTTGAAAACGCGATAGCTTTTTTTGGTAATTACACTAAATGGAATGAATTTTTTGTGGGATTAGTTTACGGTATAATGACTTAAATACTGTTTTTTAATTTTGATATTGTTTGATATGTAAGGTAAAGTACTTGTGTTTCTTTACTGTTTTATTTGAATGTCGTGCATTTAATTTATTATTGTATTTTGTAGTTATTTTTATTGTATGAGAATTGTGTCATTTATATATTCTATGATTATATTATATTATAATACACTCTAATAAATTGTGATACCTTGTATCACATTGTAATACATTGTGACACATTATAACACATTGTAATACATTGTGACACACTGTAACACATTGTATTACATTATAATAAATTGTGACAAATTATAATACATTGTAATAGATTATGATGCATTGTAATATATTGTAAGAAATTGCAACACATTCTAATACATTGTAGTACATTGTGACACATTATAATACATTGTGATGCTTTGTAATATTTCGTAATAAATTCCAACACATTCTAATGCATTGTGATACCTTATAACACATTGTAATACATTGCAATACATTGTGATACAGTTTGATACTTTGTAATACATTATAATATAAAAATATATTTGGATGCCTTTTAACACAGCACAGCTTTCTAACATTGGTTTAAATGAGTCAAGTCCTTTAGAAGATTAATTAAGATTATGATAATAAAAAAAATAAAAGTATAAAGACATTTGATGCGTCTTATTAGATATATGTACATAATAAATCTGCGGATTTTTATGCAAAATGAGAATTGTTACTATTAACCGTAGGATAATTAAAGCTTGAATGGCACAACTATTACTTTATTCTACTACTGCAAGATCCAATATTACTACACAATTTTTAACAAATTTATACCTTTTGCGAAGAAAAGATAAATAAAATAAAAATGAAATACTATTGTAAGCTATACTATTCTCACACAATTTTATAGATATTCTCTACCTTTAACAAAGAATGAAATGAATAAAATAAAAATAAAATAAGTAAAATAGATAAAAATAAATAGATTCTACTAGTGTAAACTCGAATATTGTTACAAAATTTTCTAAATATTCTATACCCCTCACAAAGAATAAAATAAATAAAATAGATAAAAATTAATAGAACCTCTTACTAGAATTCTTACTAGATCTTACTAGACCTCTAATATTATTGTACAATTTTCTAAATATTCTACATCTTTCACAAAGAATGGAATAAATCAAATATGAATAGAATAAATAAAATAGATAAAAATGAATAGATTTTACTACTGTGAACTCCAACATTATCTCTTAACTTTCTAAATATTCTACAGCTCTCACCAAGAATGAACTAAGTGAAATAAATATAAAACAAGTAAAATGAAAATAAAATAAATAAAAAAGATAAAATAAATACTGTTTACATCAATAAGCATGAAAACTTCTACTCCTAACTACAATATACAAAACCATGAACCATAATAAAAACTGTGTTAAAAAGTC
>NC_135772.1:1248570-1286226 GCF_028453695.1 Augochlora pura
CATTATAACACATTGTAATACATTGTGACACACTGTAACACATTGTACTACATTATAATAAATTGAGACAAATTATAATACATTGTAATACATTATGATGCATTGTAATATATTGTAAGAAATTGCAACACATTCTAATACATTGTAGTACATTGTGACACCTTATAATACATTGTGATGCTTTGTAATATTTCGTAATAAATTCCAACACATTCTAATACATTGTGATACCTTATAACACATTGTAATACATTGCAATACATTGTGATACATTTTAATACATTGTAATACGTTGTAATACATTGCAAAACATTCTGATACAGTGTAGTACATTGTGTCATATTATATTAAATTGTGACACATTATAATGCATCGTGACACCTTATAACACATTATAATATATTGCAATACATTGTAACACATTCTAATACATTGTAGTATATTGTGACACATTAGAATACATTGTAATACATTGCAATACGTTGTGATACAGTGTAATACATTGTAATACATTATAATATAAAAATATATTTGGATGTCTTTTAACAGCTTTCTAGCATTGGCTTAAACGAGTCAAGTCCTTTAGAAGATTAATTAAGATTATAATAATAAAAAAAATAAAAGTGTAAAGACATTTGATGCGTCTTATTAGATATATGTATATAATAAATCTGCGACTTTTTATTCAAAATGAGAATTGTTACTATTAACCGTAGGATAATTAAAGCTTGAATGGCACAATTATTACTTTATTCTACTATTGCAAGATCCAATATTACTACACAATTTTTAAAAAATTTATACCTTTCGCGAAGAATAAGATAAATAAAATAAAAATAAAATACTATTGTAAGCTATAATATTCTCACACAATTATAGATATTCTCTACCTTTAACAAAGAATGAAATGAATAAAATCAAAATAAAATAAGTAAAATAGATAAAAATAAATAGATTCTACTAGTGTAAACTCCAATATTGTTACAAAATTTTCTAAATATTCTATACCCCTCACAAAGAATGAAGTAAATAAAATAGATAAAAATTAATAGATCCTCTTACTAGAATTCTTACTAGATCTTACTAGACCTCTAATATTATTGTACAATTTTCTAAATATTCTACATCTTTCACAAAGAATGGAATAAATCAAATATGAATAGAATAAATAAAATAGATAAAAATGAATAGATTTTACTACTGTGACCTCCAACATTATCTCTTAACTTTCTAAATATTCTACAGCTCTCACCAAGAATGAACTAAGTGAAATAAATATAAAATAAGTAAAATGAAAATAAAATAAATAAAAAAGATAAAATAAATACTGTTTACATCAACAAGCATGAAAACTTCTACTCCTAACTACAATATACAAAACCATGAACCATAATAAAAACTGTGTTAAAAAGTCCTATAAAAGCCACGGTAATAGCGTTAAAACTCTTCCACTGATAAACCAGCGGCATACACACGCGTTTAAGCCGCGTCTATCGACAAGGAGGCGCGACTTGCTGGTGTTCGAGAGTCACGAAAGCCGTGAGCGGTGATTTACAGGCGGAAAATGTTACTCGCGGCCGATCGGGCGTAATTCGTTGCGGCGATTCGGTGATTACAGTCTCCCCGGCCTCTCTCTCTCTCTCCCTCTCTCTCTCCCTCTCTCTCTCTCTCTCTCTCTCTCTCTCTCTCTCTCTCTCTCTCTCTCTCTCTCTCTCTCTCTCTCTCTCTCTCTCTCTCTCTCTCTCTCCGCCTCGCAAACTAGACGATCAGCCGCGGGGAGGTACGGAGAGCAGTAATTAATAATACGCGCGATACAGGGGCGATCGTTATCGGCAAATACGCGGGGGCAACGGGTTTCCGGAAGCCGGCGCGCACGGTTTCGAAACCCCCCCGAAACATTTTGAAATATCGCGAACGCGGTCGCGCGGTTGATAAATAAATTCGCTGTTAGTGGCCAGCACTAATATTCTTTATGACGCGGACGCACCTAGCCGGCTATTTTTGAGCGTAGGACTTTTGGCTAACAACTGCCATGCAATGTAGATTTAAATTACTTGTCCTGCCGAGAGAACGCATACTTTGTTGCTTAACTTTAGGATTTCGCTTCTCTCGGCCTGGATAGCCAAGACGTATCATAAAAAAAGGACAGTTCCGAAGGGTGAGTCCAATGTTAGTTTACAACGGTGGCCAGCCGTGATCACACCTGGAGGAATTTCGCGTCTTTGTTAAAATATCGCTGTCGCCGCCCACCTTCCATATACCAGCAACTGCCCAAGAGGACGTGCCAAGGCGCGGAGGAAGGGCGCCTTCTTGAAACAGACTCGCCGATTGGTTATTGCCAAAATCATGGAAAACCAATCGGCATTAGAAATGCGCGGGAGGGGTAGCAGTTTACCTCGAGAGACAACATTTTTTCGAACGTCGGAGGTGGAATAGAATTCGAGGACCTCGGACCTCCTTCGGAAAGGTGTAAATAGTCCCAGGATAAATATATCAGTTTTTTCGCCACTGAATTCCGGTCCTCCGTTTAATACAGTCCACGCATACAGGTTGTCCCAAAAAAGTCAAACAACCTGTAAATTGGGAACACCTGAAATTATTGCAAGCAACATTTTCCTTTGCAACAATTTGATCCGAGGCTTCGTTACCAAGTTATTAACGAAAAACATTGACCAATGAGATGCGAGCTCTGCTGTTGTCAAGCGGTCGAGCCAACGGGTGATGAAAGCCAAGGTTCGCTCATTGGCTCGACCGCCTCGCGTCGGCGATACTTGCCCCTCATTGGTCAATGTTTCTCGTTAATAACTCGTTAAGGATGCCACAGAGAAAATTGTTGCAAAGGAAAAAGTTGCTTGAAATGATTCCAGGTATCCTCCATTTCCGGATTGTTAGACCTTTTTTGGACACCCTGTATAACGTCACAATTCGTCGCTATTACCGACGACGCCGCGACGCCCAAACATTCGCCTAACCGCGGGAACGTATTTCAAAGCGGGAAACATGGCTCTCCTCTCCGGTCGTCCGTTGCCAGCTTTTTTCTCGTCGGACGGAAAGTTTCGCGTTTGTTGGGAAGACGAACCATTTTTTTGATTATTATTTTCGCGCGTCCGTTCGCGTCGCGACGAACGGGGACAAATGTACTCGAAGAGGAATGGTCGCGTTAACCGCGCCGCGGTGGCCGCGGTACCGCGCGCAGTTACCCTACCGTGAATAATGCCGCGAGCACCATAAAATATGTCGGGCAACTTTTAAACGCGTCCTGGTTACCGGACCGAGTGATTGCTTTTTTCACGCCGCTGCCGGAGATTCTCTTCTGGGCGGAGATTCCGGTGATTGGGGGCCGCGATTCGGCTAATGTTGCGATTACTGCTTGTGCGGTGATTAGTTGACCTCTTCAGGGATGAATTTTTATAGCAGGGTTTATAGTATATAATATAGTATAGTTTAACTGTTTCGTTTTTATTGAACATTTATTTGATTTCATACGACGAGATAACTGCCTCGATTAACCACTTCGGTACGAGCGTCGACTATAGTCGACGGCCACAGATGAACACGCACAGCCGAGTGTCGACTATAGTCGACGGCCGTGATATGAACACACACGGCCGAGCATCGACTATAGTCGACTATAGTCGACTGCCAAGAACTTTTGCCTTATCTCTACAATTGCAGTGTTTACGTCCAGAAATACACATAAATAAGCTTTTCTCGTCAAAGATCTGTAAAAGAGCAAAACGGATTCACTGTCGATGCACGAAGTAGCATGCGAATGGTGAGTGCCGGCTGTGGGCACAATTTCGTGGCCGATGCGCGCCGTACCGAAGTGGTTAACACTATTTCGTTCTGAATAATCTCCCCGACGCAACCAAAGAATTTTTGTTTCGCGACTGTCTTTATTTACCTTTCTTTTCATATTTTTGTGACAGAAGATTCAAATCTTGTTTCGATTTAACACAAACGATTGACAGTCATATTTATTAATTTCTGTACAGAATGATCGCCGCGAGTCTGACTCGTTATTATAACCCAAGGGGTTAAACTACGGGGATCGGACGGCTTTTCGTATCCCGCCACGGTTTATTCGGCTGTTTATATCGGAACGCAATTTTATTTGTCATTGATATTCCGAGTCTCGCGGTTCCGTTCCGCGGATCGTAGCAATTGCGTAGGGACGCGTAACGCTGAAGAAATTTGTCGCGTGAAAGCGTCCATATTTATTGTTCCGGCTCTCCATTCGATTCTTTCAACATTGGGTGTCGATCCGCGCCGCCGCTGGAACAAGACAGAGAAGGGAGGAGGGATGCAGGCGGCGCTCCGCGCGGCTGGAAAACCAATGTTTGCCAGTGGAGAAATTAAACTGAAGCTTGTGTCAATATCGTTTGCCGGCTTTCGTCCCTCCCTCCTGCTTTCGCCTCTCCGCCCCTCACCCTCCTGCTTCCGTCCCGTTCGCACCTGTGTCGCGTTTTTCCGCGTCGTGACGTAATTGTCCCAGCCGGGCCGGCTCTCAGTCGCAATAATTAATTATATACCCTTTCTCCGGGCACCCGTTCCGCTCTCTAACTTTTAACGCCGCGGCGCTGACGTCTCGAAAGAATAATTATTGTACTCCCGATGAAGCGCTAATAATTCCTCGGCCGTCCCGTCCCATGGTGCGGCCATGCGGGACGACAATATACAGTCTAAATATTATATTATACTATGTTATATTATATTATATTATATTATATTGTATTACATTGTATTATATTATATAAAGTCTAAATATTGTATGCTTTATATATATGAAGTATATAATATTAGACTTCATGTAGCATATAAGAAGCATATAAAATTAAACTTTATATTGTTGTGCCACGTGGCTACAATGTGCTACGCAATATATAATTTATTGTAAGCAATGTTATCCAATTATTACGTACTTACATATACGTATATGACATATGATAATTAAGAGAATATTTCGATCATTGTTTAGGCAAAGCTCAATTATTTTCAACTTCAAATAAACCCTTTGCATTCAAAGCTATTTTAATAGTAAATTCGAAATACATAATTCTTTCAACTTATAGTATATACGTTTTGTATGATGAAGTGCATTTTTTGCATGTGGTATTGAGTCTCGTGACACGCGCAGCAGGTACAGTTTTAACAATTCGTTGAATCTGAATTTTGATAATATAAAAATTGTTTTGAGACGTGATCTAGGACGAGCAACTAAGTAAATATAATATTAATTCCAAGGAAGGATTAAAAACAGTAATTTTCGATGTTTGCAATAAAATAGGAACAGAAATAACAGAAACATTGGTTTACAGCATGCAACGACGTTTGCATGCCATAATAAATGCTCATGGAAGACCGACAGAATATTAAAACTCTACGTTTATGCAACAAATATATTACTAATTGAATCCTTCGAATACTTTTGTGGCGTCCGTTTAGCTGGTGTTGGCAACAAATCTTTCATAAGTATTGTTCACGTTACAGTAGACGCTTGAAATTTCACATGTATAACCGTGATACTTGTATGTTATTACAAGAATAAAAATATTTAGTAATTCATGATGAGTCCCACATTTTTTCGCGTCAAACTTTTTATTTTGGAGCTTTCGAATACTTTCGTGACTCACTGTATATCAATAACCATCGAACTCAGTATAAATATTCAACGTGGAAAACTGATCGAGCGACGTTCTCTATTAATCTATTCTTGTTACAGAATTCTTTAAATCCGAGTTAAATAAAAGATCATCTCTCTGTCTCATTACCGTCGAATTTCGACGATTTTGACGGAAAAAGAGTTGATCATCTTTTCCTGGCCGTGCGCCGTCGTCGGACCGACGAAAAATGTCGGAAGAGATGAATCGCGAGCCCGTCGTTAGAGGGGTCTCCCCCATTCAAGGGGACATTTCTATGCTTGTGCATTCACGTCCCGATTGACGATTACGTTCCGATCGGAGGCAGCGGAAGACTTTCGGCTCTCTCTCTCTCTCTCTCTCTCCCTCTCTTTCCACCCCTTTCCCACCCAACCCCGCGTTTCTTTGGCCGTCCATTTCCATCGGGGGAGGGCGGCTTTCCCGATTATCGGTGACCCGCCACCTTTGTGCGCATCGGACGATCGGGGACACAATGCTGGTACAATGCCACTGCGTCCAACCGTAAAACCATGGAGTTGAAAGTCGTAAAACCACCTGAACCGTGGTGTACACGCGCTGGAGGAGGAAACCATTCGAACACGGTACTAGCGCCGCCACTGTTCGCCCACCGGGTTACTCTCTTTGCAATCGGAAAGATTGTTCGTTCGAGTCGTTCGTTAACTCCCGAAGATACGCTCGTAAAACGTCGCCGCTGCTCGCCGGGTCTTTATGCAATATTTACGCTCTCTCGGTGGCGAATTTACGCGGCGGCTATCTATGTTAACACGTTTCGACGTCTGCTGTTTTTAATTGTCACTGCTTTATTTGGATATTTGATTTAGTAGGACTTTGATCATCCGAATTGTAAATTGATGTTTGAGTTCTTATAATTTTTGATTTTTTATCTATATAATCACAATAAGAATTGGATGTTTTAAATCTGTTTTAGGTCTGAATGTCATAAGTTTAAAAATGGACATAGTTAATACATAATACATACAGAAGTTTTAAGGTGTCTTGTTATGTTCCGCAGCGTGCTGTTTTTATTTTTCATTCTTTTACTTGGATATTTGATGTAATAGTACTTTGATTATCGGAATTATGAATTCTTTCTAGTTTTGTTGTTTTATCTATATAATAGCAATAAATATTGAATGTCTTAAGTCTGTTTTATATCTCCTTTAAGTCTGAATATCTTGAGTCTATTTCATATCTCTTTTAAGTCTTAAAATGGACGCCTTTAAGATGTCTTATTATGTGAACAGATGTTTTGTTATGTTTCATCGCGTGCTGTTTTTATTTTTACTCTTTTATTTGGCTATTTGATGTAGTAGCACATTGGTTACCAGAATTATAAATTGATATTTGAAATCTTTTTATTTTCGACTTTTTGAATTGTATAATTATAATGGGCATTGGATGACTTAAGTCTATTTTATGTCTATTTTAAGTCTGAATGTCTTAAATATATTTTACGTCCGTTTTAGAACTGAAAGTGGACGTCTTTAAGATGTCTTATTATGTTAGGATGTCTTTAGGATGTCTAATTTGGGATGTTTTTAGCACGTCTTAAAGATGTCTATAAGTCGTTTTTAAGACGTCTATTTTGGAATATCTTTAAGTCGCTTCCATGACGTCTGTATCGTGATGTCTATAAGCCGTTTCCAAGACGTCTGTTTCGTGATATTATCAAGTGGTCTTCAAGATGCCCGTTTAGGATATCTGCAAGCCGTCTTTAGGACGTCTGTATTGTGATATCTATTTTAGGATATCCATATGCTGTCTTTGAGACGTCTTTTTTAAGACGTTTATAAGTCATCTCCAAGACGTCTATTTTGTGCTGTCTATAAGCTGTATTCAAGTTATCTGTTTTGTGATATCTATAAACCGACTTCATGACGTCTTTTTGGGGATTTTTGTAAGCCGTTTCCAAGACGTCCGTTTAGGATGTCTATACGCCGTCTTTAGAACGTCTGTATTGTGATATCTTTAAGTCATCTTCAAGACATCTGTAATATGATCTCTATAAGCCATCTTCAATACGACTGTATCGTAACGTCTTCAAGACAGCTTAACTCTGTCCCAAATTGGACATCCCATTGCCATCTAAAATAAAACGTCTCTAAACCCCCCACTTTACGACCTACGCCATTCAAACATAGACCAAACCTTAAATTCGTCATCTTTAAGACATCCAATACAAATCAAACATCCATCTCCAACTTGCACTTCTAAACGACTCCTAATAAAAAGATAATAATCTCAATCTTTTCCTTAACCAGTTAACTGTGATTGACGAGTATACTCGTCACAGAGAAGTGGCAAAATTTTGTGTATTGATGAGTATACTTGTCATGCGTATAAATCACTGACCATTAGTTATTTAAATTGCAATTTTTGAGAAAAACAAAACATATTCTCAAATTTCAAGATGTTTAGAATATTTTGAGGCTATGCCGGAATAAAACAAACAAATAGAAAATATAAACAGTTTGAGATGATGTCATGCGTCCCCGTATGCACTGGTGGAAAAAGTTTACCAGTTCGCATAATGAATTTATTTATATGCGATGATAACGTTTTTTTAGATGTTAACCTAAAAGGGGCAAAGGCAAAAGTGAAAAAGTGGATCTATAAACTAGAAAGCTAACTCGTGAGCAGTGCAGCAACTTTGAGTTTTCGGTGATCTTGATCTTCATCTTGCTGTATCAAACCCCAAGAAGTGTGTGTCAGTGTATATCTTACCAAGTGTCGGCGGTTCTTATCAAATAAGTACAGTGCGTCGTAAGAAATTCAAGTGCGTAAATATTATTTTTATAAAATAAACCCATCTTTTTCATCCAATATCTTTGCAGCGCAACTTACTCTGTGATTGACGAATATACTCGTCGCGGCTCGATTCTGGCGACACAAAACTGTGCGCACTTTTAAACGAGGGCGCCACAGTTAACTGGTTAAAGAATATAAAATTGATGAAATCACCACCTTCCACTAAACAGAACACTCTCGTTAACAAAGTCCGGCTACGTAGAACGAAAACAGGTGGAACATGAAGGCGTACGAAGCGGTCGAAGCATCGAAGCGTCGATCAGAAATTTCCGAGCCACCCGGCGACAAACCAGTTAGCGCGCGAGTTTCGTCGCCGCGTAACTTTCCAATGAAATTTTCCGCAAGGTGTCCAGGGCTACGCGGACACCTTCCTTCGGCCCCTGTCGTCAAAATCGCGCGGCCCCCGTCATCGGCGCCGATGTTTAAATCGTATCAGCGGCCGCCGACAGGATTTCAACGTGGCGAGAAGCGGCGTCCTCGAACACCCGCAGCTTCGAATCCTGGAAGAACCGGTGTTTCGCTGCGAACGCGGGGATAACGCGAGCAACCAAATGAAATTTGTCAACGGGGTTACCTTGTCCCGGTTCTAATTACTTTATATTATTTGCCGTGATTTTTTCTCTCTGCAAGGTTCACCCACCCACCGCCCCCCTCCCTTTTTCGTCGCTACTTGCAACGTGGATATGAATTACAAAAGTGTTCGATCCCTCGAGATGCTCGCGTCTCTAACACTATGCCGTCCGGCGACATCACAGCGGTGTTGCGCACAAAGTATTGCTCGACGGCCGACGACACCGCGGTGGTGTCGCATGCAAATATAATAAGACAAAGAAATTTTACATTTATTTCCTCCATATGTATGTCTTTGAAATTTCATGAAAATAGTTAAAAAAGATTGAAAACTCATGAGAACTAACGATGAGATTAGTAACAATTGAAATTCCAAATTAACAAGTCAAAATTAGTTTGACAATTTCGGCGTTGCCGGCGCCGAGTGAAGAAATTTTTGCAGAGCGCGCAGACGGCAAAGTGTTAACTGGTTAACTGATGTAAAAATTAGTTAACTGTGTTAGCTAATTCATATCGTTATATTCCATAACAAATGGAATCCAACATTTCTTAAAATTCTATTCCAGACAATTGCTTACTAAATCATTGAATAATGAGGCTAGTTCAATCTCCACTTAAACCTCGATTTATAAACAGACTACAGATTCCACAGTCAACAAAATTGCTGAAAGGATTAAATATCTTATTTGCCGATTAGCCAAACCCATTTCAGTGAACCGTGTACCATAAGATCAACAACGATAGTAGTGCATAAAATCCGCAGTCTACTTATCAGATATCATTGTTTTCCACTAGTAGAGTACCGGTATCCCTCGCCTCTATCGGAGTCATTTTGACCCGGCCTGCAGTTAACTATCCTGGATACCGTTCCTTATCGCTACGCCATAAACAATGGAGTATCTGCCGCGCCGCGGCCGGTTATAGGCGCGGCGCGCGCACGCTTTTCGTAGAACGCATCGAAAGAACTATAAACGTGTATCTTTTCATCCGTTCCATTACCATATACAGTCAGCCCCATAAATATTCGTACCCTCGTTCCTTATAAGAGAAATCTGTTGAAATCAAGGGATGCGTGTAAAACTTTGCAATAAACTTTTTATTATCTTATTTAATATTTTTGGATGTGACGGAAGAGGAGAAGTTTGGAGAGAGCCTAATACAGAGCTGGAAATAAAAAATGTACAACCAAATGTAAAGCACGGCGGAGGCTCCGCGATGGTGTGGGGTTGTATGGCGACATCCGGAGTGGGCAAACAACTCTAATCCACTCTATTCTACTCTATTATACTCTAATCTATTCTGTTTTACATTACCCCCCTCTATTCCACTCCATTATACTCTATTCAGCTCTATTGTATTCTGTTACACTCTATTTTATTTTACTCAGCACTGTATTCTACTCTAGTCCACTCTATTCAACTCTATTCTCCCTATATTTCACTCTATTCAACTCTATTCTCCCTATATTTCGCTCTATACAAGTCTATTCTCCCCTATACTTCGCTCTATTATACTCTCTTCTACTCCGTTACACTCTAGTCGACTCTATTCTATATTATTCCACTCTAATCTGCTCTATGTTACCCTGCTACACTTTACTCCACTCTATTCAACCTCACGCCAATAAATTCCACACTGTCCTGCTCTATCCTACTCTGTTAATTTTTATTTCACACTATTCGACATTATAGTAGAATTAAAAAATGTACTACCAACTGTAAAGCACGGCGGAGGCTCCGTGATGGTGTGGGGCTGTAAGGCGGCATCCGGAGTGGGTAAACTTGTCTTTAACGATGAAATTTTGGATAAGATGAAGTATAAAAATATACTCGAAGAAAATCTGCACTCGAGTGCGATTAAGCTTGGTCTGGAAGATGACTACTATTTTCAACGCGACAACGACCCGAAGCATACTGCTCAGATTGTTCGCGAGTGGATACTTTACCACGTTCTCCATTTTTTACATACACCTCCTCAGAGTCCAGATACAAATCCTATAGAAAATTTATGGGCGGGAATAGATAAAAGACTACGCGAGCATGAAATTTTCAATAAACAAATGCTAAAAAACAAAATTTTGGAAGTTTGGTATATAGTATTGAACCAAATATCGCATTAAAACTGGTAGAAAGTATGCCAAATCGATTAAACGATATAATAAGGTATAAAGGTGGATCCACTAAATACTAGAAAATTAATATAAAGTAAAAAAGCTACTCTAATATACGTTTTTTTGACAAAATCTACACTGGTACGAATACTTTTGCGGACTGTTATCACGTACTACGGGGAGTAAAATCAAAATATTTTTGTTATTAGTTAATCAATTTTGTTATAATTTGGTCTAAATAAACTTTATACATGTGTTCATTCATGATAAAAAGTTTATTGCAAAGTCTTACATGCGTCCCTAGATTTCAACAAATTTCTCTTATACGCAATGAGGGTACGAATACGAGTACTTATGGGACTGACTGTATTTTTCGCGAACGCGTTTTCGACAAAGTAATAGCGCGAGCAAAATCCAATAGGGGGGAGGAGGAGGAGAAGGGGGAAACATTTCGCGCCGTTTGATCCAGAATTTTCCGCCGTGGAAAATAATCTTTTGTTAACAGATTGTAAAGGGCCATTTTATGGAAAAGCGTGGTTTTTCACGGGGGAATTCGCAGAGCGATTTCGGAGTTTTTTTTTTGTTTTTTACTTGCCCCCGTTGCATTTTGTTACGGTGGAACCACGTTTTCGCCCGCACTTTGTTTATACGTATTAATATGTTCTACCTTATGCGTTACGGCTGAAAAATTGAACCTTTGTTAGAGCGAACCTGTTGTCGAGGATATTTTGTTGTGCGATCGTGCATTCTTGTGCGTGAATAGGGAATTAAATTTTGGAGTGAGAATGGTCAATGAAGTTATTATTTATTGGTAACAGAAGAACGGTAATTTTTAAAAAGGAGAAGAAGTGAAAGAATTAATGATTACTAATAGTGTTACGAATTTTTAAAATTGTTTTATTGATTGATTGGTATTGCTGGATTATAGATATTTAGAGGTAAAGTGTATTGTATAATATTGTATTTAATAATGCTGAATAACAGTATATTTAATACTACTATATAATATTCTACTTAATAATGCTGCATAATGTATTTAATAATGCTATATAATATTGTATTGAATAATACTTTATCATACTGTATAATATTGAATTGCGTTGTATCTAATAATACTGCATGATATTTTAATATGATAAAATACTATATAATATTTAATAGTACGCTATAATGATGTATAATATTGCTTGTCATAATACGTCATAAAACTGTATAACATAGCACTTAATAACACGATATAACACTGTATAACATCCCATTTAAGAATACAGTATTGTACTGTACAAAACGTATATAAAAATACGATATAATACGGTATAATAATGTATAATATTGTATTTTATAATACAGCATAACATTCTATAATGTTGTGTTTAATAATACGTTATAATACTATATAATATTATATTTAATATTACGACGTAATGCTGTATAATATTATATTCAATAATACAGTATCCTACTATATAATATTGTATTTAAAAATATGTTACAATACAGTGTGCACTATACATAATCTTATATTTAACGCTACTGTATAACATTGTATTAAATAATGCACTACGCAACTGTATAATATTTTATTTGAAAATGCGATATACTACGGTATGACACTGTATGGCATTATATCTAAAAATATAGCATAATACTGTATAATATTGTTTTTAAAAATATATTATAATACAGTGTGCATTATATAATATTATATTCAATATTACAACATAATACTATATAATATTATATTTGACAATCCGGTACAATAACGTACAAAGTTCTATCTAACAACATACTGCAAGCTGTATTAACGCACTTCTGAAATTCATCACCAACACCAAACACGTCACACACCTCCAATAATTCACTACCTATTATAATTCTGAGCCGTCGCGTCCCTTAACCGAGCATCGACACCTCTCGACAGCAAACGGAAACCATGATAATAGCCGGAAGAAAAGGGCACAGAAAAGCGATGGTAAAAGACAACGCGGAGCGGTGCGCGCGGTCGAAGATATCCAATAAGAGAAACTCGAATCGCTCGCGCGGCGTTGTTCGATTTTCGCCGGAATTTAAGTATAGAAAGCCGCGCCGCGCGGATCCATGCTCGAATGAAAAACAGCCTTCGCCGTCGCCGCCGCGTTTGCTTTTGAAAAGGAAAACAGAAAACGTCCGGTTATTTTCCACGCGCGAATTAATTCGCGCTCGGATTAAAATGAATTTCAATCAATTTATATTCTCGCGAAATCGAACTTTTAAATTGGACTTCGTTCTTCTGTTCGCTGGCCTCCTACCACCCCTCCCCCCTCCCTACCCTGGAGGCAAAGGCGAAGCCGCCAACCCCGTGTTTCGAGGAGGTCGTGGATCTCGTTCCTTCTTCTCTCCATGCATTATGCAACCGTCACGAAACGGGGACGAAAGGACGTCGAGGCAGAAGTCGATTAACGGGCGAAGAAATAAATTCCTCCGTTTAACGAATCGAACGAAGGAACGGCTCGCCGCTTTTCAATTCCCCTTTGGGAGGTGGTGGTGGTGGAGGAGGTGGAGGCTGTGGCACAAAGCCGCGGATTTGGTGACGAATTACGTTTCGAATATTCGTTTCACGCCCGTTTTTCCTGCCTCGCGACGCGATGCTCTCCCCTGTTCCTTGTACTCGTCGTCGCGGCGACGGCGCGATGCTGATTCGATCTTACGGGGGCACGGAATTAAAATCGCAAGTTGTTAAGTCGTTTTTGAAGTAAGTAATTTGAGTGGGTTTTTAAAAGGTTTTTAAACTTGCGATGGTTAATTGATTTTTTGTATATAGAGTATGTTGTTAGGGTAAAAAGATAGAGTGAGTTTTGTTTGTGTTTTTTAGTTGAGTGTAAGAGTTTTGTTAACAATATTTAGGGTTGCAATTTTTTGAAGACTTTGTATTGATTGATTTTTATTTGGGGTATTTTTTATTGTGCATTGCAGGTCTGTTATATTGTATAATATATGCATACAAGTGATACGATATATAATATATGATATATGTATATTATTTATTATATGCTGCATGTATTGCATATATTTATATTATTCACGTATGTTATATATCATATATTATATACTGCATTTATTGCGGATATTATATTATTATGCATATATGTTATATATTATATATTATATACTGTATATTGCATAGATGATATGTCATGCATTACATATATACATATATACAAATATGTAATACATACTTGAAAACAGTACATAGATAAATATTTTACAGTATAATATATCAATATAATAAATATACAGGTAACAAGCATTACAACAAAATACAGAAGCAAGCATTAAATATATTAATGTCATATAGGTTAAGAAATAATAAGAAATTATGTACGAAATATATTTGCAAAAATCAAACATTAATAGCATATTGTTTATAAGATATTAACAAGTATTCAATCTCGAAGCTTTCGTTTCGAATGAGAATTTATAATATTATATTCAACAAGAATTTATTCGTACAAATTCATAGGGAAATAATACGAAAATGTAAAATAAAATAAATAAATACAATATAAAGATGATAAAATATGAAGTATTTTCTCACAGTCTATTGATTTATTATTTTATATTCTTTTACTCAAATGTTGCACATACGGTATGCAATATAAATGATGCATAACTAAATAATGCTTCTACAGGTGCCAATAAAAGCACTGGCAATTTGATGGTTCTATAATTATTTTAAATTGAGCTTAGTATTCGTATAAATATATTCTTATAAATTATAAGTAATATATTCTTGTCAAAATGTAATTATTCGAATTCTTATTATACGTAAGACGAAAAATAGTCAAGTAACGGATTCTATGATTATTCAAATAATCTTACAATCTTTATTCGAATATCTTATTCGAACTTGTAAATTTAACTTATCTATTGTTAAATGGCTGTGTTATTATCTTTGAATAGAAATTTAATAAAATTTTTCTGTTTTTCTGTTCCAGGATGGAAGCAAGTCCTGCTCCCACGACAATTTAATGACCGAAGTGAGTAACTTGATCTTTAAACAATACATTAGTATGCCATAAGTTCAGTGAAATATACATTTTTACACTGTATAAACAAATCCTATCGAGATAAGCACTTACTTTACAGTAAAAAAAAAAACAGATGTTACTTGAACAATTCTACTAATCTTGTTCACTATTCTACATTCGTCTATCATAGAAGTATAATAAATATGTCACTGTGAAATAAATTTCGAAAAATTAATAGAAATTAATTTTATAAAGACAGAAGTCTCAATTAAATTACCGAACAAGTAAGCTAAAAGATAGTGAAAGTATTAGAAAAACCGAAGCAGTAAAATTTCAACTATTTTTGAAAATCAAATATAAAAATATTCTATTATCTTATTACACAAAAGACCAGTACATATTTAATCCATCACAATATTTAAACAATTTTTTTCTTATCCAAACGTGACAGTTCACGTAAAAATCAGCTGAATCAATGATAATTAAATAAAATCAGCTGAACCAATAATGATTAAATAAAGTCAGCAGAACCAATAATAATTAATGAAAACCAGCTAAATCAATAATAATTAAAAATAAACTACACCAATGCAATCCCCTAATACAAAATCTACCAAAAAATAAATACCAATAAATTTCCTTCCTCAAACTCCAAAAAAAAACTGCTACAATAAAAATACCCAAAAACTTCAACAAACTCGTCCTCATAATTTCAATTAAACAATATCCATCACCCCTTTCTACACCACGATATCATTAAAAATCCCTCGACAATATTAAAAGTCCCTCAACAGCATTAAAAACCCCATAACAGCATTAAAAATCCCTCGATTCTCCAAGCAAATATTCTATCACGAATCATCGCAGTCGTAGTACCAACAACCGCGCCACCGAGCAAGCGGAAACCGTATTCCGCGCCGATCCTCTCAGGATCGCGATCGCCGGCCAGGCAGAGGCAGAGCCAGAGGCAGGCAGTCTTGCGTACGCACCGGTCCAGCTCTGGCTGTTGTCGCTCGTAGTACGCGCGGAGGCTGTGCGCGCGTAGCAAGAGAGAGAGAGAGCGAGAGAGAGAGAGAGAGTGAGAGAGAGAAGGAGAGAGGAGCGTGTGCTGCTGGCGGTTGAATATAGCGTCGCGGATGGGTCGATAACGCGCAACTCTCTCGCTCATCGCGGAGTCGCCAATGCCACGCTGTAGCGCTCCTAAGCCGAGCTTTCCTCTCATTCCGTCGTAAGCCCGCACTCTGGCACATCCATCCGCCGCCGCCACCTGCACCGACGACCGACCGACCGACCGACCCACCGACCGACAGACCGACAGACGGACCGACCGACAGACCTCCGTAACGTCGCCGGTGTTACCGCCATACCTCCGTAACGTCGCCGGTGTTACACGGCAGTACCTCCGTATCGTCGTCGAGGTTACGGTCGTACCTCTGTATCGTCGCCGGTGTGAGCGCCGTACCTCCATAACGTCGCCGGTGTGAACGCCATACCTTCGTATCGTCGCGGAGGTTACCGCCATATCTACATAACGTCGTCGAGGTTAGCGCCATACCTCTGTACTGTCGCCGGTGTTACGGCCATACCACCGTATCGTCGCGCAGGTTACCTCCATACCTCCGTACCATCGCCGGTCTTACGGCCATACCTCCACAACGTCGGCAGTGTAGCGCCATACCTCCATATCGTCGCCGGTGTGAACATCATACCTCCATATCGTCGCGGAGGTAACCGGCATACCTCCGTATCCTCGCCAAGGTTACGGTCATACTTCCATAACGTCGCCAGTGTTAGCGCCATACCTCCGAATCATCGCCGAGGTTGCGGCCATACCTCCATAACGTCGACAGTGTTAGCGCCATACCTTCATATCGTCGCCGGTGTGAGCGCCATACCTCCGTACCGTCGCCGGTGTTGCCGCCAGCAGGAGCAGCAGGTCCTGGCGGCGTCGTCCTCGCGCCGAAGCACCGCCAAGGCCGCTGTCGGCGTCGAGCAGCGTGGTCATCGACACGCGGACGTCGCCGACACATCGCCGACACGTCGTAGAAACGTCGTAGACACATCCCGAACCGGTCGTCGCGTGCGAGCTTATCCGCGCGCCGGTTCCCTCTTTTCTTCCGGCGTAGGACGCGTGCCTCGCGCGCGCGCCAGGTGATTAACAGGTTGTTGTCGCACGGGCTTTGTTGTCGCGTCTCCGCTTCCGTACGGCTGGGACACTTGGCGTCGCCTTGACCCGCACAGTCCCCCGGCGCCCGGTACCGGGTTCGCATCGCGGAGAATCGAAGCCCACGGGGATCTCGTGGACGCGGTGTGATACGGCAGTGTTGCTCCTCCGGATTTGTGAACGGCGTGGATGCTCGGATTTGTGAACGGTGTGGAAGCTCGGATTTGTGAACGGTGTGGATGCTCGGATTTGTGAACGGTGTGGATGCTCGGATTTGTGAACGGTGTGAATGATCCGGGCAGGCTCTTCGCCAGGAAGAACGTGGTGCGTCGAGAGGATTCGTACGTTGAGAGGGTGACAACGACAGCGTGACTAGTGAAAGTGGTTCGACGATGATAGCTCGCCCTGGCTCGGACCAGTCGATCGTTCCCTTTAAGATCGTCCTCCACGTGCGGTTTGCTGGAGTGCAGCCTACTAGAGTGCAGTCGTCTAGAGTGCAGCCTACTATAGCGCAGTCCGGTGGAGTGCAGCCTGCTATAGTGCATTCCTCAAGAAGGCATTCTTCTAGAGTGCGGCCTACTATAGCGCATTCCTCTAAAGTGCAGCCTACTATAGCGAATTCCTCTAGAGGGTATTCTTCTAGAGTGCAGCCTACTATAGTGCATTTCTCAAGAAGGCATTCTTCTAGAGTGCAGCCTACTATAGCGCATTCCTCTAGAGTGCAGCCTGCTATAGTGCACTCTTCTATAGCGCATTCCTCCATAGTTCACCCTTCCATAGCGCATTCCTCTAGAGCGCAGCGCGGTGATCAGTGATGAGAAATCGGTACGAGCGATGCGAACGTGTCCCAGGGAAACGGTGACTGTCCGTCGAGCCGGCTGGCTTCGGACGTCGACTTGAGGCGACCTTGATCTCGCCGACACCGTCTTCGTACCCCAAGGAGGACACATTTCTCAACCATAAAGGATACATCGATGCTTCCGCGTGACGCAACGCGGTGCGTCGTTTTTAACGTTGTTTTCGATCGCAAAAGCACGGATGCCGAGCCGCGGGCGATTCAACAGTCTTCGGAGGTGTCCTTCTTCGCAGGTGTGCTTCGTCAGGTGTAACTTCTTCAGTGGACGTCGTGTGCTCGGATGAGAGATACGGGTCTTCCAGTGATGTGCCGCGCGGATTATTCAACGATCGACCAGTTTAACGCCTAACGAGTGCCATTTGCAAGCCGGTTGATCGCGCGAGATCAGTGTGTCCTCCCCGGGTTTTAGTTTGTGGCGCAGTTGTGTATCACCAGCCGCGAAACATTAGTGCCCCACGGGAAAATGAGGAGATCTTCTTCGTTCTTCAGATCAAGGTAAGGAGGAAGCGTTTTTTTAGCAGTTTGGGGTTTTGGGGATAAGCGAAACCCTTTTCTTTTCTTAAGGAGGATTTTTCAGGGTATGTTTAAGTGTTTAGGGATTTATTTATCTGTGCTATACATTGTACATCCGATATAGTGAGTACTATACGCCATCATCGTTGTTTATAACTTTGTTTATATGTGGATTAATTCGAAAGTGGTGCTAGTCTATTTTTTCTTAGTTTTGAGAAATTTAAAGCTTTACACCACTTTTATAATTAGGTAATTTATAATATCTGCAATATTATATTTACAATATTTACAATATTATATTTATAATATTTATGACATCATATTTATAATATTATAATATTTATACAATTATTAGGACGTTTCATTTTCGAAAATTGAGCAAGCTTATTTTCTTTTTTAGTTTCGAGACATTTAAAGATAGTGTATCTGACGATTAATAAATATTTATTAATTATGTTAGGTCTGAAAATGTTTTGGACAATTTGTCAATGTATAATTTAATTATATAAACTTCTCTTACGTGAATTTAACTAAAATAATACCCTTATTTGATGAAGATTCTACCTTCATAATTTCTCAGATTTTAGTATTTATTCTTTTGTTTATATCCGTGGTTTAATTTCTATGTGAATTTATCGAAAATGAAGTAAAACAAATAGTTTCATTCGTTATGAAATAATACTGATTTACTAGTTTTTTCTTATCTGTATAAGTATCTTATTATAATATGAAATTATCATTTTTAGAAATAAATTAAATAAATAACCTAAATCGACAACTTTTAACACGTGACACAAAGCAAATAGAGCCACGAGTGAAAAATAATCTTACAATACTCTTTCATAATCAATGATCACTCAATTTCATTTACCGAACAATTTTAAATTAAACAAAACATTGCCATTTCTTGAGATATTAAATATTATCTTATTATGAATGAGTTTCACCTCATTATAAATAACAAGTAAATACTTAATATCTTTAAAAATGGCAATGCTTCATTTAACTTAAAATTGACCAGTATATGAAATTAAGTAGTCACTGACATAACCTTGCAATTTTTAAAGATATTAAATATTAACTTGTTATGAATAACAACTAAACATTTAATATCTTTAAAAATGACAATATTTTGACAATTTTTATATATCTTAAATATTAACTTGTTACGGATAACAACTAAACATTTAATATCTTTAAAAATGACAATATTTTGACAATTTTTACATATCTTAAATATTAACTTGTTACGGATAACAAATTATTATTCCATATCTTTAATAAGGGCAATTATTCAATTCTAAATTTTCTAGTATATAAAATTGAGTAATCATTAACATAACCTTGCTACTTTTAAATATATTGAATATTAACTCGTTACAAAGAACAAGTAAATACTTAATATTTTTAAAAATGGCAATGCTTTTTTTAATTTAAAATTGACTGGTGCATGAAATTGAGTAGAGTCACTGACACAATCTTGCAATTTTTTTAAATGACAATACTTTGTTTAACTTGAAATTGACCAGTATATAAAATTAAGTAATCACTGACATAACCTTTCCATTTTTAAATGTATTAAATATTAAATCGTTAAGAATAACAAGTTATTATTCAATATCTTTCAAAGTGACAATACTGTCTTCAATTTAATATTTATTATCTTAAAACTGATTAACAATAACAAGTTTACACTGAATTAAATATAAATCATATAAAATCTTAATTTTCCCTTTATATGGACTTAATTTCAAAATAAACGATCCATATCTACCCCTCTCTTCCCATACCTCTTTCTCTCTCTCTCTCTCTCTCCCTTTCTCTCTCTCCCCCCTCTCTGTCTTTCTCCTCTTTACACGCCACGATGGCCCTGAATGATAAATTCCTCCCTTTGGGCGCCGGCCTATTCGTCACATACGCGGCCTCTCGCGTGAATTTTAATGGCCGTTCCAGCATCCCTCGTAACGGGGATAATCTAATGCGGCAGGGCTCCCCTGCCCGAAAGAATCCACCCCGACGCCACTTAAAAAGGTACACGCGACGACGGGAGGTGTCCCCGTGATTGCCACCCGAGGAGAAACGCGCGTCGCGAATTCGTCGAAACGTGTCCCTCTCCTCGATGTTAGTCGAACTCTTCCGGTCGCTGTTTTCAGTGGCCGATTACGCGGGGTGCGATCTCTATCGGTGTCCTTTTGTTCACGGAGATTTCGAATTAGATGTCTTCTTCGTTTTCCAATGTATTCCAATGTATGTAAATGTTATTTTTTGGGAAACAGTACGATAATTTATTAACCCTTAGCACTCGAGTGGCGACTCTCCGGCGCCATTAAAATTGTTGTAACAGCTTTTAAAATTATTTTCATAGATATCATCGAAGCTTAGATTGAAATATTTGTTGAATGTGTCATTGTTATATGAGTTACGAGACTCAATTTCATATGCAGAAAATGAATTTTGTTATATAAAATAGAAATACTAGAAACCAGAAAAATTATTTTAGATTTGAAGTTGAAATGTCTTCGAGTACGAAGGGTTAAACTTCTTAGAACTGTTTTTTATGATAATTTTTACTAAAACTGTTCTTCATGGTAATTTTTATTGAAACTATTCCTTATAACAATTTTTATTGAAGCTGTTCCTTATAACAGTATTTATTGAGACTGTTCCTTATAACAATTTTTATTAAAACTGTGTTTTATAATAATTTTTATTAAAACTATTCATTATGATAACTTCCATTGAAACTGTTCCTTGTAATAATTTTTATTGAAAACTGTTCCTAACAACAATTTTTATTGAAAATGGTTCCTTACAACAATTTTTTATTAAAATTCTCATTTATAACAATTCTTATTGAAACTGTCCTTTATAATAATTTTTATTGAAAACTGTTCCGTGTAATAACTTTTCTTAAGACTGTTCCTTATAACAATTTTTATTGAAAACTGTCCCTTACAACAATTTTTATTGAAAACTGTTTCTTCTAACAATTTTTATTAAAATTATGCTTTATAATAATTTTATTGAAAAGTGTTCCTTGCAACAATTTTTATTGAAAACTATCCCTTACAACAATTTTTATTGAAAACTGTTCCTTATAATAATTATTATTGAAACTGTCCCTTATAACAATTTTTATTAAAAATTGTTGTGTATGAAAATTTGTATCAAGACTGTTCCTTATAACAATTTCTATTAAAACTGTCCTTTATAATAATCTTTATGACAACTGTTCCTTAAAACAATTTTTATTGAAAATTGTTCCTTATAACAATTTTTATTAAAACTGTCCTTGATAATAATCTTTATTACAACAATTTCTATTAATACTATTGCTTACAACAATTTTTACTAAAACCGTTCTTTATAATAATCTTAATTACAACTGTCCTTCCTAGTAAACATGAAACATCAAAACAATCGCTAGTTACCGTTCGGTAACGGTACTTCTTTGTACACGGTCTTCCATAGCGAAAGGGTTAACACTGGTTAGATCTTCTTCTGTCCATCCGATTGGTAGACGGCACTTGAAGCGGATCGTTTGAACGAGTTAACGCTGGTAAGGTGGCAGAGCGGTGAAACGAAAACCGATGTCTCCGGTTATATTGTAGACGGTACACCCCATTTCTTTGATCCCGTTTTGTTTAAATTAACCAAAGCGTCACTTGTCGTTACGAGTTCCACGGATGCGATTTCAAAGTGGCCACGGACGGCGGTGGTGCTAGTTGTTTTCTCAGTGTCCGCGTGCACACACGGGACCTGATCGTTTTCAAACGAAATATTACCAGAGTCCGGCAAACGACTACCCCGCCCCGCCCCGCGGTGTACACGATACTTTCCGTTTACCCACCTCGGATCTAAATGACTCCCCCCGCCCCCGGTGCTTCCGAGAAATTTGTTACGCGGTCGATCGCGCACGGGGTTGCAAATTTTCTGCAGCGAGCGCGCGCGCGGTGCCCTCCACTATTTTAGTTCCGTACCATCGTCCACCGAGCGGACCAAACTTTTCGGACTTTGGAATCCGTCGCGGGAAACGAGTCCCCGATACTCGCTGATAAACCGGATTACATTGTGTTCCGTTTAACATGGAACTTCCGCGACAATCATTTCTTGGCTTCGCCGGGACGCGGTCGACTGCATCGTGTTTCGTTGTACGTCGATTGCTTACTTTCTTTAGAATTTTGTGGTATAGTCTGTTCGAGTTCTTGTTGGGGAGTAGAATATTGATTAGGAATTATTCATAATTGATCATTGGTTATTGGTCATTTATCATTGACTACTAGTCTTTCACCATTGATTATTGATAATTCGTAATTGGTAATCGATAACTGATAAAGATTGATGATTGATGATTGATGACTTTGATGACTTTGATAACCTTGATGATTGACGATTGATGACTTTGATGACTTTGATGACATTGATGATTGATGATTGATGATTGGCGATTGACGATTGATGACTGATGACTTTGATGATTGATGACTTTAATGACTTTGATGACTGATGACTTTAATGACTTTGATGACTGATGACTTTGATGATTGATGATTGGCGATTGAGGATTGATGACTGATGACTGATGACTGATGACTTTGATGACTTTGATGATTGATGATTGATGATTGATGACGCATAGCTGATGACTAATAATTGATAACGGATGACTCATAACCTTGACTCATAGCTGATGACTAATCATTGATAACTGATGATTAATAACTGATTACTGATGGCTAATAACTGATTACTGATGACTAATAACTTATGACTAATAACTGATAACTGATAATTTATAACTAACTGATAATAGATCACTGATCATTGATCATTGACAAATAGTAATTTATAACTCACAATTAACAATTGAAATCGATAACTGATGATTGATCATTGGCTAAGTATCATAAATGATACTTAGTAATTGATAGCCGGCAACTGATAACTGACAATTTGAATTAGTAATTAGTAATTGATAATTGATGATTGATAATTGTGAATTTATAATTTATAACCAATAACTGAGAATTGGCAATTGACAAGTCGGTAAATCTTTAATTATTATTTCACCAAACGAGACTCTTCTTAAACCATTACCCAATAATTTTCCAAATATATATTTATCCGCGTCCGATTCTCGTCGATCCGGTTTAAAATAGTAAAAGGGTTGACGGTAGCTTCGTTCTCCGAACACCTTTATCTCGAACGTAGAAATGAAATTTCAAAGAAGCTAATTTGCTTACCAAGATTTCTTCGTTTTCGAGTCACGCGGCGCGAAATCGCAAGTTTCCAAGCTACCGGCGCGCAAAAACCGCAGAAATTGTAAAAAGGATCACAGACAATTCTGTGAACGCGCGACGTTCCCTTCCTTCGCGGTGCAAAACCGATTAACTTGGAATGAAATCGCGTCTCGCTTCTTTTATTTTTCTGTTCATCTTCGCGGATCGAAGCACCGATCACGTGGGCGGCGTTGAAAAATCCGTACATCGGCGAGGAGATTTGAAAAATGAATATTTTACGCGATGGTTCGCATATTTCGACTAGGCGCAGCAAACCGCCGCGCTGCCTCTGGATTTCAACCTTTTAACTCGTCGTTAATTAATTAGTCACGAACAGAAATCCAATAATAATATTCGAGATGGAGACCGGGTATACCCGTTCAACGGAATTATTAAAATCTACCGAATCTCTGTTTTTCCCCCGATTTCTTTCATTAGCAAAATTAAAATGAACAGAGAAGCGGGCGTCGTTCGAGTAACGGCCGGCCCCACTCTTTGCTTTTCGTCGAGCGTAGTCGAGAACCGCGCGTTTATACGAGAGATGGAATTTTTCATTCTTAATTTGTACTTTTATGCTTTATGTTGTGTGTGTATGTGTGTGTGTGGGAATGTTTAAGTGGCGTTCTGATCTCAAGGACAGGTATTGGTTTACTTGATTTAATTTGTTAGTGTATTGGATGTCTTTTATTATATTTATTATATTATTATTATTATTATTGTTATTATATTATAGATCTTCATTGTATATTTCATGGTTAGAGTGCGATTATAAAGATATTTCTGCCAGCAGTGGTTTCACATAATTTATTATTTATTTACATAGAAGTTGTATAGATTGTTGTATTTTATTTGAGCTCAGTTTAATTTAATATAATGCAATTTAATGTAAGGTGATTTACTGTACTTTACTTTACTCTGTTTTAATTTACTTTATTTAATTTACTGTATTTTATTCTATACTGTGTTTTACTCTAATTTACTTCCTTTACTTGCTTTGTTTGATTTACTTTAATTCATTCTATACTATACTGAATGCTATACTTAAATTTAATATAGTTTAATGTAATTTAATGTAGTTTGATTTAATTTATTTTGTTTGATGATATTCTCTTTTAATTTACTTGGTTTAATTTCCTGGTTTTATTTCATCTATTTTATTTTATTCTACGTTATGGATGTGTAGGTTATTGTCTTTCCTTTGAATTTAATTTAATTTAATGTAATTTAATGTAATTTAAAATGATTTTACTGTATTTTTTCATTCTACTTCACCTTATTTTATTTTATTTCCTCGTTTTATTTTATCTATTTTATTTTACTATATGACCATATGGTATATAGATTATTGTATTTTATCTGAGTTATATTTCATTTAGATCAATGTAACTAAATTGAACGTAATTAAAATACTACAAATACAGGAAATAAATTATCAATTTAAAAAAGGAAAAGATGTTTCTGTGAAACATTAACATCAAAGAAATCTTGTAAATCTATGCAAAAAGCTGTTAGAATTACTCAACAGTATTGACATTCTTCACCAAATTTACTATTAAAAAATTACTGCAATTTTATAACTAAATACAAATAATAATTCTTAATAAATAAATAAATAAATAATAAATAATAAATAGGGATAATAAATAGGAAGCATTTTCATAGCTTTCGCTGTTAGAAGAGATCAAATTCTGTAACATAATTCTACTCTGTAATAAAATATCAAATTTATAATAAAGTATGAAAGTATATAATATAAAGCGTTATTTTATAAAATGTAAAATTTCATTTTATTTTTCTAAAAGAATGAAGTTTTAGCATATTCTTTTGCTTTGTTAACATGTTCAAAGCACCTAACCTATATTGTTTTTTCGTTGTTCAGACTTCCACCTTTAATTTAATTAAACAATTGTTTCTCTTAGTTATTTAGTTGCGTTATTATTACAGTTTAAAAATAGAAGAACAAGACACGCATTTCAGATATATTTTATTGTATTTATTTCTGAAACAGCAAGATCAAAGCACCTAACCTATATTATTTCCTTGTTACTTGAACTTCCATCTTCAATTCCATGAAAAATTGTGTCTGTTAATTATTTAACTTCGTTTTTATTACAGTTTGAAGATGGGAGAACAAGACCCACATTTTAGACATATTTTTATTTCATTTATTTTCGAAAAGACAAGATCAAAGCACCTAACCTATATTTTTATCTCGTTGTTTTGACTTCCACCTTTAAGTTAGTAAAAAAATTGTATCAATTAGTTATTTACCTTCGTTTTCATCCTAGTTTAAAAGTGAAAGAACAAGTCACGCATTTCAGACTTTTATTTTATTATTTCCAAAAAGACAAGATCAAAGTACCTAACCTGTATTATTTTCACGTTGCTTGAACTTCCATCTTCAGTTTAGTGAAAAAATTGTATCAATTTATTATTCATTATTTTAAAATGGAAGAACAAAACTCGCATTTCTGACATATTTTATTACATTATTTCTACAAAGACAAGATCAAAGTACCTAACCTGTATTATTTTCACGTTGCTTGAACTTCCACCTTCAGTTCAGTGAAAAAATTGTACCAATTTATTATTAATTATTTAAAAATGGAAGAACAAGACTCGCATTTCAGGCTTTCATGCTATTATTTCCAAAAAAGCAACAACGCATCGCAATCGCATAGGAATTTATACGCCGTCTATAAGAACGAAGCCTTAAAAGAAAGACAGCGCCAAAATTAATTTTCCCAATTAAATAAACTTACATTTTGAATCATAAATTCCGAATTTCCCTTCTCATTTAAAATCCGCAATCACTTAGCTGCCAACGCGAAAGATGTTGCACCTCTAGAATCGCTGGGGGTGTTGGCCGGTATCGCGGCGAGAGGCGTCTGTCCATCGCAAGACGGATCTACTCGGTAAGAAGCGAGCGCGCTTAAGCGGGGAGGGACCCGTGATTAATACCGTGGCCGCGCCGTCCCGTTTTCCCGGCGGAATTCGTAATTTTTCGGCGCCGATCTCCTCTGTCCGTCAAAGAAGCTAAATGCCCACTCGAGCGGAGCCCGATGTGATTAATGTCCGCGTCGGATTCGTTCGGGCGCCTTTTCGTCTTACGCAATTCGTGGAATGCGGACGCCGCGAAATTTAATGTCCGCCAGAGCCGCCGCCGTCGACGAACGACGACGAACGACGACGACGAACGACGACGACGACGAACGGGGGCCTCGGCAGAAATTTCTTCTTGTCCTGTAATTAGCTGGCACCGGCGAGCACATTCAAAACGTCGGCCCCGCGAAGACAGCTCGAAATTCCGTCGCCCGTGGAATCGGAAGAATGCTTTGTCTTCTTAATTGCGAAAGATTGCGCGAGAGAAGTCACTTACACCGTGCCTTCTCTTTTATTTTATTTTATTTTCTCTTTTTCGCCGTGCCGGCTGTCTCGAAATTCTACGCTCTGCTTATTGGCTCCGCGTTTATTAATTACCTCCCGTCCGGTATTCGAGTTCCGTTCCTTCTCGCGAATTTTTATTTTTCTGCTTCTTCTTTTGCCAAGATTTTCTTCTTCGAACTTTCCGAAGGAGGCCGATGTTGCAGACGAACGGTTTGTTGAGCTCTCGATAATTATTTATATTCTTCGCGGAGGCGGACGGAGCTTCGAGATTTTCACGGTTGAGGGTTTTAGTGCTATGGGATTTACTTTAACCCCTTGCACTATAACAACGAGTCAGACTCGTGACAAAGGTTCCACGCAAGCTCTGCTAAATTAATAAATTATTCATTCCTTCCGTATCGAAATTTAATTGAATTCTTTTGTTATCAAAGCTTAGAAACAGCAGCGAATAAAAAGAATACAGAAAACAAAAATTATCTGGTGCTATTGAGAAAAATATTGAGAACAAGTTAATGCTAATCAACGTGACGCGAGAAGGAGTCATAGTGCAAGGGGTTAATGTGTTTTGAGTGGTCGTGTTTTGCGAAATATTTTAGTGTTTGGCGAATTATTAGGGTTGTTTTTCGTAATTGTTTTTGTTGTTGTTGGTTGTAATTGCTTTTGTTGTTATTAGTCATTGCTTGTGTGGTTATTGCAGTGGTAGGATTGTAGGCTATTTATGGTGTAATTATGAGCAATGGATTGAGGATTTTTATGTACGATGAGAATTGTCTGCATTGATTGGAATAGACATTATATAGCAAGTTTATTCTTTATTCTCTATATTTATTCTTTTTTCTTTGTTCTTTCTTTATTTATTCTTTTATTCTAATTTAGTCTTTATTCTTTATTTATCTATTTCTTAGTCTTATTCATCATTTACCTATTTATTATTCTTATTCTTCATTTACCTATTTATTATTCTTATTCTTCATTTATCTATTTAATATTCTCACTCTTATTCTTTGTCTCTTCAATTATTTCTTCTTCTTCTTCTTCTTTATTTACCTACTTATTATACTTATTCTTTAACTACTTATTATTCTTATTCTTATGTCCTAGAAACAAACCAAACTTTTTCGTAAAACACTGCCCCATGCAATACATTGATGTTTACAAATTAATATAATTCGTATACAAGCCACTTGCCCCACTGGGTCGAAAAAGTCGTCGTCCGTAAAGGGTTAACCACTTAGCTGCGTCAATTTATTTTGAAGATAAATTCTGTTATGTCCTTTATCGATCACAATAAGTATAGTTTTGTCGACAGTTGTTCCAGAATTACTTTAACACGTTCTAAAATCCCCACATAATTAAAGCAATTTAATTAATTGAAATAAAACTCAAAAGGTCACATTTATCATAGGAGATGACATTATAACTCCTTCGCATTCGAAAAATCATAGTCGAATTCATTTTTCTCGAATATATCACAATAAAAATAAATTTTCAAAATTGGTCAGAAATTAATGTCGACGAACGTATTAAACGGTGCGAAATTTACGACAATGTCACCAGAAGCAATTTTACATAAATCGTAGAAAAAGTATATTTATTATAAGATGTAAAATTGCCATTTCCTTGCGACGTGTACACGCGTCGTACGCAGCTAACAGATTAATAAAGAAAAGGCGGCGAATTGGCGGAGCAAAATTTTGCGGAAAGTCGTCGATGCGTGCGGCGCTTTCGGTCAGCTGTGCCCGCGCGAAAATCAATCAAAATCGGAACGTCATCGCGGTGCGTCGCGTTGCACACGCGAGGGCGCACGCTTGCGCAGCCGGAGATGGTCGTGCTCTCGTGCCCGCTCGCGAGAAGCCGCTCCGCTCGCGCGTGTCAGCATCCGCCGCGTCGAACAAACCCCAGAAAAGGGTATCGGGTTTCGATTTTGCGTTTTCCGGCTACGGGACAGCAAAGGCGGCAGATTTTCGTAATAACGTCACGTACAGTGCCGTCGGGGAAGGGTGGGAAGGGGTCGGTGAGGGGCCTTGGTCGGTCGATGGATCAAAGGAGGTAGCTGGCCCACCAGCGATTCGTGCTTTTAATTTAGCTCACGAACCGTTTGGCCTCCGGCAGCCAGGTCGTACGTGTCCGGGTTATCCTTACACAGAAATAACAAGAGCGCGGGCGCTGAAATTCGCAGCCTACTTTTCAAAATGAAATCTTGAGCCGCGCGGCCCGGCCGCCTTCATTTCCGGCCAGATGTTGGAGAACCTTTCGCTGAATCCGAGAATTTTGCTCGGCGACGCGGAGGCGCTCGGCTACTGATCGAGATTCTCTCGCGATTCTCTTCTGTTATGAGAATTGAAAATTGAGAACAATATTGAAATTTTTAGGCAATAATCGGAGCGGGTGGAATTTCGTGTTGTTTCGTTAACCCCTTGCACCGTCGCTCCTTTAATTCGGACTTAAATATAATTATAATACCTCTAATTATTGATAGGAAGATTATGTAACAATATATTGATCTAAAACGCGAGTAATTACTATTTCGAGAACATATGACTTAGTATAATTAATATATATTAATAATACTAAGTTATATATATTAAACAATATATATTATTAATAAGCTTCAACAAATAATTAATTTGTCTACGTGACTCCAAAACGTAACGTGGTCGCAAATGAAGACGCGAGACATTACTACTGAACTGATCGTTGGGGCAATAAAGTCAGCCTAAATACTACTACTGCTACAACTATTATTACTATTGCAGCGAATACAGTGAACAGTTAACAATGCAAATACGTAAGACACTGTACTCGTGATATTTAGAACGATATTTATCAAAGAAGATCGTGCGATTCTCATTTTGACGTGACGTTGGCTCGGGAAGCAGCAGCAGTAACAACAGAGGCAGATAGGAAGAGAAAAATAGCAGCTACAAGAAGTGCAGCTATGACGCACATTAAATATGGAAAAATGACCAGAAGTGACCACTAGGGTGACCAGACATGACAACTAGGATGACCAGGCATGACAACTATCATAGTCAGACATGGCGACTGGGACGACAAGAAGTGACTACTAGGATGGCCAAACATGATCATTAAGATAGCCAGACATGACCTCTAGGATAGCCAGACATAACCACTAGGATGGCCAGACATGACCACTAGGATCGCCAGACATGACTACGAGGATGACCAAACATGACTACTAGGATGACCAGACATGACCCCTAGGATGGCCAGAAGTGACCACTAGATTGGCCAGACATGACCACTAGTACGAGCACTGATAACTACTTAACTCCTTGCACTATCGCTCCTTTCATGCTGTAACGAATATCACATATTCATACTTAATAATTTTTCTAATAGGTCCAGACAATTCTTCTTTCCTATATTGTCTTCATTTACCTTCGTTTCCATACTTTGATAACAGAAGAATTTATTTTTACGTCGACGTAGAAGAAGTTAATAATATTCATATTTAGTAGAGCTTGCATGAAATCTTCATCATGAGTCTGGCTCGTTATTATAATGCAATGGGTATTGCACAATATAGTGCAAGGGTTTAATGACGATAGTATGGCAGCTTGAACGATTTTGTTATTATATGCGTTAGAGCGATGTTAATAATATAAAAGTTGTTCCGGTGTTGCATAGTAACTTCGAATGAGGTCGTCTCGTAGAACGTTTACAGGCCATTTCAGATATCTCGTCTTACGTAAGCTTATGACAAAGTTGTTCCGGAGGATAATAAGTTCTGTGTCGTCCGGTATCCGATTTCTTGTTATGCAAACTTGACTTTTTCTAGTTAAAAAACTATTGACCCGCGGCTCTTGGATGTAACGTAAATTAATATCGTCGGTGGGTTATCGTCGATAGGTTAAAAATAATATTGGACTTCAAAATTTACGTTTTCTGCCGATTTTAGAATTTATAAATTATTATGGAACAATTACAGTGATTCGAAAGGATACTAGTGCAAAAATTTTAACATATAGTGAAGAATAAAAATGAGTCTTTTAAAATGTTATAATTTTTAAAAATCTAGCCGAAATGATTTGAAGTATTCTATAAATATTAGAAGAATTAACTCACTATACAATTTTTGAAATATATTTTCTAATAATTTTACTATTACTTGAAATAATATAAAATGTAATAACTCTTTATTCGCTTTATTACTTTTCTATCTGAGCCAGTACTAAATAATTAAAAATTTATTGTTATATCCTTATTTACATAATATTAATATTATAATAAATTTATTTTATAATATTAATATATATTTATGTTATTTACTTACTCCTGGTTTTAATGTCGTTTTTAGATTTTAATAGAAGAAGAATTCAATTTTGTCTCGAGCTAAAAGAAATTAATTATAAATTATATTGTGTAGATCTCACATGAAACCATGACTCGTTATTATAGTATTATTATAGGGTTTGAAAGCGTCGACATAATTTTGATTTCAGTTTCTTGAACTTGCATAAGGAGTGCAAGAAACAATTAGCTTCCACGTTAATCCTTTATCTTAATGTTTCTAAAATAATAGGACTATCGCATAGGAAACATTAAATATTATTATATTTATTAGGTACTATATATTTTTCAAGACTGTACGATTATTGAATACAACAGCAACAGCAAATACAATAATGTAATATTATTAATACATACAATAATGTAACAATATCAATACTAAGTAAGTGCAAGTTGCAACAATCCTAAGTATGTATTGTTCACTGTAGAATCAGTCTCTGGAACAAAAACAATGGTCATCCAGGCGTCAAAGACTAACAAGAAACCATTGTAATTGTTATATATAATTAATAATAAATAATAATTATAATAACAATAGTTATAGTAATAATTATAGTAATAAGAAGAAGAATAGTGATAATAATAATAATAATAATAATAATAATAATAGTGAATAATGACAGATAATGATAACAATAGGCAATAATAATAATAGTAAATAATGATATTGTATATTAATTATTATGGATAAACGCGAATTGATAAAATAAAAAAACGAACGATTGATAACCGCCTGAACATATTACATCGTCTTAGTGGATAAATCGTACTCTGCGTCACTGATTATACTAAAGATCCGTAATTTCAGGCTCGCTTGCATATGAGCAGGGAATGTTAGCACTGTCATCGCCATACTTTCGAAGAATGATCGCATGGACTCGGCGGCGTTGTTCTGCTTTATATGGTTCTTCGGATTGATAGGAGAGTCTGATATTACTGGTCGCGGGCTATCCGTCACGTCTTGGTACCTTTAAAAAGAAGACTTTACAATAATTTCACCAAACTGAACAATTAAAAAAGAATTCTTAATTGACGTTCTAGCTCTAGCTTCTATTAACCCTTTGCTATCGAAAGAGGTGACTTTGGGGCACCTGTAAAAATTATTTTATAGTTTGACTGTGTAAACATTACTTTGATAGACGATTTAATTTTTAGTGATTCTTCTAAGTCATCACTTGAGTGCAAAGGGTTAATTTTTGCAAAGAGTTAATTTCTACAAAGAGTTAATTCGTGGGAAAGGGTCAATTCGTGCAAAAGGATTAATTCGTGGGAAAGGGCCAATTCGCGCAAAAGGGTTAATTCGTGGGAAGGGTTAATTCGTGCAAAAGGGTTAATTCGTGGGAAAAGGGTTAATTCGTGGGAAGGGGCTAATTCGTGGGTAGGGTTAATTCGTGGGAAAGGGCCAATTCGTGCAAAAGGGCCAATTCGTGCAAAAGGGTTAATTCGTGCAAAAGAGTTAATTCTTGGGAAATGGTTAATTCGCCCAAAAGGGTTATTCGTGGGAAAGGGTTAATTCGTGGGAAAGGAATAATTAGTTCAAAGAGTTAATTTCTACAAAAAGTTAATTCGTGAAAGGGTCAATTAGTGCAAAGAGTTGATCTCTGCAAAAAGTTAATTCGTACAAAGGCTTAATTTCTGCAAATAATTAATTTGTACGAAGGGTTAATTAATGCAACGAAGCCTAAGTCCGACGCACCTGCGACTATTCGACTCCACCGATTGTCTCTCGCGGTTCGTCGGCTCGTCTTTCATCATGGCCATGCTCATTCTCGATCTCGTTCTCGAGTTCGTCTGCTTCGACTGCGTGACAGCGTTCGAGACCAAGGTCGTGCTGCTGGTCCGGTTCGATTCCGAGGCGGTTGATAGCTGAGAGTGCTGGGACATGGATCGCGTGCTACGTTTCCCGCTTTTCGGCGAGCTGCGGGTGCTGCTTGGACAGCTGTTGTCGTTCTGCACGTCCAGCCTGAAGGTGTTGTCGCTGTTCAACGTGTTCAGTCAGGATTAATTATTATTTCGTTGTTGTTAATTATTATTTCGTTGTTGTCGGTCATCATTTTGTCATTGTTAGCTATTATTTCGTTATTGTTAGTTATTATTTAACAGGTCAGCGAACGGTGGACTATAAATTGGCGATTTACAAGAATAGGTATTTATATATGTAATATATGGTACATACATTATAATATATCGTACATACATATAATATATGCTACATACAATATAATATTTGGTGCATATATATTTTATATGGTACATTCATATTTTATGTGGTACTCTTCCATTTATAACTGAGGTATTATTATTGTATAATTTCTTAAATATTAGATATCTTTCGCAATGAATGAAATAAATAAAATATATATTGGTTAATGCTAAAATTAGTACAATATAAGAATGTTTTTGGACAAATGAGCGTTTGGTAAAATACCAAGACAGTCATTGTTCTATTCGACTATTTACTTTTTTATTTAAGTGGTGCAAATCTACTTCTTTTTTTTTTTTTAAATGAGATATCTTATAATTTGTGATTAATGTAATGTAAACTTTTTATTTGTGATTAGGTAATATTTAATACGAATGCGTTATCTATATAAAACGTATACAAAATATATATATTTATATATTTAAATATTTATAATAATATTTATATAATTCTTTATATAATTAAATATATTTTATATATTTATTAAATAAGATAATAAAAAGTTTATTCCAAAATCATACATGCGTCCCTTGATTTCAACAAATTTCTCTTACAATCAATGATGGTACGAATACTTGTGGGACTGACTGTATATCGTCCAACAAAGCGTAACTTGAAATAGCAGGTGATTCGCCAGAAAACAAAGGCATCGTTTCCCGATCGAATTAGATTGATCGAAAACCTTTGGAATATCATTTCCGGATCGCGTTTCGTCCCAGCGTCTGTTTCGCGATAGTAACGTCTTTCGGAGCAGTTTTTGATATATCCACGAACGACAGAGACATTTCGTTGTTCCCGTTCGCGTGTGACACCCAGCTCCGTATATACCTTCTCTATCAACGATCGTAAATCGATAGGGGGACCATTTCGGGAAGGCATTTTTTCTTTTACACCCCTTTCGGCTCCCGTGTGCTCGTGAATGGAAAACAATTTTGAAGGTGGAATCCCTCCGGGCGGGGAACGGAAACGAAAACGCGGCAAAAGGAGCTGGAACAGGTGTCAGGAATGGATACCGGTAATCTTTCTAACAGCCAGACGACCGTTGGCAGAGGTATACGGCTGCACATGGGGAGACTGTTTTCAAGGAGGTTAGGTGTATATAGAAACCGGTGTTACTCGGCACCGATGCAATTCGAGCGAACATATTAACCCTTTACACTCGAAAGACGACTCTTGGGGCACAACTAGAACTGTTACGTATTTATTGTGATATTTTATTACGAAATCACGTTCCGAGATGGTTTTACATATTATTTATAGTATAGTATAGTATCAGTATAGTATAGTTTCGGTATAGTATAGTATCAGTATAGTATAGTATCGGTATAATAGTATCAGTATAGTATAGCATCAGCATAGTATAGCATCAGCATAGTATAGCATCAGTATAGTATAGCATCAGTAGAGTATAGTAACAGTATAATATAGTATAGTTTAGTACAGTATATTCTCTGTAAGCTCGGGGGAACATTTATTGTTAAATAAATTTCAAGTATCAGTATAGTATAGTATAGTATATTCTCTGTAAGCCCGGAAAGACATTTATTGCTAAATAAATTTCAAATATCAGTATAGTATAGTATCGTTTAGTGTAGTCTTGTTTAATTTCTGTTTCTTACATTCGATTTTTAAAATCTCTATTTTGCATAAAAATCCTCAACCTAATTGCCACTACACTGTATTATACGATTTAAAAAAGCTTCATAATCCATAAGCGAACAACAACAACAATAATAATAACACTAATAAAAATAAAAAGAATTTCATAACAATACCTATATATACTACTGTGAATCCACGAAAATGATTAAAACAAGAATTAAACATCCAAGTGACTCCATTGCAACAGTTGCTGTCGCAGTCCTTCGCCAGAAACGCAATTTGTAATTAGCATAACGAAGCAAACAAAATTTTATCGAACAGATTTCCTCGAGATTTCCCACGATTCAACGTAACGAGATACTATATATATATATATATATATATATATATATATTAACATTTCGTTGAAACACGGGATCCGAGGACTGCCGAACGGAAAGTTACAACACACGATGTATACTATACATACGAAGGGGGAATATAATTTTCACTTGTACGTTTCGCAAACTTTCATTCAAAAGCGAACGATTTAATTAATACTCACGAAGGGGCGGGCAGAAAATCGAGATTATACATCCGGACGCTCTTCCTCCTGTTACGCGATTCCTTGATTTTCAACCATCGTTGTTTCAAAGCGTCCACTGGAAATCGAGCAAATACGTCCAGATTTTAAATTCCACGAATGAAATGCATAACTCGTTCTGATTATACTATGCTCAAACACGATAATGCTCGTTGGGACTCAATGATATTGTTCATTATAATATATTATATGATATTGATATTTATAATATATTATATTACATTGATATTTATAACATTAGGTTTTTGTTTATAATTATAGTAATTCATCCGATATTTTCCAAATTTGAAAATATACATATAATGATATTATATTATGGTTATGTCACGGTTATATAATTATAATACAGTAAGGCAAATGTATAATTATGATATAGTATAATGTGATATACCGTAATATATAATCTGGTCTACCCAAATCTAATCTAATAAAATACAATATAATGCAACATAATGTAATATAATATTGCATAATACAACGCAGTACAATACAATAATATAATATACATAATAGACTCGACTACAATATGATAAAATATAATATTATGCAATGCATTATAACATATTATAATATAATGCAATGTAATGCAATGTAATATAATATAATAAAATAAAATGCAATAATATGATATACATAATAAATTCAACTAGATTATTATAAAATATAATGCCATGCAATACATTATGATATAATACATATTATAATGCAATATGTAATGCAATATAATGCAATATAGTATAATGTAATATAATAAAACACACATATAATATACATAATAGACTCGACTAGAATATGATAAAATATAATATCATGCAATGCATTATAACTTAATACAATATAATGCAATCTAATATGATATAATATAATGTAATATAATCTAATACAATAATATAATATACATAATAGACTAGAATAGAATATAATAAGGTATAATACCATGCAATACATTATAATATAATACAGTATAATGTAATATAATATAATATATAATATAATGTATTTTGAAATTTTAAAAAGTATCATAACGACATATTCTTATTGATTTTCGAATGGCATAATCACAGAAATACCTGGCGCGTTCATTTCCTCGGCAATAGTATCCCATACGGCGTCTATCATATCGTCCCGCGAATTAACATCGTGGAGTAATGGATAGCTTTTCACCATATCGATCAGCATCGCGTCGTCGATTTCAACATGGCTCTGCCTTATCGGTTTGTTGACCTTCCTCGGCATTTTTTCACGTTCCAACGCCAGAATCGAAAATTCACTAAACGATTATATTCACCGATGTATTTCTTCTTCGTTTTCACGATCACGCGAAGACGTTGCGTGTCAACACCGAAACAATATAGTGTTGTTCCGTAAAATGGTTTTTGATCATGCTCGCATTCAGTTTGTTTACGAATCGTGTAGCAACGTGCAATCTGAAAATTGTCACTGTAAGTCTCTTTGTATTCTCCTTACGGTTGCAAACAATCTATCGGGTCGTTTTTAGAAAATTCTCTTGGTTTTGAACAAGTATTCTTCGTTTTATTTAATGAATAATTCTTTATTTGATTTAATAAAATCGCTGAGAAAAGTTATGTATGACGGCAGT
>NC_135772.1:1286326-1300072 GCF_028453695.1 Augochlora pura
CCCCCCCCCCCCCCCCCCCCCCCCCTCCAGTTTCCCTCTCATTTGAGAGCCCGTTTCGACGAACAATTCCGCCGGCGGGAGCACGCTGTTTGGAATTTTTCTGTTTACTGCGCTCCCGCGGGCTGCATGGAATTTTCAACGGCCGCGGCGCGGCGCAATGAAATTTTTACTGAAACAATGTGGAAATTTAGCACCGCCAGCCAGTTGCAGCTCGCCGGCTGCTTGCATGCTTTCGGGAGCAACTTTACGCTGTGCTCGCTGTAATATCCATACCTTGGCGGATAAATATTAGGGTGTCCCATAAGTTTCTTACCTTTTTTCTGATGCGAAATTAATAGACGATATTTGTTGTTTAAGGTTGAATTATAGTGTTACGTAGGAACCTTTCTGTTCTACTTTCTAGTAATAGGGATGCGATGATTATTTATTTCGTTGACTAGTTAATTTATGGTAGTGGACGTTAAAGAGAAGTACTATTAATTGAAGTTGACTATAGAACGACCCCATAGAGTTGCTGGCAAAGTTATGTCAAGATTATGTTTCTTACGTTTTATTATATTTTGTAATAATAGGGAAGCGATGATTATTTATTTCGTTGACTAGTTAATTTGTGACAGTGGACCTTAAATAAAAATGCTATTAATACAAATTGACCGTAGAACAACCCCATAGGGTTGCCGGCACACTCACATTTTGAAATTGTTTGCATATGTATAAATAAATACTAAAACATTAAGTTTTCCCCGTCCTCTTGACTCATGCTGTATTTTTATATTTTCTTCAATTGTTCTATCACCTGCTAAAATAATTTTTATACCAACAAAGTTTAATATTGGATAAATTATTAAAAATGAAAGTTTCGGTAAGAATCAGAAGAGTTAATTTGTTATATACACTTCGTTACTTAAAATGGAAATACTGTACACCAGAATAATTATTTCAGATTTACAGTTAAAATGGCTTCCAATGCAAAGGGTTGAACAACAAATATCGTCCATTGATTTCACATAAGAAAAATGAAGAAACTTATTATACGTCACCCTAATAAATCCCCGGGTAAAATCCTTGGAGACAGAACTTCGCGAAGAGAGAAAGAGAGAGAGAGAGAGAGACAGAGGGAGAGAGAGAGAGAGAGAGAGATAGCGCGTTCGTTATTACATTGCTTACTAAACAAAGTGGTACTCGTGTTTAGAGCAATTCCCCGCAGTCTTATTACCCGACGTCCGCTTTCCTAAAGAGTATAATTCACAAGAGTCTACTCAGAACTGTGCGATAGCTGCCGCGTCGCCGCCGCGGTGTTACCACACCGCGCGTCGCGTGGACACGTAGCATAAGTTCAGCCCTTAGCGGGCCGGTGTCCCTCCAGCTTTAATGTCCGCTGATTATAATCTCGTCAACGAGTTATGCCATTAGAACCAGAGGCTACGTCATAATGCCGCCATCCAACCCGCCGCCTTCCCGTCCTCCTTATCCGTTTCCGTCGGCCGGGAAACTCCTCCTCCGGGGAGAGATACCGCGCGTTGTTCTTCACCCCTTCTTCCCTGGATAGGAACGACGCTCCAAATGTGGTTACTGTCAATTACCGGATTAACCCTTTGCATTGTAATGACGAGTCGAAGTCGCGACGAACGTCTCGCGGGCGATTCGATAAATATCGATGCCGATCGTTTCTGTTAACCCTTTCTCCTCTCCTAGTCTTATCTCCTAGTCTCCTAGGTCCTATATAATCGAAGAATGATATACGAACAGCGTATATACACGTTTATACCATGTATATTATACCATAATAGGTTGGGGAGGAAGAAATGCATTATTTTTACGTGAACTTCAAGACTGTACTTAACATGTTTCCGATTGTCCGCTTTAGGTCAAACACGCACCGTTTTGTTCTATAATTTGTTGCCATTTTAAAGGTACCTTCACAATGCCTCTCTCGTTGAAGTCTTGGCCCCTATCAGCGAAAAACTCTTGCAATCGACTTTCACAATCTTCCCTCATGCCAACATAACCCTCGATGCCAATTTCTCATCACTAAGGAAGTTTTGCAATGCAAGATAAACATGGCAATCGCTTGGTGCCAGGTTTGGACTATATGGTGGATGCATCATAACGTCCCAGCCAAACTACTGAATTTTCTGACGAGTCACTATAGACGCGTGTGGCCTGGCGTTGTCTTGATGGCACACAACACTTCTCCTGTTGGCCAATTCTGGCCGCTTCTGGTCAATCGCTAGCTTCAAACGGTCCAGTTGTTCACAGTAGAGATCCGAATTTAGTGTTGGACCCTATGGAAGCAACTCGTAATAAATGATTCCTTTCCAGTCCCACAAATGCACAGCAGAACCTTCTTGGCTGGTTAGTCCTGGTTTGGCCACCGTCTAACCTGCTTCACCAAGCTTTGACTATGAACGTTTTAGCACAATGTTGTCGTATGCGATCCATTTCTCATCCCCAGTCACTATGCGTTCAAGGAATGTGTCGATCTCATTCCGTTTGGCCAAGACATCGCAGATGGAAATTCGAACCATCATGGTTTTTCGTGTTAATCGATGTGACACCCAAACGTCGAGCTTCTTTTTAAATCCAGCTTTGTGCAAATGGTTTAAAACCGTTTCGTGGTCGATCTTTAGCTCCCGGGCGATGCTACGACTGCTAACATGTCGGTCAACTTCGATTATTTCTGTGATTTTGTCAACATTTTCTAGGATAAGCCTACCTGTACCTTTGCTTGAAAATAGAAATTTATTCAATTAGACAAATCAATTTTGTCGCTGCCTTTCTTTCAACGCTTCATTTTAACCCTTTGCTCCCGAAACAATTTTAACAATAAATTCAGAATAACTTCTCTGGCTTATAGTATTTTTATTTTATGTAACAATGTGCACTTTTATGCATATGAAATTTATTCTTGTGATAGTTTCACTATTTAACCTTGTTTTTAAATAGAAACTTTGATGAGAAGGTATAAAAATGATCTTGGACCAATGCAAATGTTTAAACGTATCGAGGTCATCATTTTTTATCGTAATGGAAGATATTTCTGTTTGAAAGGGAATGCTTCTATGCTTATGCTCAATTTTAGATAACAACTTAACCCTTTGCACTCGAGCAGCGACTCCGAAGCGCCAACGAAAATTGTTATATAATTAACAAAATAATATTGTTAATTATTATTGTACTCTTCGAGTGCAAAGGGTGAAAACAACGTAAATTTTTCAGTTCATTATCATATTTCAAACTGTCAGTCACCGGTGACTGACGCGGCCTGAATTAATAGGGTCTCCCTATCAGTTTGCGAAAAAAATCGAGATCAAATTGAGTTTTTCTGTCACCAAACTCTGGAAACGGAAGTGAATGAAGACAGTAAAGGGAACAAAAATTACCTAGTCACATTAAAGAAAATATCGAGAACAAATCAGTAGTAACGAATGCAACATAAAAGGAGACGCAAAGGGGTTGAACAGAGGGAATCGCCGGTTCTCCCGCGACAATCTAGCAAAAACGTTCCAGCTGCACGTTCGAAATTAACGCTCGGACAAACAAGCGGGACAGAATAATCGCGGGCCGCGGAAGAAAAAGCGTGCCGTATAAATTTGTATTTATTCTCCGCGTAAATCTCGGTCGCGCGAGCGCGCGGGCGCGCGCGAGGGTTGCACATGATCATTCCGCGAGAACGTACCGTGTGCGCGCGTATTTATCCTGCCACGGTGATGGCCGCCGATTCAACGAATGAATCTGAATCACGGCAGAGCGCGCGCGCTCGCTCGCCGTAGAACCGGAGAGGCGAACAGAAGGAGGGCAGATCTTTATGAAGTGGATAAACACTGAAAATATTTCTGGCGTGGCCGCGCGGAGTTGTTCTATATCCCTTCGATTTATTAACGTCGAATCAAATGTTTTTATTTCAACGATTTTATCACGTCGGTTATTCGGCCGTAAACGTTGTTATATTGTTATGATATTAGCGAATATACAGTAGCGGACAAAAATTTAAGACGGGAAGGAAAAAAGAAAGGAATTATTAATATTTCATAAATAACATAAGCTATCATGTTCTATCTTTAATTATAATCGTCTACTCATTTATTTAAACAGTTACAAAAACATTTATGTTCGGTTTTGAACTTATTGGTTAGAATATATAACAAAAAAGTAAATCTATGTTACATTTCCATTGACAAAAGTTTAAGACTACAAAATAATAGGAAAAAATAAACAGAAAAAAATGGTTTTCAATACAAATATTTAGTATTTCGTCCAAAATCCATTATTTTTTATAACCTCAGCACATCTTTTTGGCATTGAATCTATTAATTTTTCACATTTCTCTACTGTAATATTACAGTAAATATTACAGTAGAGAAATATTGTCAATATTGTTGACTCAATAATGTTTACATTTAACACACGAGCCTTCGAGAATTAGAAGGTGAAGCATTTGTCTTAATTTTCCCAAAATCAGAAACTGATTAGAAAGATAGTACTTACATTACACGTATATAATTGAAATTAAATTCGTCGTCTTTTTTTTACCGCTACTGTAGTTGGAGAATATTTGTTTCAGCTGTTTTGTTTATTTTATTCGCCGTGGGAGGTATATGATATTTTAAAAGATTATGTGGTAATCTTTTTCTTTAATTTATTGTGGAAGGTATGTAATATTTAAAAATTTGTATAATAATATCTTTTGTTCATTGCGAGAGGTATCTGATATTTTAGGAAATTATATGATAATATATCTTTTATTTATAGCGAAAGTTATCTGATATTTAAGAATTATATAATAATATATAAAATTATATAATAATACTTCAATAATAAATAGTGAATTATTAGTTGTCATGACAATCGATTCACAGGCCATTGGTCGGAGAAAACTGTTAATAAATCGTGGCGTAAAACATTTCATAATCTAAAACAAACAAAGTACTATTTATTTGCATTGCATACTTACATTTGACATAGTTATGCAATGATTGCTTCTGGAGACGACGAATTTCATTCGCAAATATTATTTCTTACGTTATCTTATTTTACATTGCCTTCATCATTTTCGTCATTTATTTCCATCTACATGTTTTACTATTTACTTTAATCGGTTATGTATTTATATAGATCCGTATTTCTTAAAACTTCCAGCATTTTATAAAAGGCGTTGCAACAAATTACGAAGCGACAATGTATTAATAACAGTAATTCAAATGTTTATCCTATAAAATATCAGCCCCGTTGATCGTTCGCGCTTTGCCGATCGGATTGATCGACGCCCGTAGCTCGAGAACGGCGGCCCGATAAAAATGATAAAGGCGGGATCGACAAGGACGCGGAGGCATCCGGTAAAGCCGAAAGAAGATTACAGGTAACCGTGCACCGTCCAATTCGCTTCAAGCGAGGCGCAACGACGTCACAAACGAAAAAGTTTCCCCCCCGGTATACGTTCTTTTTCATTGTCTCCCCCGCCGTCGTTCTTCTTCCGCCGCTGCCTCTTTCTCTACGCCCTTCCCTTCCCTCTGGCCGCGACGACCCTTTATCCCGTGGACGCAGTTGTTACGCCGGACGAGGGCAGGAAATACGTTCGCGGCCTCGTGCTTGCCCTCGAAAGTTTTTATCGCGCTGCTTAAAGCACGGGTTTACAACTTCTTCTTCATCTTCGCTCGGCTCCCTTCGCTCGACCCTACCCCCCCTCCCCCATCTCCTCGTTGCCGCTGTTCGTAGGGCAGCGCGCACTCGGCGCTAACGTCGAACGCACGGAATCGCGAGCACGCGAATCAGATTCGCCGGATCGCGATAGCCGGACGCGGAAGTCGTCACGGGATCATCGAGAGACTCTCTTGTTAAAGGGCGAGAGGAACTTTTGTATCTGCTCACGGAACGGACTGTAAATTCTTGGCTACCGGGATTCGGAGATGGTTTTCGGTGTTCGCGAATCGCGATGCCGATTTATTCGCGGGGATCTTTCCGCTCGCCATATTTACGGCTTTGCGTTTCCTTCGAATATATTGCGTTTCCTTCGAATATATTGCGTTTCCTTCGAATATATTGCGTTTCCTTCGAATTGCGCGAGGAGGATGTTATTAACCCTTTCACTACTGTTGGCGCCCATTGATGACCGAAACATGGCTTCTCGGTGCTGTTGGCCAATAGGCGTCTAGATGGAATTTCGCCTGTTTCGGTCGTTTATTATTAAATTTGATTATTAACACGTTGAGTGCGGCGTCAGTCACCTGTGACTGACACCCGAGCTTTTAACCCTTTGCAGACGACTTTTTCGACCGAGTGAGGTAACACAACAAATTATTTTCAATTGTACATGATACAAATATAATCTATATACTATAATATAGCCGAGATGCTATTATTATACCGAGAGTCGCCTCTCGTCCGCAAAGGGTTAAAATACCAAGCCCATACAACGTCATCAAAAACCACGTTCCTCATCCCTTTATCTGAAAACCAAAAGAAAGTTGAATTGTATAAGAACCACTGCGGCGAGACAAATTTCCTGTCGCGCGACGAGAATAAAATTCCCACCGAGAAAGGGAAAATAAAAGTGGTCGCTGCGCTCGGTCGCAAATTTACACGTGGCGCAAACATCGAACACCATCGCCACATAAAGAATGCTCTTTACCCTGGTTCGGATAGCAGGACGATCCTGTTCGCAGCGATTCGAAACTGGGTCGGCAAAAGAAGCGGAACAGTTTCCGCGTGCCCGAAAGAAAAGATTACGTTCGATAACCACGACGAGGCGAGAGAGAGAGAGAGGGAGAAAGAGAGAGAGTGCACACGGCCGAGATAGGGTTGTTCCTCTCCTTCCCCCTTTTGCGGCCCGTCGTCGACCGTTGCGGTGACCAAGTTCGATCCGTCAGACGGACGCGGAGCGCGCGTTCGGAAGTTCAATGGGACCGAAAAAGTTCAGTGACGATAAATATAAACTGGATAGAAGGGAGAAGCTTGGCCGAGAGCGGAGATGCAACGGATTGTTTGACGAAAGATCAAACGATTTCGGTCGGTGGATCGCAACCTCGGCGGAACTTTGTTGCCTGGAAAGCGGCCGCGGTTTGAGATCGGTGTAATTATCCTATGGTGGCGCGGATTGGTGGTTCTCGTTGCGTGGTTGGGTTGTATATGTTGAGGAATGGTGGTTGGAATATTTGTTTTGGGGTTTTATGGGTTTTAGGATATTGTTGTTGTGTATTTTTGTAGATGTGAATTTTTGTGTATTTTTATGATACTATATTTTTGTGTATTTTTATAATTCTATATTTTTGTGATTTCATAATACCATATTATTGTGACTCTATAGCTCTATATTTCCAAATTTCTATATTTCTATGTTACAATATTTCTGTATTTCTATATTTCTACGTTTCTATATTACTATATTTCTATATTTCTACGTTTCTATATTACTATATTTCTATATTTTTACATTTCTATATTAATATATTTTTGTAATTCTTTATTTCTATATTTCCGTGTTTCGATATTTTTATAATTCTATATTTCTATGCTTCTATATTACTATATTTCCATATTTCTATACCCATATGGTTCTTCATTTCTATATGTCCATATTTCTATATTTTTATATTCATATATTTCTATATTTCTATATTTCTACGTTTCTATATTACTATAGTTCTATATTACTATATTTTTGTAATTCTATATTTCTATATTTCCGTGTTTCGATATTTTTATAATTCTATATTTCTATATTTCTATAGACTCATTCTCTCCACAGAACTATTCTATAGTTTTCAAACAATATTTAGAATTGCTCATGCTGCTTTTACAACATTGCAAGCGATCATATTGTTTATAATTGATCATATCGTTTATTACTATTTTGAACAAAGGTATTTATACTGTCTGACTTATTAAACGTTTTAGCTTTGGGTTAAGATTTAATGCAATATTAAACTGATTTAATATTGAGATCGTCATACTTATATTTCAATATCAGTGCATCATTGCTATATTCAATATTATATTCAATGTTATATTTAAAAAATTGGGAATATAATGTTCCTGTATTATTGATAACACATACAGAAATTTTGCTACTTTAGAAACATAAGAGTGTCGCTCTTGACAATTAAAACGTATGAAGTTGCAAATTATGGTTAACTGTTTCTCTATATTTCTATATTTTTATATATCTATGTTTCTATATTTCTATATTTATTATATATTTTTACATTTCTATACTTCCATATATTTATTCTATCCACAAAATGATATGCAAAGGTAATTTAAAAAAAAATGTACTCTTATGCTGTTCGTTACTTCATTGTTTACGATTGCATTCTATATATTTGATCATATTATTTATTACTATCTTTGATAAGATATTTATACTGTCTATACTCTATTGGCTACTCTATATACTATAATACTCTCTCAACATACTCCGTCATTTAACATACTCTCTTGAACAGTCTAAAAAATCAAATTCATTAACATTTGCACTATAATTAACTACAAAACAGATTTAAAATTGAGATTGTTATAGCTATATTCCAATATCACAGCATCGTTAATATATTCAATATTATATCCCAAATATCGATAATATAACGTTCCTTTATTGCAAACAATATACATAAACTTATAATTATATAATGATAATATTAAAATAATAGTATTATGATTGTATATAAAATATATGATAACAATATTAATTCTATATATAATAGTATGTAATAATAGTGTCATACATAGTATAATACTATAACGGTATTATACATAGCATAATACTATTATAGCAATATACATAATTTTATATGAATACTGTTATATAATGGTGTTATACATAGTATAATATATATAATAACAGTATTATAACAATTTAAAATCTATGTATAACAGTATTATACATACTAGCATTAAATAATACTATTATTATATAATATACATAAATAATAATAATAAAATAAAAAAGATAATAATGTATACAATATAGTAATACACAATATTTGATATACTATATAATAGTAGTACAATACAATTACATAATAATAATATTCCAGCAACAGTATCAAAACCCACGAATTCGCAAATCGCGCCACCAACCATTTGAAAAAATTCTTCAACCCTCTACGCGCCGGTGGTGCCTTGTTGTTCCCTCAAAGCATCCCTCCGTCCCGGCTTCTTCGCAGCCTCGGCTATACAACCGAAAGGCGAGCAGCGCACAAAAGGGCGGTCGTCGTCGTCGTCGTCGTCGGGTCGGTGTACACCGAATTTTCGTAGCTCTCGCCCAGTTTATCTTGCGCGCGTTTGCTTGCAACAGGGGTGGTGGTGGTTACCCCCCACCCTCCCCTCCTCCCTGGAGGAAGGAAAGGAGAGAAGCCTGGCGGTTTTATTCACGGATGTGTACGCGTGCCCGGGGTTTCGTGCGAGTCGGTGAAAAAAGGGAAAGACAGAGAGAGAGAGAGAGAATTGTCCGTGGCGATTGCTCGAGTGGGTGTGCAAATTGTGCGCGGAGCCGCCGCCGGTGTTGAGGCAGGTCCGGGGCGAGAGAAATTATTTTTACGCGTCGCGCGTGACGAGACGCGGCGCTAGGGGGTTAGGTGGCAGGGGGTGGCATCGTGGATTTTTGGCCGCTCCTCTGTATTTTTACCGTGTTTCGGGGGGGAGACACTCTTACGTTTTACTTTGCTTTTCCCCCGCGCCATTTCCAGCTGGCTCGTAATTATGTTGATACTTGCGCGGCCGTCGCGCGGCACTGCGTTTCCACGGGCACGGACGGCTTCTTCTCGGTGACGTTGTTTTGTACATCATCGGCTTTTGTTATATATGGTGGATATGCTGCGCGACGAGTATTTGAAATTTGTGCACCGGTTATTTTAGTAACGAGCACGTTGTATTACTTTAATAGCAAGTATATTGTGTCATTATAATAGAAAACATTTTAATAGCAATTATTTTAATAGCCAGCATGTTGTATTATTTTAATAGCAAGCATATTGCATAAATTTTAATATAAAACATATTGTATTATTTTAATAGCAATCATATTGCATAAATTTTAATATAAAACATATTGTATTATTTTAATAGCAAGCATATTGTATAATTTTTATAACTGGCAATTATAATAATGAGCATAGGTGGATTAATTTATTGCAATGCGATTATCATTTCTTAGTTGTGAATAGATTTATATAAGAGGAAGAAAATTAATATTTATTCCATCTCGTTTTTATTATTTCAATACTGATAATAGACGAGTCGAATTTTATTTCCACTTATAATAAATAAAGAATACGTATAGTTAATCCTTTGTTCTCGAAGCCATTTTAACTATACATTATAATAGTTGTCCTGGTTTTGTGGTTTTTTGCATTTTACGTGACAAAGTTTATTTTATGTATGTAATTGATTCTTGTGATTTATATCTACAGAGTTTCACTTTTAATAATATTTTTAATCTAAATCTTGTTTGTATAAAAATGATTTTGAAACGTGATGGAACAATTTTAATGCTTTTATGATTAGTAATTTTATTATAATATAGTGGTAAAAATTTAGTGCCAGCGGTTACAACTATTGCTATAAATTAATTTTTATAATTTTAAAGATCGGCAGTTCAATAATGTTTTCAAGTTCGGTATATTAAAATGGTAGGATATACTTAGAATGTTTACTATATAATAAGTAAAAATTGTAATCAATAAATTAAATGTTGAGTTAGAAATTTGAATTAATTAGTGGTAAATTTAGTGGCAGTGGTTAAATAATTGCTATAAATTAATTTTTATAATTTTAAAGTTTGGTAGTTGAATAATGTTTTTAAATTCGGTAGATTGAAATGGTGGAATGTAAAATAATATATTGAACTTGAAATATAATTTCCACGTGTATTCGCGGTTCTCCAAGCCTCTCCTACCCGCTTCAACCCCCTTCAACCCTCACCTATACTCGCTCGTCGTTGTGCCGGCGCGTCGTCGTCGCTCGGCGTTGGTTCGCCTCTCATCGAATTTTCATGCCGCGATTCCGACGCGCGACGAGATTTATATTTTCTGGCCGTTATCGGGCTTCCCCTTTTGTGCCGGCCCCCGTCGTTGCGTCCATTCGACCCCATTTTCGGGGGGGCTGGCGCGCACGGTGCCGCGCGCGCGCCGCGGCGTTCACGTTCGGCGAAAGCACCCTTCTTATATAAATAGCTGGTGGCTGTGCGCGCCGCACACCGTCGTGACAATAACGATTCAACCCGTCCTCGGATAGAACGGTTTTTATCGTCGCTCCCCCCGCAGTTGTACGGTCTATTTCGAGAAAATCAGGAATAACGATTCCCCGACGCTCTTGATGCCGCCGCTCCTGTCATCCGCCCTTCTTCAACCGACCCGCCCCTTGTCTACCGATGCCGACCAACCAACTCCGCGCCAGACTATAGGAGACGGTCTCTCTGTTCTCCGATACCCTTTTCCGTCGGCCGGTGTCTTCTTGCGCCGACTGTCTTACCTGCCGGCAGGACCGCAGATTACGGTTATCCGATCTTGTTTAGCGACAATTATGCGATTTTTGTTCGAGTGGCGCGAGGTGGTGTGTAATTTAAAAATGGTGGTAGCAATTCGATGCGAACTATACCATATTTAACGCGAACTGTATCATGCTCGACGCGAACTATATCATATAGGTGTGAACTATATCATATAGAATGCGAACTGTACCATTTTCAACGCGAACTATATTCGACACAAGCTATATTACATTGAACGCGATCTATATCATATTCGATGCGAACTATAGCATATTCAAAGTGAACTGTATCGTTTTCCAGGCGAGCTATATTATATTGAACGTGATCTATATCACATTTGACGCGAACTGTATCATATTCGACTCGAGTTATATTATATTGGACGCGATCTAATCATATTCGATTCGAACTATAGTATATTTAACATGAACTATATCATACTCGACGCGAACTATATCATATAGAATTTGAACTATATCATATAGAATGCGAAGTGTAGCATATTCAACGTGAACTATATCACATTCCATGCGAGCTATAATATATTGGACACGATCTGTATTATATTCGACGCGAACTATATTATATTCCACTCGAGCTATATTATATTAGATGCGATCTATATCATATTCGATGCGAACTATACCATATTTAACGTAAACTATACCATACTCGACGCGAACTATGTCCTGTTGAATGCGAACTATATTATATTCAACGTGAACTATATCATATACCACGCGATCTCCATTGCATACGACGCAAACTATATCACATACAACGCGATCCACGTCAGAGATCCAACGCGAACTGTATCATTTTTCGCCGATCCCTTGTTTCTCGGTCCGGGAAACGTCCTTTCCAAGACGAGAGAGATAGATAAATAGATAGATAGATAGTAGAGAGATAGAGAGGGAGAGAGAGAGAGAGAGAGAGAGCCCGGTAATCAGCGACGTACGAGCGTCACTGGCAAGGCGTACGCGTAAGTTAAACGTAAAATTGGCCTCGTTAATTTCACTCTATGACGAGTACAATCCCGCCGGCTCGTTAGGAGGAAACTAATTAAAGCCCGAGGACCCCGGGCTCGTCTTCAGCCCGGCGTATGTGAAACGGTTATCTCGGGGAGCCGGGCTCCGGGCGACGGGTGTCTTAGACGGCCGTACGCAAATAATGTTATTCAATGGGGAAAGGCTCCGGCTCTCCGTTGCACGCAATACAACCCGCCCGTTTAAACTCTCTCTCACTGCGAGCCTGCCCCGGCTGGAGAAACACAAGGCGAAACGGCCGCCCGCCTCTCCCGCGTATCCTGTTTTTCCCGGTGCTTACCGGGATCGGGGAAACTTCGAGTGGGGATCCGGAAGACCATCGAGAGAGACCCTACCTCTCTCTCTCTCTATCTCTATCTCTATCTCTCTGGCTCTACGCCTCTCTGATGAGTACGTCTTTGTGCACGGATGTACGCCGCTACGCGGAACTACGGGGTTATGTAATCCTCCGACTAAGAGGATTACCCGGAGAACATGTCTTAGGACTCGTGAATAGATTCCGAATATTTCGACAGTTTTCGTCTTGCGCCGACACCCCCCAGCCCTGATTCTCGCAAGCGTTTTCGAAGCATTTTCCGGGTTGGGGGGGGGGGGGGGGGGGATCTCTGCTTTCTACCGAGTCGATGCTACTTTCAGCTCGAACTAGTCGAGGCTGCAATTAGGTCAGATTCTATGGCTCGCTGGAAAACACCGTGCCACCTGTACATTGCAATATTAGACAAATAGGAGATGAGTTGATATCGATAGCAAAATTTTATGAAACCATTATAGCAATTATATTGGTTATATTAAAACCAAAGAAGATATGAGCTAGTAGAAATATCTACGTATTAAGTTTATATCGTTAAAAGATCTTGCTTATTGTTATTTTGTAACAGATTGCAGATGTACTTGTCAAAAATAAATAAAGCCTGTGCATTGTCGGAACTCTGGATATTATATATCGCGTGGTATATGATATAGTTCACATTAAATATGCTATAGATTACATTCTATACGATACAGTTCGCGTCGAGTATGGTATAGTTTACGTTAAATATGCTATAGTTCGAATTGAACATGATATAGATCGCGTTCAATATAATATAGCTGGATTCAAATATAATATAGTTCGCGTCGAATATAATACAGATCGTGTCCAACATGATATAGTTCGAGTCGAATATGATATAGATCGCGTCAAATGTGATGTAGATCACGTCCAATATAATATAG
>NC_135772.1:1300172-1314296 GCF_028453695.1 Augochlora pura
TCAGTAATTCTTGTATCCTGTATCGAGAATTCATTCCAACTACCTTTCCAACACCATCCCGCTACAATATTATTGAAATGTATTCCGGACTATGTATATATACATCACCTCTATGTAACACAAAAGGGCCTTACTAGCCCGTTAATAAAGAATAATAATAGTATATCAAGTTTTAGTAAAACATCAAATAGCCACTGCGAAGAGTCAAATAAAACTAGCTTGGCAAGTAACATATTCTTGCGCGGTCTCATCGTCCGTCGCGGCATCCCGTGTAATCTTTATTTGTTCACAATTAACAATAACTAATAACACAATAACAATTAACTATATCCGGATCTATTATTATTTATATACATACGTCCTCTCGCTTTGACAGCTCGGAGAATCTCGCGTCTCGCTTCTCATTAAACAACTTCGTTGGCCGGAAACCGCCATATCGATCCGACGGCCAACTTCTCTCGATCTTCATAATCGACAGCTTCCGTCGTAACAATATTAATAATATTGACAACAAATAAGTGCTAATCAAAGCACCGCGCGACATAGGTCTCGTGTTCAAGGAGTTAACCGTTCAGGCAGCAGCAGGGAAGCGACAGAGACGGGCGCCGAGGAACCGGAAATACGATTGCGTCGCTGGGTGGTTGGTACGCGCGTGCGGGACGTGTGCTAGGGAGGTTCCCGGTCCCTGTACGCGCGACGCAATTAACGTCTCGGGGTTAATTAATAGGCACGCCACGGAGAAAGGAGAGACCGCCGCTGCCATATCCGAAGGCAGTGGCGCGGCCGACATTAGGCAAACGAACGTAAACTCACAGCCGGCGGCGGCCGAGCGGCTTGAAGGGCTGATACAGTTCCACGGCACGTACGGGCGGGATGGACTGTCGCGACCCGGCCCGGCCCGGCCCGCCGCTCCAGACGCCCCACGCTGCGAACAGACGCGGGAGACGCGCGGCCACGCACCTTGGCGAGCACGAAATCATGGGGTCTAGGGTGGCAGCCAGATACGAAACTACTTATCTTATATGTATAATATTGACGAAATATTATATAACACACACACACATATATATATTATAATGACGAAATAATATTGTTGCGAGCTCCCATTATATGGCCAGCGCCAACTTCGTTCCTTGCGGTGTTGATGATAAAAGAAGGGTTATCTGGCTGGCAGTCTTCGGGAAAGGCGGGAGTCGTTTCCGATCTGTCATTACGAACGGTTTGACATTTGTGAACGAATTGTAATACATGTGTAATATTGAATAAAGTACTGAGAATGGTCAAAGGAAGACCGAAAACGCATGGCGCGGCGGAGCGCAACAATATACTTATATTATTAGGAGTATAAATAAATTTCCGCCGTTTCACAAAAAATAGCGCCACTAGTATGTTATGGTTGAAATTGTCTGTTGTAAAACGTTATATCGTAAGCTTGGACATCTGCCAATAACATAACCTTAAAATATTAGCGATTTTGTATCAGCATCATATATTATATCTTTTTTCGTGCGAAAATGTCGAGTTTTGAACCGAATAAGCGTCGTTTGCGGGATTTTCATTTGCGTCATTTTTTGATTTACTTCTTTAATATGAAATCTGCCTTAAGTGAGAGAAGTTGCCGCGAGTGGTTTCACAATTTTAAGAACGGTGAATTTGACGCCGAAGACAAAGAACGTAGCGGAAGGCCGAAAGTGTACGAAGACGGGGAATTGGATACATTATTAGATGAAGATTCGTGCCAAACGCAAGAAGCACTTGCACTTGCATTAGGAGTGACTCGACCAGCAATTTCACATCGCTTAAAATCATTGGGAATGATTCAAAGGCAAGAAAACTGGGTTTCATATGAACTGAAGCCGAGAAACGTTGAACGCCGATTTTTCACATGTGAAATGCTGCTTGCCAGGCATCAACGAAAGGGTTTTTTGCACCGTATAGTCACTGGCGATAAAAATGGATCCACCACGATAACCCAAAGAAGAAGAAATCATGGGGACCACCTGGTCATGCTTCAACATTGTCAGCCAAGCCAAACATCCCTGGAAAAAAGCTCATGTTGTGTATTTGGTGGGATCAGCTTGGTGTCGTGTATTATGAATTGCTCAAACCGAATGAAACCATTACTGGGGCTCTCTACCGAACACAATTGATGAGATTAAGCCGAGTACTCAAGGAAAAACGTGCCCACTGCTACTCCAGACACGACAAAGTTATTCTTCTGCATGATAATGCTCGTCCACGTGTTGCGGCGCCAGTCAAAACCTACCTGAAAACACTCAATTGGGAAGTTTGACCCCACCCGCCGTATTCACCAAACATTGCTCCTTCTGATTACTACCTGTTTCGATCGATGGCGCATGGCCTGTCTGAGCAACACTTCGCATCATATGAAGATACACAAAATTGGGTCGATTTGTGGATAGCTTCAAAAGATGAAGCATTCTTCCGACGTGGTATCCGTATGCTGCCAGAAAGATAGGAAAAAGTAGTGACTAGCGATGGACAACACTTCGAATAAAATATTGGGTACCGTTCTTTCACAATAAATGCCCAATTTTTGATAAAAAAACGGCGGAAACTTATTTATACTCCTAATATTAATGACGAAAATGTGCTAATGACTGCAGTTCTCAAAGAAGTTGCAGCGCAAGGGGTTAACCAAAAGATAAAAAGCTCCCTCCTTAAAATCGCCCACAAATTTCTCTCTCTCTCCACCTCTCTCTATTTATCTATCTATCTCTCCCCTATCTATATTTACCATCGAACCCCATAAAATCGCAGAATTCGACACCAGCATCATCGTCAGAGAAGTCGAACCTCCTCTGGTCCCGGTTCCGCGCGCGTCGCCGTATCGTAGGCTCGATGAAGCGGCAGGATGGAAACTCGTTTCGGGCTGATCGATGGCGCGCCTATCGTTCGAAATTACGTTAATTGGACGTTGTCGAGAGCAACGAGACAGTTTTCTATGCTACGCCGAGCGTGTGCGGGTTTGTCAAGTCGCGTGAAGAAAAAGATGAACGGAGGCGGGGAATGAGCGGAGCATGCGATGCGAGAGCGGAGAGGAGGCGGTGGGCGTTATAGGGTGGCATAGGGTGGTATAGGGTGTCTGGCAGCGATAGAGAGGCAAAGGTGCGCGGAACGGTTGGGAAGCTGCGAGGAGTTGGGGGGTGCGAGGAGAATAAATGAAAATACGAGAGTGAGAAAGTGGGGGACGAACGACGGGGAAAGAAGAGTTGAACGGGTGGAAGGGTTGAGCGGAAGGATAGAGGAGACGGGGGAGGTTGGGAAAACGTGCGCGGTCCCATTGGGTCGTAGCAAAGTGGTACCCTTCGCTACGGTAACGCGGCAGAGCCTCTCCATGTATCGATTCGTCTTTCGAACTTCGAATTTCAGAGCGCGCGCGCCCGCGTGTCGCGTAAACACGCGTGCACCGACCGGACGGACGTCGCGCGTTAACCCCTTGCACTATTTTACGTCTCTCAGAGCCACGTTGATTAAGACTACATCCATCCTTCTAATAAATATACGATTTAACCTGCGATTTTTACGATCTTTAATTGTTTATAGCTCGTCAATCAAGGTCTACCAATTTCAGTTACATTTATTTTATTTGTATCACTTTTATGCTGTCTTTTTTATCTTATATTTATTTAATACGTGTTTATACGTATTATATGTGGATTTTAATATTAATGTTTCTACATTATATTATAATGTATGATATATATTATAATATAGTATATTATCGTATATTATTACATGTTATAATATAGTATACTATCATTATCTATTATAATACATTATTATATCCATACATTATATATTTACAATTAGAACATAACCTTCATATTATGTTGACATAACCTAGATGTCACGAGATAATTCTAGTGTCCCGATTGTCCTCGTTCACTTTCATTCCCTGATCTCGATGACAGGTGATTCAATTTTTCTTTCGATTTAATGTCGCCGCCACCATAAGAACGAATTCACAGTGTTAAAGCCGCCACCATAGGGACGAGTTTATGATGTGAATGTTGCCGCCACCATAAGAACGAGTTCACGGTGTTAATGTCGCCGTCGCCATAGGAACGAGTTTATGGTGTTAATGCCGGCGCTACCATAGGAACATGTTTATTGTGTTAATGTCGCCGCCACCATAGGAACCAGTTCACAGTGTTAATGTTGCCACCATAAGAACGAGTCCATGGTGTTAGTGTTTCCACCATAAGAACGAGTTCACGGTGTTAATGCTGACGCCACCATAGCAACGAGTTCACATTGTTAATGTTGCCACCATAAGAACGAGTCCATGGTGTTACTGTTTCCACCATAGCAACGAGTTTACGGTATTAATGCCGCCACCATAGGAACGAGTTTATGGTGTTAAGGTCGCCGCCACCATAGGAACGAGTTTGTGGTGTTGAGGTCGCCGCCACCATAGGAATGAGTTCACGGTATTAATGTCACCGACGCCACCATAGGAACGAGTTCACGATGTTAATGCCGACGCCACCATAGGAACGAGTTCAAGGTGTCACTACTGCCGCCACCATAGGAATGAGTTCACAGTGTTAAAGCCGCCACCATAGGAACGAGTTTACAGTGTCAATACCACCGCCACCATAGGAAACAAGTTCACAGTGTTCCGAGCGTTTCGAAAATCCGAAGGGCTTGTTTTATCGCGGCTTCGATTTGAATTATGGTGCCCCGCGCGCCAGTAATTGTGCTGCCGGTCGGCCGCCATTTTGTACGCGATCGGCCGCCCGGACACCGGCCATGCTAATGGGATCCAGCGCGTTCCAGGCCGCTCGTAGATCCGCGCCAACGAAATTGAGTCGTTTATCGGGATTATGTAGTCTTGCCCGTGCCGCGATCGAACGGAATTCTCTGTTAACCTTGGGGGAACTGCTACGGTGCACGAGAGATACGCGCTCATAAGCAATGCGAGCGTTTCCGAGGAGCTTGTTCCGATGGCAATATGGCGGATCCGCGGCGATCTAAGACGGCGATCTAGGATTTCGGGGGATTTGCGGGGATTTTAGGTCGCTGTTTATGCTTTAACATCTTGTAGCACTTTTATCTTCGTAGTTGTAATTATTAATACGTTGACGCCGGTATTTATTATTATATTTAGGGTTTCTATGTGAGGCGGTGACGATGAGAATTAAAAAGGGATTAAATAATTATGTTTGTAACATTGTATTTTTGAGTTTTTATTGTTGAATATCTGTTTTTAATGTCGAGATAAAATAATATACTATTTATGTTGTGAAATGCAATATTTGATATTTTCGCGTTATTTATTTAAAAATCAAGTAATTGTTACGTCGATATTTTAGTTGATTACGTTTTGTTCTAGTACTTGCTATTTTTTTGTAATTATATTACATTATATAGAAATTATACAGATATAAAAATTATGTAGAAATACTACACAAATATAGAAATTGCATAAAAATACTATAGAAATATAGAAATTATATAGAAATGCTATAGCAATACTGTAGAAATGCTATAGACGTGCTATAGAAATACTATAGAAATACTATAAAAATACTATAGAAATACTATAGGAATGCTATAGAAATGCTATAGAATTATAGAAATTATATAGAAACACAGAAATAATTACATTTAATTTATACTTCAATTATTATTTCATACATTACATACAGTAATAAAAATCATATAGAATCTGCGTCATTAATTTATTCATTAATTTACAATATAATCTAAAATAATAATTGCTTACAATATACAACATTTCATTTTATTAATACTATTTCACAACATAAAATATATACACAAACTACATCACATATCATATATCAATATTACTCCCGCTACATACTCCACTCTAATATAATAAATAATTCATTATACTAACAGTTTATATTACACAAATTACTTTATTAATCATGAAAAACCTTTAGAAGTATTTTCCCCATTTAATGTATACTAACCTAAACATATAGCATTGAAATTCAAAGGTTATGTTTTAATAGTTTTATATAGTATAATATTATAGTATCATATAGCATTACTATACTATACAAACACTTTGAGCAGTTACTATAACTAGCAGAAAAGTCGTCTTGAAATCGTCCGTGAAGTATTTTATAACCTAGTGGTCGGAAAAGCAGCCGAGTATTTTTTTGGAAAGTGATCGTATCTCGCGAGGCCGGGTACTCATATATCGATTCGTTTTTAAACTTTCAACGAGGAGACGCATGCGCGTAGAAACAACCGGGTGCATTTGTGTTCGTACGTGCATATACCTGTTCCACGGTTTACATCAATCGCGGGTCGCAGCCTCGGAATCGCGAGGACTCCGGTGAAAAAAGGGTTCCAGTGCTCGCGCGCGATAAGCAATCGAACGCGCAAATTATATGTTATAAATAATTGTAAATGTACAGTATAAAGAACTGTAAATATACGGTATAAATAATTGTAAATATACTTGCTATAAATCAAGCTATAAAGAATTGTAAATATACTATATCTCATGCTATAAAGAACTGTAAATATGCGCTATAAATAATTGTAAATACACGGTATAAATAATTTTAAATATACACTAAAATAATAATTTCGGGGCGCATACATTCGCGAGGCATTAACGTATTTATTATATTTATTATGTATTTTATTTATTGTATTTCCATTATCTTCGAACAATCCTAAATACTTCGCCTTGTAAAACAACGTAACTTGTTAAAAGTCATATATTTTCCAGTGATAGTTATAATGATACCATATTTAAAGTTAAAATTATTTCTGTTTGGTAAAAATTAGAATTGAATTTATTCTAAAGCTACAGTCAAATGATCAGTTACTTATTTTAAGGTTATGGTGATGATTAAGACTTAAGAATAACGCTCTAAAATTATAATAATATTAATTTGGTGAAACATTATTGCGTTTACTATATTTCATTGCAAATTACATTATTTGAACAACTATTATAATAACTGTATGAAATATAAATAAATTATGTTTCTTCACTTTTATCAAGCAATGTATGCCAATCGATTTTATTCTAGGTTTAGTATTAAATACGAGAAGTATAATAAAGTATAATAAAAGTTCTTAATATCGCTGCAATTAGTATTTAATTTATTTAGAATTAAAAGAACAAGAATCAATGTACAAATTAAAAGAATATTATACAAGTATAATATATATTTGTAATAATATTTATTTACAAATTATAATATATTTGAATCAATATATAAGTAATATATATTTGTAATAATATTTATTTACAAATTATAATATACTCGTATCAGTATACAAGTAACATATATTTGTAATAATATTTATTTACAAATTATAATATACTCGTATCAATATAGAAGTAACATATATTTGCAACAATATTTATATAGATATTATAATATACTCATATCAATAATAACAAGCAATATAAAAATGTTCGTCGTTTGGTTATTGATAATTGTTTGCAAAACAACGATTTTTCGTCACTCGGCCAAAAACGTGTTAAATTATAACAGCATATTACTTAATAAAGAAGAATTTATTACATCGATTAAAAACTGTTTCGGCGCGCGTCAGCTCGTGTCTCTGTATCATCCGTCTTGTCCTCGCCGCGACCTAAGCCGCGCGCGCGGTGTAAATTTAAGTAACCAGACTAGTTTCGCCATAAATCAGGAGGAACCGATGTATTTCGAGTAACTGTTTTAAAACCTGTGCCAGAAGCTTCTTGATTCACCGCGAAAGTATTCAAACACACGGTGTACACGCATGCCTAAACGCAGAGACGCGCGGCGTCCGAAGGTTGAAAGGGGAAGCACGTCATCGGGAGACATTAAATCGGCGGCGGCTATTGTTTTCGTAGCCAAGTCGCCGGGGCTATTAGCGGAATTGAATGTAACTTAACTATTTATGCGCTGGACGAAACGCGCGTCCACCTAAATTCAACGTTCATTACCCTGCTCGCTTCGGGAATGATTTGTTTATTTAATACGGATATTTCAGGTGCCCGATGCTGTTCGTAAAACTTTTATTTATGCAATTATATTGCATAGTTGTATTTATTTGATTTTTTAATTTTTATTAAAGCGACGTTGATGCTACTTTTATTATTTATTAATTAGTTAACGGGGAAATAAAATAGGAGAGTTTATTATTTATGGCAATTGTTTCTGGCAATTTTTTGGCCATGAAGAGTCTTTAATTTTTGAGTATAATTAAATAGATTTGTTAAATAAGAAAAATAGATTTATGAGCGAAGCTAACTAGATTTATAACTAGGAATGTCTATATGTCGATAAGAATATGTTAAAAATAAATTCCTTGTTTCAAGAAGTAATAATCTATTAGTAATTATTTATAAAAATTTTCTAGAATTTTATATTGTATAATAAACACTATTATAACCTAAAAGTATATAGTTCATTTTTCTATTAAAAATAAATTTCCTTATTTTACTAAGCAATTAATAATTATTCACAAAAGTTCTCTATCATTTTATATTATTTAATAAACTTCTGTTGCTAGTGTACATTATTATGTATATTATAATATTTTGTAACCTATATATAAGGTTATAATATTTTATAATCTAAAACTATATAATACATTTTTCTATTAAAAATAAATGTCGTTATTTTGCTAAGTAATCAATAATTATTCAGAAAAAATTTCTATAATTTTATACCATTTAATAAACCTTTTTCGCAAATACAAATATTACTATAATCTAAACTTATACAATTTATTTTTCCACTACAAATTAATTTCCTTATTCTACAAATTCTCGTATATTTTCTTATTTAACAATCACTTTCTGCAAACAATGACTCAACACTGTACAATTAATTATTTCATAAAGAATAAATCGAATAATGCTATCAAAAGTGCTATCAAAAGCATCGAACAAATTTCGAAACAAATAAAAACATATCGAACATATTTTTATCAAAACGTATCCGAGCATCGACAAATTGTCTCGCGACGTCATCGAGATTAGGCGAATTATAAATACCCGCGATACGGTCTCGTTACAGAAATAAGTTTTCGTCGAGCATAATTTAACGATCCGCGCCGCTAATCAGAGGTATTAACGTGCAGCGGACGGGAGACGGGTGCAGTGTGGCAGTCGCGCATTTATTTATAGCGTCGCTACGCCATTATCCTTTTACAGTGTGTTTGCAGCCTAAACGTGGGGGAGGGGATTGAAGTGGTTCCGAAAATTCGTGCCGGGTTCGGCCGTTTGTGCCTCGTCATGCGAATTTTATCGGGGGGTAGCGCAATTTCGGAGCTTTGATTATACTTCAAAAGCAATTGTATCGGCTAAGGGGAAGGGGCGAGGGTGAAAGAGGGTCGGTGTATGGGGGGAGGGCGGGCGACGCCACGGGTCCACGCAAAGCTTTTGCCAATTACCGCCGCGCCGCCCGCGACTTGTTGCTTGAAAAGGCGCGCGAAAATTACAATGTATCAATTTGATGCGCGGCCGACGTATTAATTTTCCGAATAAATTTCAAAAGAAACCGCCGGCTCGCGCCAGCTCGCGCCAGCTCGCGCCGCCCGGTCGGACACTTTGTACGAAATTCACTTTGTGCGGGCGGGATTTTTTCCGACGCGCGGATACACCGTTATACAGTATATGTATTATACAAAAGCGCGGCGAGCGTAACGACGCGATTTTACCTCTTGCTTTTTAAAAACCGGCACACGGACGACACGGCCGCGTTTTTCACAACCATCTGATTTCGCGGATTTCGATCGCCAACTGGAATCCGCTTTGGTAATTTATTCTGCAGCGATTTTACCGTTGATTAATGCGAACAAGTGTGATAGAAGACATGTGTATTTTCTGTTTTTAGTAGGATATTATGTTCATAGTATATTATAGTATCATGTTATACTGTATCATGATGTAGATTATGGTATAGTTTCTGGTGTATTATATTATGTGATATATCATATCAGATTATATAATGATATATTACAGTATAGCTGGTATTGTATAGTATATTGCAGTATAGATTATAGGCTATAGACTGTACTGTATTATACTAAAGTGTATGGTACATGTAGTATATATAATATCATTTCAGTGATAATAATAATTAATTAATTCAATATTAATTATAATATATACTATTAATAGTATACACATATAAGTATAGTATGGTGTAGTATAGTCTTATCTTATAGAGTACTGTACTGACTATTACAGTATAGCATATTATGATATAGATTACAATCTATAGGTTTTATTATATTTTACTACAGTTTATAATATAATATATACTATGCACTGTATAGCATAGTATAACATGAATATATGATATTATATCTATACTGCATTATATTCGTTAAACGAAATTGTTTGGAGAATTCCTTTCTTAACCCTTCCACTGTTGATTACATGAGAAAGTGTAATACAAAACGTGCAATCAACCAGTTAGATAATCTTAACGACTTTATGCTATATTTGTCCAAAGAAATCGTGTCGGTAATTTATTCCTAACCCTTTCAGTAGTTGATTAACACGAAGAAGCGATAAAAATAATCTGAAATCTCTTATCGTAAATACAACAGAAGAAATATCTACTTTTTAGATGATTTTTATGACTTCGCCATGCTTAGCTACGACTTTATATTATATTCGTCCAACAAAATCGTTTCGGTAATTTATTAGCCCTTTCACTGTGAACTATTGTGATAAAGCATAACAGAAGGAATGTCTTACTTTTTATATTTTTCTTTGGACTTTTTTTATTGTGTTCGTGTTGTATCAACGTTCTTCTGATCATATTACAGTGCGTGTGGTATATTATACTTGTAGTATAATTTATATAAAAACTACAAATTTGATAATGTGACTCTTCATTGTGTCATGTATAGGTTAAACATTTGATCAATAATATCGACGAGGATTTTTATAGATGGAAGAATATTTGCTTTCTGTTATTTTTATTCGGTACGATTACTTTGTGTATATATTCCTGCAGGAATAAATCGTTATTAGTATTAAATCTGATTCAGATAAATACTTATTTGAATTAATCCTAAATCGAATTAATTCTGACTCCAATGAATACTTACTTGAATTAATCCTTAATCGAATTAATTCTGATTCTGACGAATACTTATTCGAATTAATTCTGATCCGGTTGAATTTTTATTCGAATTAATTATTACTCGAATTCATTTCAATTCAAATGAATGCTTATTTGAATTAATTCTGATTCAGCTGAGTAATTATACGAATTATTTCTGATTCAGCTGAGTACTTATTCGAATGAATTCCGAGTCTGTGGAATTCTTATTCGAATTAATTCTGATTTAGGTGATTTCTTACTCGAATTATTTCCGATTCAGATGAATTCTTACTCGGATTAATTCTGATTCAGACGAATTCTCATTCTAATTAATTTTCATTCGAATAAATTCTTATTCCAACAAATTCCTATCCAAACGAAAACTTCTCCACATAAACGTTCCCCTAAACAACCATACCTCCACCAATACCATATAAAATCGTATTCACCCGCACCCCCTATCCATCATCCGACCAAAACACCGCGAAACACCAAACTCCACCGATTGGCTCGAGGAAATATTCCATATACACCACCGAACACGGACGAGAGTCGCGCGACAATAAAAATTCGCCGTGTATCGCTGGTATCCCGTTCGCATTATCAGCACAAGTTCGCAGATAAATTTGAAATTTCGCTTTCGTGGGTAACGGTGGTGTGCGGCGCGCACGTGACACAGTTGTACGCGCGTAATAAAAATAATGGCGGGCGCTCGCGAGCGGAGATTTATCAGAGCGGACCCGGCATAATCCGGCGAACAGTGGAACGCGAGAGAGAGCGAGAGAGAGAGAGAGAGAGAGGGAGCGGCCGCATTTCGCGGGAAGCTGGAATTGCTCTAGAGGAAAGAATCGCGGAAACCATCGCTCTCCCAGCACGGAGCGTACTACATACCTACCACTTTGCTACCCCGCCCCGTCGCTCCAGTTCCATCTCTTTTCGACAAAGAATCGGTGGAAACAAGCCGCGAGGAGCCCCGATGCGGTAATGCGATACCGCGGCCTTGCGCTCGCCGCGCCCGGTAATGGCCGCTGCTCCGCACAGCGGCGGCCCGCGGAGATTCCATCGAATCATCGCGATAAATACTTGTTTAGGTGGGATCATCCGTGTCACTGTTTAGATCGGGACCAAGATGGATACGCGAAAATGTGCGGTTTCAGCCGTTTTGATGAATAGCTCCCGGCCAAGTGTCGCTTTTCGTTTCGCAGTTCCATTTTCCTGCCGCGCCCCACCTCTCTCTCTCTCTCTTTCATTCTCTTTCTCACACTTTTTCTCTCCATACTCTCAACTCTATGTATACACTATACTATAGTCCATGCACTATACAATTTACTATACCCTATACTATAGACTGTACAATTTTTTACACACTATATTATAGTCAATGGACTATACAATTTTCTATACATTATACTATAGTCTATAGACTCTATAATTTTCTATACATTGTATTATAGTTTATATATAAGCTGTACTAGTATCTGTAGATTACATCATAGTCTACATAGACTGTAGTAGTATGCATGTATGGACCATAGTGTAGTCTATAGATACTAGTGCAATGTATATACTATGGTGTAGTCTATAGATACTAATATAGTCTATAGACTATGGTGTACTCTGTTGATACTAGTATAGTCTATAGAAAAGTGTAGTGTATAGACCATGGTACAGTGTATAGATACTATTTAGTATAGTCTATCGACTACAGTATAGTATACTTATCTTATAGTATAGTATAGGATTATCTTATAGAGTTCATAATTTTTACTATATTATACTACAGTTTACACTATAATATATGTATAATTAATATATACTATACACTGTATAGCATAGTATAATATAATATATCATATTATATTTATGTAATATGATGTGAAGATGTGAAAATAAGAAATTATTCAACAATATACATGGTTCTTACAGTATATTTATCGTAAACCCGTATCAGAAGTGGTTGACAAAAGTACAATATTTGAACGGAACATTTAATGGTTATTTAAATTGGATCATCGGCGTCGAATTGATGGGAACTGTGACGGCCGGTTGCTTAGTAATGAAAAGGAGAAGAGTATTGTACGTAGACCTACTTTAAATTCCCGTTGAAATACTTCCGGTTCACCGGAAACTTTATCTCTTTCCACCGGTGGACTTAGGTCTGTTCAACTTATTAAAGAAGTTTGACAGAATGAATTAGAAGCGGGTGCAAATAGTTCCCGTGATCAAAAAACTTTCCGATTCGGCCTGCCAATGGCCGTTTATATCATCTTCTAACGAAAACCGACCTGTGATTCTCTTCAAGAAATATTCTAAAAATATAATTTAATATAGTTCTAAATTCAGTTGTAAATTCAATTGCAAATTCAAATTTAAATTTAATTCCTGATTCAACTATGATTCAATTATAAATTCAGTTCAACATTAAGTTTGTCATAGCATATGAATACTTTAGCTATTATTGTTATTAATTAGTTACTATTATTATTAATTCATCTTTTTACTCTTTATAATTTTTTATTTTAAATTAAAACATGTTATTATATTATATATATGTATATAAACTTAAAAATTGTTAATATTAAATATTATGTATTATTGTTCATTCAATGAAAAGTGTACATGTATATAAGCTATGTGTAAATACAATATATCCGCTAAGAGTTAATTGACGATTATACCATTATTTATACAATATACAATTGTTACAATATAACACAGTATATACTACGTTACATATAATACAATATACACTACGTTATATGTAATATAATATACTCAAAATTATAATATTACAATATTAAAAAATAACATTTTCTTATCGTTACTTCTACCATTTAATATAAAACAGCTGCTTCTAGCTCTATAAATGAAATATTAACACTTATAATTTTCTAACAACTAATTTTTAACAAATTTTGAAAATATATAATAGGGCAGAATTGCTTAGCATAGAATGGAATTGTATAGAATAGAATAGAATATAGTGTACAATCGAATAGAGTACAAAATAGAGTGTAACAGTATGGGATAGAGTGGAATAGAGTCGAATAGA
>NC_135772.1:1314396-1348517 GCF_028453695.1 Augochlora pura
TCGCGTCGCCGCTCTCGTCCTGAAACGAGACCGATCGTCCCCCGGGGGGAACGGAAATCTTTAATTGAAAGCTTCCTCGAGCGAGAGCAACTTTTATGATTCCCCGGTCGATGATTAAAATTATAAGTCCGGTCATGTCAGCGGCATGGAATCGTCGCGTTTGAAAAAGAAAAAAAAAAAATATATATATATATATACAACGAAACCTGAAGAAAATCGGAGTTGATATACCCATTGTTTCGTACGTTGTCGAACAATGCACGGGGATTGGGAGAATATCAGAAACCTGTGCCACTTCGATCGACGACTGGCTTATTTATTTGTGATACTCGTTCATGGAAACAATACTGCAACAATATACCAGGTCGTATTTTATATTTATAAACAAACTGTTTGGTTATTATTTTTGTTTAAATGATCGAGAGATTGATACTTTTTGGAGGATTTGTTTAGTGTCAAGATAAACGCCGTGTAAATTATAATATCTTTCTGAGAAGAAAATTGTTGTAATGTATTTTACTATGTGGTTTTATTGTACTTAATATTTATTGTTAGTAAGTCCATCTTTTAAACTGTTTGATTTCAATATTGTATTGTATTACATTGTATTTTATTATATTATGTCATATTATATTGTATTGTATTCTATTATATTATATTATTTTATATTATATTATATTGTATTTTATTATATTATATTATGTTATACTGCACTGTATTTTATTGTACTGGATTATATTATATTATGTTTTATTGTATTGTATTATATTATATAATATATCCCGCCACACCGCGATCCCACTAATTTCAAAATAATAAATGAAAATCGTCTTCTAATTAAACGATATTATTTTCTGCGTCCAGAAAAACGCACGAAAAATTGAAAAGAGACACCATAGAAAAGCAAGAGATTGTCCCTGTTCGATTGACTCGCTTCTGAGGGGATGTTTTTATGGGACACGATAAACAGGACGTTGATTCGCGCCGATGATTCATCCGACGCGTCATTACACCGTCGCGATAAAGCACGCTAACGATCGAATAATTGTTATATATAGTCAGAGAGAGAGAACGGGCGCTGTTTCATCGGCAATGAACCGATGTTGCGTCGAGATTGCGCCGACGTAATTGTAGTTTCGAACGAGGGAAACCGCGGCGGTGCTTGGCGCAGCTGCTACGCATAAGTCTTTCGGGAAGAATAATATCTTGGCTGGCGCAACCGTTCGTTCGTTCGGTCGCTGCCTCCTCAGCGGGGAAGAAGATACGTGGCGGTCCTGGCCCGCCTTAACGGCGCGCAACGTGCACGCAGAATTCGCGTCTAACGAGTGCATTGTTTAGAGCGTTGTCTCTTTCGTGGCTGCGATTATCTGCGCCGTTGGCGCCCGTTTTCAGGAGAACACTATTTTTCGATGTCTAGATGTCTTTGGCTTTTACTGGTTTTCTTACCGATCGATAGATCGTCGAAGCTTTTTGGAAAGTAAGAGTACTTTGCATCTGTTAAGGCAAGAGGTTTTGAAATGACTTTATGGTATAGCCGACTTTCCATGAGTTTTTCAGCAATTCGTTTAGGGCTATTGCAGTGTCTTTAGCGGACCGGTCTGCAACCAACACGTGGCGCATCAAATTAAATAGATTTCAGGATGACGAAGGTCACGCTATCATTTAGTCTCCCAGGTCCAAGAAGCCCTGTCCTAAGGTCCCAAGATTAAGGGAAAAGGGAATCGGTCGCCAGGTAACGGCATCGGCGATCCTGGCCAGCTGGAATTTCCGCGCGTCGCCAAACACCCGTCCACCCGCGAGTGCGAGCGGACCGCCCAGTCATCCCCACCACAGACAACGTGCCTCGGGCACATTGGAAGGGATGGCCGGGTTTTTCCCGACTCCGGGAACGGAAGGGGTGCTTGAGGCCCAAAAAAGAGGGTTGATATAGAGAATTCGAGGAGGTCAGAGTACATCAGAGCTTTAGACAGGACAGAACACATTAGAGATTCAGACGGTACAGTACAGAAGACAGATAGATACGCGTAAAGGTTAGGTTGCGCGTTACAAATAAAGTTAGCATTTCAGACCGAGTTATAAGTCATTCATTTAGTCCCATAGTAGTGGGTGGTCCTTCGAACTATTCGGCGCCAATTGCTATATTCAGAGGATCTCAATTCTAGTGGTCGTGTCTAGCCATTCTAGTGGTCACGTCTGGCTATTATAGTGGCCATGCCTGGCCATCCTAGTGGTTATGTCTGGCCATCCTAGTGGTTATGTCTGGCTATTCCAGTGGTCATGTCTGACTATCCCAGTGGTCATGTCTGACTATCCCAGTGGTTATGCCTGGCTATTCTAGTGGCCATGTCTGGCCAACCTAGTTTTTATGTCTGGCTATCCTAGTTGTCATATCTGGCTATCCCAGTGGTCATGTCTGGCCAATGTAGTGGTCATGCCTGTCTATCCTAGTGGTCATTTCTGGTCATCCTAGTTGCCATCGGTTGCAATAAGTGGAAAAGGACGTGATTATGCAATTTTTAGTCGGTGGATTAATAATAGTACATCGACGATTTTTGGTCTTTTTATGTTTATTGTATCAGGTTATATGTTTCATGTTTCTTCTATATTTTATATTTTTTAAATAATTTATAATTACTACGTATTTTATATTTGCTACATATTTTATATTATATATCTATTATATCTGTTCTTGTAACTGCCAAATTTGATTGCGAACGCATAAAATCTTGAAAAATTCAATTCACTTGGACTAATTTTTAAAAGTATTTCGTATAATCATAATTTTATTATGTTTGAAATAATGTCAACATGATTTCCTTAAGGACATATTTATGAGTCTACATAATTTAATTGGGTTTACATAGAGTAATGTCATAATTGAGAAGTCAATTTTCTAGCAACAATTTTACCACAACACAAAACTGTGCTATAATTACTGTCCATTTCTAATTTGATCAATTATTTTTGCATAGAAAAAAATCGAGCATATTCTCCAAACATACGTAGTATATAATATAATACAATACAATATAATATAACATAATACAATATAATACAATACAATAAATTACGAAATAATATGACATAGTATATTATAATGTAGAACGAAGGATAACGCGCGTACAATGCTCGTTCGGTTGACGACGAAGGAAGGGGGGTTGCACGCGAATTATCCTAATTGCAGCATTTTTAAGCCCCCCCCCCCCCCCCCCGCGATAGAAGGACAGAGGTCGGCAAACGGGCGCACAGTAGGATGACAACGGCTGCGCGGTCGGCGCAAGACGACGACGACGAATTAGCCCCGGTGGCAGCAAATTAAACGTCAACGCGATTACTCGCAAACACGACGAGAAGTCCGCGCGCGCGGTGAATTTCGACGTCGGTCGCATTCTCTTTGTGCAACCGGATATCCAGGCTCGCGTTAATCTTGCGCTTCCCACGGCCCGTGAGAGAGAGAGAGAGAGAGAGAGAGAGAGAGAGAGAGAGAGAGAGAGAGCCGTGTGTTGCGCGCACGTCTTAGGCAGAATCCGACCGCCGCGGCGTGTTTTCGGGGGTTTGCATAATTCCCGGGCGGGCGGAATCGTGTTCCATCCTTGGCCGGCCGGGAATATTTTCCGAACGGTTGCGAGAAAAGTTCGCTTGTCGGGGTCGGGCTTCACTTATTCATGCTTAGTCTTTGGCCCGCCACCCCGTTACAGGCTTCCTCAAAGCTGACGGTTCGGGCAGACTTTCTTTCGCGTCGAGACGTTGGTGCTTTTATTGCTACGACTGATACATGTGTTCGTAAGGGGGCGGGGAATAATATGTTTGATAGACGGATGAGTTGATTTGACGGCGATGTGGAAATTTTGAACGTCCATTGCGAGTTTATGTAATAATAAATCGTATATTATAATTTTTATTATACATGTATAGTATATATAATACTATAGTAATACATCGTATATTACAATTTTTATTATATAATAATAAATCATATATTACAATTTTTATTATATAATATTAAATCATATATTTCAATTTTTATTACATATAATAATAAGTCGTATATTATAATTTTTATTACATATAAAAATACATTGTATATTACAATTTTTAATATATCATAATAAATAATATATTACGATTTTTAATATTTGATAATGAGTCATGTATTACAATTTTTATTACATATAAAAATACATCATATATTACAATTTATATTATATCATAATAAATAATATATTACAATTTTCATTACATATGAAAGTACATCATATATTACAATTTATATTATATAATAATACTTCCATCCACTATAATTTATATTACAATTTGACCGCAAACGTTCAACCAACAGCATAAAACAAACTCCACCACTATTAATTCAAAGAATAAAAATCATTAAATATCAATTAGTAGTTATTCTATAATTTATCATACTATATTATACAAATTATTAACTTAAATAGTTCGAACATGTGACCACTTCCTGTCCAATTGTTTCTTATAAATTCGCTCATGAATCATCATTAGTGAAAAAGTTAAGACCGAAAAATAGGGAAGAAAAAGATAAAGATCACTTCACTGTGTAGATCATGTTCAGCGAAGTATATAATTATAATTTCTTACCCGGGGGTGTAATGGCGAAGCGGAAAGGGAATCCGTAGACTCGGTGCGAGCGACTCCCCCGCACGCCGTATATATAAATACGTCTGTATGTATTTATGCTCGCGAAACGCTTCTGCACTCTTCGAGGGACACCGAAGTTCCCTAACCCCCTCCCCCCCCCCTCCCCACCGTAGGAACTTTGCAAATTTGTTAAATTGCCAATTTACCTTCGAAACTAGCGGCGGCCTCCCTTCAACGTCGTCGCCACCATTCCGGTGTTCTTTCCTCGACTGCGCGTTCCCCTCCCTCTAGGACCTCCGCGATCCTCACTGTCCCCGCTTATTTCTTTTCCGCTTTGTCTCTTGTTAGCGGGCCAGCGAACTTTTTAATCTTCATTTCCATCCAATTAGCCCGGGGAATTAATTAGGAACCCTTCGAGAGACCGGTACGCTGCGCGGCGAGTCCCTTTTTTTCGAAACGACCCGCCATATTGGATCAGCCATATTGTTTTTGGAATTTTGAAATTTAGATTCGTAATCGGAACTCCCGAAAATATACGTACACCAATTTTTGTGAACATCGTATCATGTTCTCAACAACCCATCCGCCATATTGGATCCGCCATTTTGTTTTTGGAATTTTGAAATTTATATTCGTAATCAGAACTCCCAAAAATATACGTACACCAATTTTTGTGAACATCGTATCATGTTTTCAGTGTTTTCGTATGAATTTTCAGTTTTAGATTCGTAATCAGCGGCCATGAAAACCCTATACAATACAAATTTTCCATTACATCCGTCACAGTTTTATATTTTGACCATAATTTCGAGCTTTTAACCGGCTTAAAGGTTATGTGCGATCTTCTCGATTTGAATTAACTCGTTGCACTCTCAGCTGTTTTAAGCGCAAATTTAAAATAGTTCTTTTTGATTTTATTTTATATAGTAGTGGGTTTTATGCGTATGAAATTGAGTACACTAACTTGTAAAATGATTACATATTTAATGGTTTTTTTTTGATAAAAGAGGGACGTAGGAAATGAAAAAATTATTTTGGAACATGATGTAATTATATCTTAGGGAGCCTCAGAGTCGACATTTGAGTGCAAAGGGTTAAAATAGTAGAGGTAGTAGTAAAGTAGTTAAAGTAGTAGAATTAATGATATTTTTAGGTTAGTGTTGGGGGATGTTTGGATCTGTTTCGAACAAATATTATAATCAAGACTATTTAAATATTTCATGATTATTGAAATAAGGCGTTATTCATCATACATTGGTATAAATGTTATTCGAATAATCTATTATTCGTTATGGATTATTCTATTTAGTTATTTGAGTAATGTTTTACTCAAACGTTCTATTATTTTTTTATTCTTTTATTCTATTATATAGGAGGTATCGCTTTTCCCATGATGTACAATCTCCCCCAATTAGACAAATTCAGAAAAAAATTAGTACAAATTAAAGAGGAGACTTTTCTCTTTAAAACAAGCTAAACCGCACTGTACTACGATTTTTTGCAACGATGTTGCAATGCGTTGAATTTTCTCGATTTAATCGCTGGCTATTTAAATTGAAATTTTAGGAAAGTCGGTGAGGTCAGAAGGATCTTCTGGCTTTTCGATAATCTTTAAAATCCCCCGAACGGTAAAATTAATAAATAATTACTAGGGATTAAAGAGGAGACTTTGCTCTATAATTTAAGCTAATCTTAATTATTGTACAGCTTTTTTTTAACAGAGTTATGATATTTCGAAATTTAACAATATTGGAGGCATAGGATGCATCGCTTTTCCCATGATGTTTAAACTCTGCCAAATTTCTATAGCAAAAATAAATTAGTACAAATTAAAGTAGAGACTTTTCTCTATGAAATACGCTAATTTTCATTGTTGTACGATTTTATTGAACTGAGTTATGATATTTCGAAATTTAACAATTTTGAAGGCATAGGAAGCATCGCTTCTCCCATGATGTTTAAACTCCGACAAATATCTATAGCAAAAATAAATTAGTACAAATTATAGAGGAGACTTTGCTCTATAAAACAAGCTAATTATCATTGTTGTACGATTTTATTGAACTGAGTTATGATATTTCGAAATTTAACAATTTTGAAGGCATAGGAAGCAGCGAATTTAACGAATTTCTAACAATGTTAGAGACATAGAAATAATCGCTTCTTTTATGATGTACAATCTCCGCCCATTTTGTATAATAAGAATCAATTAGTGCAAATTAAAGTACAGACTTTGCTCTTTAAAACAAGCTAAGTCCTACTGTTCTATAATTATTAACGTGTTTCTTCACGCAGATATTCCAATTTCCTAAATAATCCAGAGGAAAAAGACTGCCGTATCAAGGTGAACACCGCCGCGTTCCACGAGGAGAAAGACGGCGCCGTAAAATTGGCGTATAAATGGACTAGACCCGGTTATTAACGTTTGTTAACGAACGCATCGTTCCTTCCGTTCCGCGAGCACCGGCCGCACCCGCGTTCTATTTACGCGCGCGTTATTGTTTATCCGAGAAAATTGATGTTCCATACGATGATTCCAACGAACGCGTCTCCGTTTATTATATTCGCCGTTCCTTTCGCGTTTTAACGAGTAAAACGATACCGCTTTGCTCATCTCCGACGAAGTTTCGCTTCCAAGAAGGGTTGTAAAAAGGCCGGCCGCAAACAAATATCGACGGGTAGCTGCGAAAGAGAGAGAGAGAGAGAGAGAAGCAGATGGATCGACGCGGATATTAAATAATTTTCGGCAGCGCCGCCGCGGACCGGTCCGATGATAATTTCGAAATTACTCGCGTGGGTGGAGGGAGGGGGGAGGGGGTGGGGGGTAAAATCCAGCGACGCGCGTTTTCACCGGGCACGTTAATATATTGAATGAGAGACCGGCGCGAGCAGAATATTCAAAAGGAGTTTTCTGAATTACATATTTTAATCCCTTTAATTTCATGCTCCCGTCTCACGCGGCCGAATATAAACGGCAAAAGCATGCACGCGCTCGCATTCTACACGACCCAGTTCTATTTAAGTTATAATTTCCCGTATTTTCATTACTCCCACGGCTCCACTTCTGCCTTTTTTCTCTCTCTCCCTTTCCAACCCCCTGCCTCCCTCTCCCTATACTCTCTTCCTTTCTCCCTGTTTATACTCTGTAATCTCTTTCTCTCTCTTTCTGTATTTATACTCTGTACTCTCACTCTCTCTCTCTCTCTCTTTCTCTTTATCTCTCCTTCTCTCTATACTCTCTATTCTCCTTATACTCTTCACTCTCTCTCTTTCTCTCTCTTCTTCTCTCTACTCTTTCGCTTTCTCTCTTTATAGTCTCTACGCGTTCTCTCTCTCTTTCTGTATTTATACTCTGTACTCTTTCTCTTTCTCTCTGTCTCTCTGCCGTTATAAAAATTCGCGCCACCATACAACCCGGTTAAAAAGCAGAGTTATCGCTTCCCGCGGTAAAAAAAATTCCGGGGAAAGGAAGAAGTCGAACCCCGCGATTGTGCGCGGGAACAATGGGAATAAATTAAATGAATAAGTTGGAGTGAAAACAACATTTCGCGCTCCACTTTTCTTCTGGTATCCGCTCGGCGGAGAAGCGTGCGCACGTCATGCTCGTTAAACTGCTGCCTTTTATTTTTTTGTTTGTTTGTTTGCTTCTGGCCCGAAATTCGCGTCGAAGTTTGGAACTTAAATTAGGAGCGAAACGCGTGCACGCGAGCGCGCGCGCGCTCGTGCACGCGTCCCGGTAATGTAGTGCCGCGGTGCTCGTTCGTTACCGGTGCTCTAGAGAATATTTCCTTTAAACTCGTTTCGGGGAAAACAATGTCGGCATACCGATTCCAGGGAAGCGCGCCCGCGCATGTCTTGCGATATTTGCGGCGAGGCTTGACGCGTCGCCGACGGGGAGCAGCGTGAATTCTCTCGCGTTTTGTTCGATGTATTGCGAGCGGTGTGCTGCGAGGTATTAATTGGGAATGTTGTGATAATAAGGGATAATTAAGGGAATATGTATATATTGTAATATATATGTAATTGTATTGTGATTGTATGATGATGTATTATAAATGGTATAATATATGATACATGGATATTATAATACATAATGATAGTATATATATCATGGTATGTAATAGTATCTATATTAAATATATAGTATATTATAAATACATCTATAGTATACTATAAATACATAATATGTATATAGAATATATAGTAATATTATATAATAATACTATAATACTATATTATAGTAAATAACAGTATCTATATTATAGTACATAATAGTATACTATATTATAATATATAATAATATACAATATATTGTAGTGTATAATAACATATTACATTATAGTGTATAGTAGTATACTGCATTATAATGTATAATAATATATCATAATATAAAATGATAGTATATATACATATATATATATATATATATTATTGTATGTAATAGTATCTATATTAAATATATAGTATATTAAAAATATACTTATAGTATATTAAAAATATACTTATAGTATACTATAAATATACTACGTAATAGTATATTATATTATAATATATAACAATATACAATATTATAATATATATCATACATTATAATATAATATACAGACATTAATATTAAAATCCTTATATAATACGTATAAATATGTAAAAAATAAATATAAAATAAAAAAGAAAGTATAAAAGTGATATAAATAACATACAATAAATTTAATTAAAATTGGTAGACCTTGATTAAGAAGCTATAAACTATTAGAGATCGTAAAAATCGCACTTTAAATCTTTTAAGGCTTGTCTTAAGTTTTAATAATTATAACAGGCTTTGATAAAAAAGTTAAATAACAAGAGTTTTGATATTGTATTACTAGACAGCATAAACCAAAACTTAGACATTTACATTATAACAATGTCATCTATATTGTATATAAAATTTATTAACATTATAACAAAGTTATCTATATTGTATATAAAATACATTTACATCATAAAAGTACTCACAGAAATATTACAGACAATTATTATAGCATGTGATAGATTCAACAATTTATATCAATATTAAAATGGTAAAGTTTCAGTAGAAACAAAAAACCCTTTCATAAAATATAAGAATAATTAAACATTTATTAAAAGACTAACGCAAAATCCCTTTTTCTTCCAAGAAATTAAAAATTTTTTAAATTTAAGTCGCAGCAATTCTAAAGACAATACTACGTCAAAGTGTTAATAATCGTCCTTGTCTCCGCAGAGTCCCGACTTCGTATCCACGAAGAAGTTCCCCGGTAAGATACACAGAGACAGAAGATTGATTCGATCGCGGGTGGACGAGGGGGTGAGGGGTCGAGGTTGATCCAGCCTCGCGTTGAACGGCGGTCGGCAAAGCGTAGCGCGGGAAGATGGGTGGTTATGCGCCTGCGGATAAGGATTCCGCGATGTAGAACATTCTGTAAACGAGTCCGGCGCATTTACATCGACGGGGTGCCATTACTCGTTTATCTATCGACCCGTGGAGTATCTCCCATGGGAGAGGTACGCCCCGGTCGGTGCAAGCTTGGGCATCGTTACGCGCCCGCTCGCCCGCGGACGTATCGATTCGCGTAATTGAGCAAGATCAACGCGCGCCGCCGGAATCATATCTGCACTTTTTGCCTCGCCTCGTTATCCGAATATCCGAATACGTTCGATTCGAAAGGGGTGAGGCGCGCGCGGGGGATTGGCTGACCGACGCGTTCTACTCGGAAAATTGCCTGGAAAAATGATTTTCCCCGCGGAGAACGGAGATTTCGGTCGCGATTCCCTCGTTTCGTTTCTTCGAATCGCGACTGTAAGTTCACTGTAACAGAAGAAGTCATTTTTAATTATTTCTAAGAACATAAATTATGATTACGAACTTTTATATTTTGGAAAGCAAAGTGATATTACTAGATATGATAAATATCGTTGTAAAATTTAGAGACTTCTACTTCGTAGCATTCTATTAGGGCGTCCCATATGTTTCTTCCCTTTTTTTAATGCGAAATGAGTACAGGATATTTGTTGTTTAAGGTGGATTTATTATGTTATATATGAACCCTTCTTCCATCTCTCAGGAAACCTCATTATGCCCTCTTCATCTAGGTGCGTTTTTATTTCGCTTATGGTTTTGAAAGATTTACCACGGAGAGAATTTTTTAAGCAGAGGAAAAAGTGGTAATCGGATGGAGCAAGGTCTGGGGAGCTAGGAAGATGAGGTAGAACGTCCCAATCCTGCTGTAATAATTTTTGCATTACGGGCAACGCAACATGCAGTCTTGCGTTGTCGCGATGGAAAACGACGCCTCGTCGGTATCGCCAATTCTGGCCGTTTTTCTGCTATGGCGGCTTTTTAATTGATCCAGTTGATTGCAATATTTGTCAGCATTGATCGTATCACCTTGAGGAAGGAGCTCGTAGTACGCTACACCTTTCCAGTCCCACCAAACGCACGAAAGAACCTTCTTCGGATGAAGTCCAGGCTTCGCAACAGTTGAAGGTCTATTTTCCTTAGACCAAGTGCGTATCCGATGCACAATTTGGTATAAAATCCAAGTCTCGTTTCCAGTGACAAGCCTCTTTAAGAAAGGATCCCTTTCATGTCGCTAGAGAAGTAAATCGCACGTAGAGACGCGGTTCATAAGGCCGGTCCTCCGTCAATAAGAGTGGAATCCAAACTTCATATCGATTCGCACAACCCATCTTGATTAAATGATTATGTATCGTTGTCTTGGGAATATTAGTGGCATCCACTATTTCGCGCACAATATATCGCGGATTTTCAGCGAGCACAGTCTTGATAATGTCCGCATCCGTCGTTGTTGGGCGGCCACTGCGGTGTTCATCTTTCAACTCGAAACTGCCAGCTTTGAATTTTTTAAACCAATTGCGGACGGTCCTAACCTAGAAGTATCTGAAATCTCAAAGTACCTAAAAGCTTGACATAACCTCGAATCTGTACATAATCTAAAACCTTGAAATACCTACGACCCAGAGGTACCTAAGATCTTGAGGAGCCTTAGAAACTTAGAAGTAACTGGGATCTTAAAGTACCTAAGAGCTAGACATAACCTCAAACTTTGAAGTACCTAAAATCTTGAAATATATGTGACCCCAATATATTTAAGATCTTCAGAAACGTAAGAAACCTAGAAGTATCCGAGATCTCAAAGTACCTAAAAGCTTGACATAACCTCGAACCTAGACATAACCTAAAATCTTGAAATATCTACGACCCAGAAGTACCTAAGATCTTGAGGAGCCTTAGAAACTTAGAAGTAACTGGGATCATAAAGTACCTAAGAGCTTGATATAACCTCAAACTTTGAAGTACCTAAAATCTTGAAATATATGCGAACCCAATATATTTAAGATCTTCAGAAACGTAAGAAACCTAGAAGTATCTGAGATCTCAAAGTCCCTGAAAGCTTGACATAACCTCGAACCTATACATAATCTAAAACCTTGGAATACCTACGACCCAGAAGTACCTAAGATCTTGAGGAGCCTTAGAAACTTAGAAGTAACTGGGACCTTAAAGTACCTAAAAGCTTGACATAACCTCGAACCTATACATAATCTAAAACCTTGGAATACCTACGACCCAGAAGTACCTAAGATCTTGAGGAGCCTTAGAAACTTAGAAGTAACTGGGATCTTAAAGTACCTAAAAACTTGACATATTCTCGAACCTAGACATAACCTAAAACCTTGAAATATCTACGAGCCAGAAGTACCTTGAGAGCTCTAAATTTTCTAAACCAATTGCAGATGGTCCTAATAGTCGTAGCACCACTCCCGTACGCGGTGCAAATCTCATCTACAGTGTCCTTTGCACTATTGCCGTTTTTGAAGCAATGAAGCATAACATGCCGCAAATGCTTCTTTCGGCTCACCATATTGAACGGTGCAGAAAAAATTTGAAAAGAGACTTTGTCACCAATGAAACGTACTTTGAAAGAGCTCTGGGACGACTGAAATCGATGCCATAAACGGCTAAGAGATAAGCCTGCATGCTTATATAAATACAGTAACTTAGAGTCACTCATAGCGTAGCGCGGAAGAAACTTATGGGACAATATATTTCAGGGTCGACTACTCGGTAATGCGCTCCGTAGCAAAAGGGTTAAATCGAAATTGAATCCCGTGTCATCGAGATCTGGGAATGAAAGTAAAGGCGATCGGGACGCTAGAATCATCTCGTGACATCTAGGTTATGTCAAGATAGTATCAAGGTTATGTTGTAATTGCAAATATATAATATATGGATATAATAATATATTATAATAGATAATGATACTATCTATATTATAGTCTATATCTGTATTATATAAGTAAGTGCGGATTCAAAATAAGAAGTAAAATTCAATTCTTTTACTTAAAAATTAGATAAATCAATTAATTAAGACGCTGTCTTTCTTTCAAGGCTTCATTTTAATATACTGTATATAACATAAAAATCATGCTCGCGATGCTTGCTTTTTTGGAAATAATGTAACAAAATATGTCTAAAATGCGCTTCTTGTATTACACTTTCTTAAGTAAATTGTTATTCCAATATTAATAAAATATTGACTCGAATATTAATAAAATAAGACTCCATCACGAGTCTTATTCCTTATAATACGGTAAAGGGTTAATCGCGTCGTCGAATGGAAATCCTCGCGTTTCGTCGAATTTAGGGTTGTTTTCTTTGGTAAACGTCACCGCGGACGCGATCAGTATAATCGCGTTCCGTTGTGCTCTATCTTGTTACCGAGGCCACGCGCACGGCGGCGACGGCCATTTTTGTAATCTGCTTTTCGGAGGCGGCCCGGCGGTCAACGGCATGTTTTAGTTTTGTTGATCAAAGAGCAAAAGTTCGTTACCGGGAGGGGCCACCGACAGATTCGGGGAATATTTTAAACGTGGATTTAAATGTTGCTTTTTTTTTTACCGGGGGTGGAACGCGCGGAAGAGCGTAATTGGATTTCGTTATGTTCTATGCGCCGCGCCGAGCCCGTAACAAACTATAGCTGTTTTATAGCTTTCCCATCAGCGTTGGAGACGGATCGGAAATGTTGTTGTTTTTTTCTTCTTTTTTTTTGCCGTGGCGCGCCGGCAAAGAATCGTTTTTAATCAACAGTTTTGAAAATATTTTCAGCGTGGATTTCAATGACGCGTTCCGGGGCGGGGGAGGGGGGGGGGGGGCGGGAAAAGGATGTAATTAATTTTTGTTATGTTCTATGCGCGCTGCTGGGACGCGAGGTAAGCGTAACGGGATTTGTGTAATTTGTTGGTCGGTAAAGAGACGGAAATGTTAGCGCGCGTTGAATAAATAATCGAATCTTGCTTTTAATCGGGAAATTCGGAAATGTTTTAAATGTGGAATTCAATGTCGAAGTGGAAGATGTTAAAGTATTATAAATTTGTTTATTAGCAAAAAGACTGTATAGAAATGTTTCTCTGCATTGAATATGAAATATAATTTTGTTTTTAATCAAGGAATTTCGAAATATTTAATAAATATAAAGATGGATTTATTAAAATTTAAATATGGCAACCAAAATAGAATATGACGAAGTAAAATTAATTTGTTTATTAGCATAAGGACAGTTTAGAAATATTACTTTGCGTTCGATAAATAATGGAATCTCTTTTTTTTTAATAGAGAAATTCGAAAATACTTTAAACGTATAGTTAAATATTGCGAAATAGAAGATTGCAAAATGTAATTAATTTGTTCATCGGCAAAGAGAGTATAAATAGTCGAATCTCTTTTATTTTTAATCACGAATTCGGAAATATTTAATATAAATGTCGTTTTGTTAAATTTTAAATATGGCGATCGAATTAGAAGATTTTAAAATGTAATTAATTTGTCCATCAAGTCAAAAAGACAGTTTAAAAATATGTCTGCATTGAATAAAAAATCGAATTTTGTTTTTAATCAAGGACTTTGAAAATACTTTAAACAGTAATTTAAAAGTCGTGATCAAAGTAGAGAATGATAGAATGCAATTAATTTGCCCATCAGCAAAAAGACAGCTTAGAAACGTTAATAAATAAATAAATAATCAAATCTCTATATTAATCGAGAAATTTGAAAATATTTTAAACACGAATTTAAAAATCGTGATCAAAGTAGAAAATGGCAAAGTGTAATTAATTTGTCCATCAGCAGAAAGACAGCTTAGAAATGTTAATAAAATATGAAACTTCGTTATTAGCAATGAAATTTGGAAAATATTTTAAACATTAATTTAAATATAACATTAGAAATCGAATATGAACCAGTGTAACTAGTTCTTTCATTACTTTATTACATTTATTTATTTAGCTGCTTTATGTTGTTGATCTCCAAGCAACTATACCATTCTCATAATTTACTATTCAGTAGAAAGAGTCAATAAATGTTCCTCTACGGCGCGCAGCGTATGTTCCTCGTTATTTTAAACAACTTTCGTTCGGAACATGTTTTCATACAGTACGTGGTTTACAAGAAAAATGAAGGCGAAACAGTTAAATAACCGACTCTGTATTTGTTTATAATTTTTCGTTGAAAATGTTTATCAATGTCAAAGAACGTTCCATAGCTGCTATGTTAGCATTACATATTAAATTGTTTATAATATAAATGCGATTCTAATTTTTTATTATAAATATTTAATTAACTGCACTCGAAGCCATTTTTCATTGTAAATCTAAAACAATATTTCCAGCTCCACAGTATTTTTATTTTATATAACAAAGTGCATCTTATGCATTTGAAAATTGCATTTTATGCATAGAAAATTAATTCTTGTGAGTCATATCAACAGTTCCATTTTTAACGGTTTTTAAAAATTTATATTTATCTAAACTTTATCAGTATAGAAATTATTTTGGAACAATTAGATAGAACAATTTTAATGGTGCCTCATAGTCGTCACTCGAGTACAAAGGGTTAAATATTTCAGTGAATGTAGATAAACATTCAATATAAATTGTCTTTTTGCTTTTTTGAAATTATTGCAATTGGAAAATTTATAATTGTTGTAACTACGAAGAAAATGACAAGGCGAAGGGGTTAAAAGCGAAGGGGCAAGACACAGGGTACAGTTGGCACGTGACACAAGTCACGATTATGTCAAAGACAATAAACAAAGTTAGCACAATACCTAGTAGAATAAAATTATATCTTTAAATAAAAATTTCGAATTTTCCTTCTCAATTACAATGCACGATCACTTAATTACCAACCATATAAACGAATATATAATACTATAAACACTATGTAATACTATATAATACTATATAACACAATATAATACTATAAAATGCTATAGAATGCTATAAATATTATAAAATACCATATAATACTACAGAATGCTATATAATACTATAAAACACTATGTAATACTATTGAATACTATTAAATTACAATATAATACTAAAAAATACTATAGAATGCTGTATAATACAATACCTAATCGAATAAAATTATATTTTTAAATAAAAATTTTGAATTTTTCTTCTCAATTACAATGCACGATCACTTAATTACTAAATAATACAATAAAATGCTATAGAATGCTATATACTACTATAAAATACTATATAATACTACAAAATGCTATAGAATACTATCAAATTACAATATAATACTAGAAAATACTATAGAATGCTATGTAATACTATAAAATACTTTATAATACTCTATATTACTATAAAATACAATATAATATTATGAAATACTATAGAATGCTGTATAATACAATACCTAGTCGAATAAAATTATATCTTTAAATAAAAATTTTGAATTTTCCTTCTGAATTACAATCACCGATCACGTAATTACCAACCCGATAGAAACAATTGAAAACTGATACCATCCAGCAAGAACACAGCGTAGCAGGTGTACAGCCGGTACGTGGCACGAGTCAAATGGGAAACAAAAGGTCTCTCCAGGTGTCCGATTCAATTGTACGCCGAAGGTCTCTCCCGGTAATTGCTTGTTCTCCCGAGTTAACATGGCTCCCTCTTAAACTCTGATATACGACGACGGCGTTGTTCCCTCTGTCCATTTATAGCGCGTGTTGAGGACTCGGCGGATGGAAGATCGGGATCCTCTGAATATTGCACTCGGTGCCGACTAAGGAAGGTGCCAACTAAGGTTCGAAGGAATAATGCGGGAATAAGTGACTGACTAATAACACGGTCTGAAATGCTGACTTTATTTGCAACGCGCAACCTAACCGTTGCGCGTATCTCTCTATGTCTTCTGTACTGTACCGTCTGGATCTCTAATGTGTTCTGTCCTGTCTAAAGCTCTGATGTACTCTGACTTCCTCGAATTCTCAACATCAACCCTCTTTTTGGGCCTCAAGCGCCCCTCCCTTTCCCGGAGTCGGGAAAACCCCGGCCGTCCCTTCCAATGTGCCCGAGGCATGTTGTCTGTGGTGGGGATGACTGGGCGGTCCGCTCGCACTCGCGGGTGGACGGGTGTTTGGCGACGCACAGAAATTCCAGCTGGCCAGGATCGCCGATGCCGATACCTGGCGGCCGATTCCCTTTTCCCTCAGTCTTGGGTCCTTATGGCAGGGCTTCTTGGACCTGGGAGACTAAATGATGGCGTGACTTTCGTCATCCTGAAATCTATTTAATTTGATGCGCCACGTGTTGGTTGCAGACCGGTCTGCTAAAGAAACAGCAATAGCCCTAAACGAATTGCTGAAAAAGTCACGGATGGTCGGCGATAGCATAAAGTCACCTCTAAACCTCTTGCTTTAACAGCGCGCGTAACCGGAAGTTGATTCGAAAGACACTTTATGCTCTCATTTATGCCACATCCATGCGGACATCCAGCGATCCGTAAGCCTAATCCAGATATACCGGCACGCACTTACTTAGACGGCGGCGTTGGTGCCCGGGTGGTGCGCGCCATTTTGCGCGCCATATTCCCGGGTGCTCGGCCCCACCGCCATCATGCCAATGAAAAAGGAAAATCCGATCGATAAGCGGAGGGAAGGTGGAAAATCGCCGATGAATGCACGCTTGCGAAACTTCCCCGCGGAAATATAAACCGATACGCGAAACTTTTCGAGGATTCCGCGCGCGGCGAGGAAACCGGTAATACCCGGTGGTGGCCCCGCGTAACCATGCCCCCCCCCCCCCCCATAGCATTCTAATTAAGCCGACGGCGGAACTTGCCTCCGAATATACTTAGTCTCGTTAACCTATTCGATCTTCGAGTGCGTTCGCATTATCGGGGGAACGGGCGGCTCCATGGTAATTTAACTGAAATTGTAGTTATTTACAGCACCAGCGCGTAAGCTTCTTACGAAACTTGTTACACTTTACCGTTAATTATTTCAATATCGTGGCCGGGAGTTCGACAGGAATAGGGAGATTCCCTCCGTACCGTCGCGGAAGCAGTGCTCCGACGAGCCACCAAAGTGAACATGGTGGTGTTTCTGAAGAGTGCTTGAAATATTTTTCTATAATATAATTATTTTCTTATAATACAATTATTTTCCTATATTATAATTATTTTTCTACAATATAGTTATTTTATAAATAATATAATTATTTTTATTGTTATCTTTCAGGCAGTGACACGATTCCATGTTCATAAATGCCTTGTGAATTTTTGCAGCAATAAACTAAATTAAATGCGATTTTACACGATATTTATAGTCCGATAAACAAATCAAATTACTTGACACTAAACATATAATACTGTATAATATTATAAAATACAATCTAATGATATATAATACTATAGAATACTATTGTATAATACTATAAAACATTACATAATACTATAAAATGCTATATAATACTATAAAATATTATATGATACTGTGTAAAATACAATGTAATACTATAAAATGCTATAGAATGCTATAAAATACTACATAATACTGTAAAATACAATGTACTATAAAATAGTATAGAATGCTATATAATACTATAAAATACTATAAAATGCTATATGATGCTATAAAATACTATGTAATACTATATAATACTATATAGTACTATATAATACTATAAAATACAATAAAATATTATAGACTGCTACATAATACTATAGAATACTATAGTTATTGAAGTCACCAAGCTGACTCCATTAGAAATTGCTTACTATATTTCAATATTCAGTCTCACACTACTATGTAAATTCTGAAAAATCCAAATGAATTCTAATAGATCCATATACATCCCAAGAAAACCCAATAAAGTTCTGAAAAATCCAAATAAATGCTAAAAGATCCAGCTAAGTGTCTGAAAAGTTCAAACAAATTCTAGAAGATCTAGATAAATTCTGAAAAATCCAAATAAATTATGAAAAATCCAGACAATGTCTAAAAAACCCAAATAAATTCTGAAAAATACAGACAAATCTTGTAAGATCCAAATAAATTCTGAAAAATTCAAACAAATTCCATGTCGAAATTCCTATAAACCACCACTACTCATCCGCTTTTATGGTATACCCCTTAGTTTAAATCACCTTAACCTTCATAATTCCTTTGAATTCGAGAAATTGATTTTGCTCCATAGCCGCGCGAACAGCGTCGACGAACGGTCGCTCTCGACAGAAGGCGAGGGGTTAAACGGAGGGTGGACGGGGGTGTTGAAGATAGGTCGTGGCAAGTGGACACAGCCGCGGGGTGCTGGCGCGAAATAGGTAGATACGTTTCCGGCGCGGGTTTCGGGTGGATGTTAGATGTCCTGTAGAGAAGTTCCCGTCGCACTTATGGCCGCCGTGCCGTGGTGTTGGTGCGGGGGCCATCGTGTCCAGCTATCTATCGGTTGCGAGAACCGTTGGACGAGGAGAAGTGCCTCTAGGAAGCTTAGCTGTCCCGGCCGTACAATGTAGCAATTGCAGTGGACCGTAGGGCCGGGCACGTGTAATTAAATGCAATCAGGGAACAGAGTGCTCCGAATTGCCGGCGTTTAGCTCACTCTACGCGCGGATACGCGCGGCTCCGCTCGGCACCGCTCGGCTCCGCTTGCCGGCTGTTCCTCCTCTTTCCCTCTTACGTTGCCAGAGCGCGGACCAGCGATTCGGCTGCGCATACAGTGGCACGCAAAAGTATTCGGATGTTAGGGTGATATCTCGATTTTTACGTCATATGTTTAATTCAATTTATATGCAATTATTTATACGTTATTATTACATTTATACGTTAATTATGTCTATATTATGTCTATATATTTAATTAAATTTATGTACAATTATTTATACATTATTATTACATTTATATATTAATTGTGTCTATATTATTATCAAATATATAAATTCATTATACGTATATATTACATATATATGCGTTTATATACAATTATATATATTTATATAAATTATACATTGAAAGAAAAAATTTTTTAAAGTATATTAACCCTTTGCATTCGAGCGGCGACTTTGCGACTCTTCGACGTAGGTTGAAAAAATTGTTAAAATTTATTGTTGTTATATAAGTGACAAATCTCGTCTTCATGTGCATAGAATCAAATTTGTTATGTAAAATAAAAATACTTGAAGCCAGAAAAATTATTTTACATTTGCAATTGAAATGGCTTTGAGTACAATGTTATTAAAGTAGAATATATAAATATTAAAATACTATAAACTTTGAATTTAGTATAAATTCAGTTATCTATGGTACATAATATTTAATTATTAATCATTACTGTATTATTTAGTCGTTTTACTATCTTCCATTTAATTTAGTTATTTCTGGGATAAATGCATAAAATGCTGTTGCAATTTATTTGTATAGTATACTGTTTATTCAAATTAAATAATCATAGTATAGTGTGTGTATTCAGTGTATTTAGAATAATAGTAATATAGTAATATAATAATAACAGTAATACAGTAACATAATAATGACGGTAATATACAAAATAGTATAACATAATAGTATAATATAATAGTATAATATATATATAAATAATACAATAGTAATAGAACATAGTATAAAGTAATTAACTATATACATTTGATTTATATTATATATATTTATTTTAGACGATTCTATGACTTATTTATAGTATGTATTTTTTAATTTTTAAAGTTGGATGTTAATTTTTATTAATTAGATGATCTTCAAAAATGCAATCTAATTTTAAAAACTTCATTAACAACTTATATTCTTCTACGATGTAGGTTAAAATGCTTATAAAATGTACTGATAAATTTCAATCATTATAGAATAACTCTAAAACAAGTTTTGAGATCGTGACAAATGCTAAAATGCATTATAAAATTGATCTTAAAAATAGATTATAGTTACAGATTGTAATTATAGATCGATAAGTAGTTAAGAACATTTGATAAAGAGTAAAACTATTTTATAACCCTACTAAACAAATTCTACTTTTTTCAATAATAATGGTCACATATTACTAGACAAATTAAGATAACAAAATACATTCACAAGTATCTGATACGCGACTGTTCATCCCCATAAAGCAAAGTCGATGGTATAAGTTGCAGAAAATAAAATACATGCTATAAACAAATCATAAAATCAAGTAAAATAGAACTAGATAAAATAATAGATAATAAAATTTTTTAAATATCAAATTTCGTAAAATATATTCTTAAACAATAGAGGCATAAAACTAGTAATATAAAAACATATAATTATAATAATTATTATAAAGCTGTACTCCAAGCGATTTAATACAGTAATTAATACATAATAGTCAAAAACAACCCTAGTATCCGCATACTTTTGGCAGCCACTGTAGTCAGACTCGCCTCGCGCACGTGTTGTAAATAAATCATAAAATCGAGTAAAATAGAAGTATAGATAAAATAATTTTAAAAATATCAAACTTCGTAAAATATATTCTTAAACAATAGAGGCATAAAATTAGTAATATAAAAACATATAATTATCGTAATTATTATAAAGCTGTACTCCAAACGATTTAATACAGTATTTAATACATAATAGTCAAAAGCAACCCTAGTATCCGAATACTTTTGGCAGCCACTGTAGTCAGACCCGCCTCGCGCACGTGTAGACGCCCCGGCCCGCTCTATTCGGCATTTCATCTCTCGGTTAAGCTTCGTGGAAGAGCGAAGTTGAAAGGCTTTCAATTCGATAAAACGCTTTCAGCAAACTTCAGTTCGGAGCAATTAACGGAAATTAATTCCCGTTTCTTTTCCCACCGGCTTCTGCATCTTTCCACGGCCGCCGCCGTCGTCGACAACCCTCCCCTTTCGGAGGGATGCCACCCGCGGATTCTCGGCGGTGCCTCCGCGCGCGATTCACGCTTTCGCGATGGAAATCGCGCGGGGACGTCGACCGACTTCGGAAATTCGGAGAATTGCGGCACCGTTGACCGCCATCGTCGCCACGGATTCGCGGAATTCCACGATTTTCAGGGTGCCGTCGTCTCGAGCCGATCGGACGCGCTTTGTGCGAGAAGCTTGGGACCAATTAACGCTTTTACACTATGATTCCTTTCACCCTGCGTTAATTACCACCTATTTTTAGTTAATATTACATATATTATATGAGCCGTTTATTTTGAAAGTGGCCTACCTCCATTTATCTTCAAATCGAGATATTTAAGAGTTTGCGTTTCAATGAATTTAAAAATATACGTATAGCATTTAGTATTAGTAGTATGCTTAGGACATTTTTAAGACGTTCGTAGGACATTCGGTACGTTTTGAAGACGTCCCTAAAAATGTCCATAAGAAGTCGATAAAACTGAAAGTGTCTTCTTAAGAACATCTCGAGGACGTCTAAAATATATGTTAATTTTTAACACAGGACATTTCTGGGACGTATCTAGGACATTCGTAAATCTAATTGTTTTAAATAACGAACAAATTAGGATCGTTAATTTGGTTAGATTGTGTAGGATCGTTATAAATTAGTCATAATAACTAAAGATTTTTAAAATTTATTTGACAATCCAAAATTTGGTTGTTAATTTATTAAATCCAAACTTTAGTTATTAATTAATCGCTTAAATTTTAGTTACTAATTAATAGCTTAAATTTCATTTATTAATGAATCAGCTGTTATCAATCACTTAAATTTCAGTTATTAATCAATCACTTAAATTTCAGTTATTAATCAGTCACTTAAATTTCAGTTATTAATCAATCACTTAAATTTCGGTTATTAATCAATCACTTAAATTTCAGTTATTAATCAATTACTTAAATTTCAGTTATTAATCAATCTTTTAAATTTCAGTTATTAATCAATCTTTTAAATTTCCGTTACTAATCAATCGCTTAAATTTCAATTCTTAATCAATCGCTTAAATTTCAATTATTATATTAATCAATCGCTTAAATTCCAGTATTAATCAATCTCTTAAATTTCACTTATTAACCATCAACTAAATTCTAAATTTTAAAATTAAAATTACTTCGAACACAAAAGGTTAAATCTAACATTAGATACAGCACACACTGTATATTATTCTTTCGAGTCCTTCGATCCGGTCTACTATTTCGCCAGTGCGTAAATTCTTCCAATTGTCTTCGCGGAGTTGCTTAACGATTAGAAGTAGCATCAGCGCGTTTTGTTCCCAAGGCCATGCTCCACTTTACATTATCTCTTGGTAAAGTGTCCTCGGAGACAAACTGAGCGCGTACCCATACATCGGTCCGGGCCGACGGTGCACACGCATTGTTCCTCGGGTCCGGTAAGTGGGCCGACGTGGCTCGCGCATTTCTTGAATAAAAGAACGCTTCAGGTATTTTCGGGGGAGACGTTTTCGCTAGGGCTCATTACTCTCACCTTTCCCCTATTATTCGCGATGGTCTCGCACCGAAGCGCGTCGGCTACGGTGTACATGGCGAGAATTTCTGTTTAATGTAGTTTCTCAAGGTTTGAGAAGTTTGACATATTATATGTAAAATTGATCAAGAATAATGGGTTACAAAAAGCTTTAGAAATACTTTAGAAATATTTTAAAAATACTTTTGAAATACTTCTAAAATACTTTTAGGAATACTTTTGATATACTTTTAGGAATACTTTTTATATACTTTTAGAATACTTTTAGAATACTTTTGAAATACTTTACATATACTTTTACAATACTTTTAGAATTCTATACAAATATTTTTAAAATACTTTTAGAATTCTATAAAAATATTTTTTAAATACTTTTAGAAATACTTTTAGGAATACTTTTAAAATACTTTCCGGAATATTTTAGAAATACTTTCAAAATACTTTTAGGAATACTTTTGAAATATTTTTAGGAATACTTCTAAAATACTTTCTGGAATATTTTAGAAATACTTTTAAAATACTTTTAGGAATACTTTTGATATACTTTTAGGAATACTTTTGAAATATTTTTAGGAATACTTTTAAAATACTTTCAAGAATACTCTTAGAATTCTTTAAAAATACTTTAATCAAGTATCTTTTTATGGGGAGTATAACTCTCTCTCTCGACTCTGCAGGAAAAACGTTAATCACACCGATTGAAGGCAGAGCGCGTCGCTCCTCAAAAAAGCACAGAGAACTTCGGTTCTGTAAATCCGTACGAGGGCGATCCGATATCCCTCCGAGCCCGATGAAACGCGGACGCGCGTCAAAGCGCGCGGTTCTTACAGTCCCCCGTCGTCGGTCTCCACCGTTCGACGTCCGATACACAGAGACAGACGGTTTGCTTTTTTTTTTGCGTGCGTCGATGATCGGTCGCGACAGAGGGGGAACACAACAGTTTATCTCCGACGCGCTTCGGATACGGCGATTTAAGCGCGGTACCTCTCTCTCTCTCTCCCTCTCTCTAGATCGTCTGCCCGGACGAGCACCGTGAACGAAGGGGACGAACGGGCCCGTTCGCGTAACAATAAAGCCACGCTTTCTTCGTGATAACCGGCGAGGAGAGAGCACGATGGGGGGAGGGAGGGTGGAGAACCGGAGGAGACAAGGAACGGGGGATAGAAAACGGAGGCGGGAGAGGAAGACAGAGGCGCGCTTCCAGTAAGCAAAACAAAAGCGTACCGAAAATCACGAGCGGCGACAGCGCCGGCTGGTATAGAGAGGGGTAGGGTAGGGGGAGGGAGGGGGCGAGCGCAGGGGTCGGTCTCGAATCCACGACAGGAAAAGCGCAGACAAAAGGGTTTAGAGGCGGCCTATAATTCAGGGTTGATGGCTGGATGGACGAACAGGGGTGGACCGAGAAGGCTGTGGGAGGGTGGAGGGTGGAGGGGTGGAGAGGTGGAGAAACACACCGGTGCACTAGGTGAGGAGGGGCTTGGAACCGAGAATTACGAGGTCACTTCCGGTGGCGCCTGCACAACCTTCCGGTTCCGGTCGCGCTCTCCCGCTTCCACCCTCGTCCGACGTCTTCCTCTCTCCTCCATACAGCGTCCTCCGTCCATCCCCCCTTCCTCCTCTCTGACCCTCGTTCTAATCCCTTTTTCATTCCGCCCATCCCGCCGAGCGCTTTCTGGCTTTGTCTACCAGCGCCGGATGGCCTCTATGGGGTGTTGCCGGGAATTTGGTACACTTTCCGCGGCTCGTTTGCCGCGCTCACCGTTGAAAAAGTTTCGGAACGGTGGACGGAAAAAACTTCCACGCGATAATCTTACGGGCTTGGGTATTTTTTCGTTTTGCATTGACGAAGAAGGGGTTTTCGGCTGGTTTTTAGTTTTAAGGTTGCTTGGATATTTAGTGGGTTTTTTTTAGAGTTTGTGGTGGTTGTTGGGGACGGAGGAGGCGCGAGGATGTTTTTGAGACGTTTTTAAAACGTTTTGAAGACGTTCTGTATAGTTTGGGAATGTCCTAGATATGGTCTGTGTTATAAATTGAGATATAATTTAGACGTCTTCGAGATGTTCTTGAGGAAACATTTTTAGTTTTATGCATGCCTTATGGAGATTTTTATGAACGGCTTTAAGACGTCCCGAATGTCCTACAAACGTCTTAAAAACGACCTGGAAATGTCCTGTTTTACAAGACTAAACGTCTTTCATACGTTTTTAAGGAGTCTAAAACATTTCTAGATTTATAGATGTCTAGTGGACATCCTTAAGACGTCTTGAATATCCTACGAACGTTCTAAATACGTCCTAAAAATGTTCTATTTAACAAGTGAAGACGTCTTTTAGAAATTTTGACGTTTATTGGACGTTTTTAAGACGTCTTTGAGAAGTCTAATACAGTTCTATTTTTATGGACGTCTAGTGGACGTCCTTAAGACGTCTCAAATGTCCTACAAACGTCTTAAAAATGTCCTGGAAATGTACTGTTTTACAAGTCTAGATGACTTTAAGACTTCCTTAAAAAGCCTAGAATATTTCTAGTTTTATGGACGTCTAGTGGACATCCTTACGTCTCGAATATCCTATGAACGTCCTAGATACGTCCTAAAAATGGACGTTTTACAAAAATTCTGTTTTACACAAAATAAATAATACAGTAATAATTAATAATCAAAATTATATACCATACATAACGTTTTATACTAAATTCAAAGTTTATTGTATTTTAATATTTATATATTCTACTTTAATAACATTGTACTCGAAGCCATTCCAATTGCAAATTTAAAATAATTTGTCTGGCTTCAAGTATTTTTATTTTATATAACAAAATTCATTCTGTGCATATGAAATCGAGTTTTGTCACATATACAACAACAATAAATTTTAACCATTTTTTCAACCTAAGTTAAAGAGCCTCAAAGTCGCCGCTCGAATGCAAAGGGTTAATATGGTATACTTTAAAAAATTTTTTCTTCCAGTGTATAATTTATATAAATGTAAATAATTCTACATAAACATATATGTAATACAGTTATAATTAATGTCTATATGTAATAATAATACATACACTAATTAATGTATAAATGTATAAATGTAATAATAATGTATAAATGCCTAAGGGTGAACAGATCAAATAGAATCGTGTTCGGCGAACGCTAAAACTGGCAGCGCCACGTAAAATCGAGTAGAACGAGAAGAGTCGCCCCGTAAATTGGCAACTGGTCCAAGCATCGATTCCTAATCGGGCGGCGTAATTCGAATTCTTCTCCGATTGCCGGGCCGACGGTAGTTGCCCCGGGGACACACCGCGGCCGGGATCTAATTCTAATTTACGCTCGGATAGAGTCACCTGCGCACACCCCGCTCTGAGAAACTTGCTCCGTTAGACTGCCGTGGAACACATTCCGTACACCCTCTCGTTCGAGTTTACATCATAGATGCGCGCGTACCTCGTGTGCTGGGGGCCAGCCACCGAAAAGCCGAGTCCCACCCCCATTTATCTGCGCTCTGCACGGGGCTCCTGCATAATAGAGGAGGGAGAAGTGGGGGTCACCTCTCTCTCTCTCTCTCTCTCTCTCTCTCTATCTCTCTCTCTCTATGTCTCTCTGGTAAGGGAGAACCGCGGGCGATACGGTATGGCCAAGGCATGGCCACGCGATAGTAATGGCCAAGTTACCCCATTGTGCGAAGTTTGGTTGCACCGGGCGACCCCTGCCGCCGCGATGCGCTGCGTGCAAATGCGGGACCCGCCTCGCGATCCTGAGCCAGACCCTCCGAATAGACACCCACGGAAAAACACATCCTCTCTCTCTCTCTCTCTCTCTCTCTCTCTGCCATATGCACACGGTGTTCTGAAAAATTACAAACGCACCGTTCTACACTTGACAATATTACAGTCACCCATAAGTTTCTTCTTTTTATCGACGCGAAATTAATAGAACATTAATAGTCTAAGGCGCAGTGTGTTAAGGTACGTATAGGTTCGCAGGTAATATTTGCGCAACCAATGTACGTCTCCGACTGAGCCCAATATTCAGCGAAGGTATTAGGAGTATAAATAAGTTTCCGCCGTTTTTCATAAAAAATTGGGCGCCGCAACACGTGGACGAGCATTATCATGCAGAAGAATAACTTTGTCGTGTCTGGAGTAGTAGTGGGCACGTTTTTCCTTGAGTACTCGGCTCAATCTCATCAATTGTGTTCGGTAGAGGGCCCCAGTAATGGTTTCATTCGGTTTGAGCAATTCATAATACACGACACCAAGCTGATCCCACCAAATACGCAACATGAGCTTTTTTCCATGAATGTTCGGCTTGGCTGACGATGTTGAAGCATGACCAGGTGGTCCCCATGATTTCTTCTTCTTTGGGTTATCGTGGTGGATCCATTTTTCATCGCCAGTGACTATACGATGCAAAAAACCCTTTCGTTTATGCCTGGCAAGCAGCATTTCACGTGTGAAAAATCGGCGTTCAACGTCTCTCGGCTTCAGTTCATATGGAACCCAGTTTCCTTCTTTTTGAATCATTCCCAATGATTTTAAGCGATGTGAAATTGCTAGTCGAGTCACTCCTAATGCAAGTGCAAGTGCTTCTTGCGTTTGGCACGAATCTTCATCTAATAATGTTTCCAATTCCGCGTGTTCGTACACTTTCGGCCTTCCGCTACGTTCTTTGTCTTCGACGTCAAATTCACCGTTCTTAAACTTGTGAAACCACTAACGGAAAATTCTCTCACTTACGGCAGCCTTGCCATATGCTTCTACAAACAGTCGATGCGCCTCGGCTGCAGATTTCTTCAAATTAAAAAAGTAAATCAAAAGCTCCCGCAAATGACGCTTATTCAGCTCAAAACTCGACATTTTCGCACGAAAAAAGATATATGATGCTGATACAAAATCGCTAATATTTTAAGGTTATGTTGTTGCCAGATGTCCAGCCTTACGATATAACGTTTTACAACAGACAGTTTCAACCATATCATACTTGTGGCGCTATTTTTTGTGAAACGGCGGAAACTTATTTATACTCCTAATAATTAAAAAAACTGGAGATAAGATGTGAGACAGTTGATCACCGAAAATAATACTTATATTTTAATAAGACAGAGACTATGTACAAACAACTTGTTGAATGATCGACGGTTGACGGAATTCTGGTTTTAGCCTTGTCGCTCCGCTAAAATGTGGAGGTGAAACGGAGGATTTTATAAAAATAGAGGGGCACTGGACCGACCAATTACAGAAATTTATCAAGTGGTCCGATGGGGATCGGTTCGGCAGCCTAACACAAAAAAGTCGTGACGTCGTTGACAATGACGTCCGCTGTATTTCTGAGCCCTTTGCGGACGGCGGCGTTCGACGGGCGAGCGTCGCTGTGGACGACGGGTATTGGAGCGCGCAGTATTTTGGGCGGATATATCCGCCAGCCGTCCGGAACGGTAAACACGCTTGGGCGGATATATCCGCCAGCCGTCCGCTAGGGGTTAAAAATTGTGAGGAATAAAACTGCCGAGCCCCCTTTTTGCCCTGTACGGGGTTAGGTCGCGTCGATTGCCAAGAGGACGGTATGTTTAAAATAATAGCAATTTCAAGTAATTAATTATTTCGTTTTTCTTTATTGCAAAGATGAAAAAGTAAACTATGAAAATTTAATTTTATGGAATCTCTGTAGCAATTTTTTTTCTTTGAAACTTTTTAATAAAAATTTCCATGCTTTGTAGAATAAACTTTAAAAAACATCAAACTATACAATAATATTACAATAACAAAAACTATTACAATAATAACAAATGATTTAATATTTTTGTAACACAAAGATTCAATATTTAAAAAGAAAGTTTGACGATATTTAATATAATATTCATAATATCATTTTTACATTTACAATTCTGTTTTAATATTCTCCCAATATGGCGAGTTTTGCACGCGTAGCAACGCAAAAGTAAATTTTTAATATCGTTCCCCTTTAGATTGTTAAGAGAAAATTAACGCCGTTCGAGAATGCCTTGTTACTAAAGCTACTCTTGCGTGAGCTGAATAAATGGAGCTGTTACGAATTCAATGAAATCTGTGCAATATCGAACTATTCTTTGTCAATTTGACCAGCGTTTAATTCGGACAAAGTCTGCGAATAATATAATCAACAAAAATTCTTCGAAACTTTTCGTTTCAATTCTAGTCATTATATTTATATAATTATAGTATTGCATTGTTAGGCAGAGATGAGTTGAAAATTTAGGTTAATTGAATTCTCTGCTGAAATGGAGAAAATTCTTTGTTATAAAACAATGAATTAAACTTGGGACGAAGATTTCAGCTATAATTTAATAAATGGTATTGTCATATCAATAGTTTAATAATTATGACTATTTCTACAAAATTGAATCAAAGTTGCAATATTTTGCCATTAAAATTGGGGGTTAAAAATAAATAAAGGTAAGCAGAACACAAAAATCATCTCCTTTTGTTAAAGAAATTAGTAATTATTAATCTATGCTAAGCCATTTTTGACTACTATGATCTCCAGACCATTTGTTACTTTGGATAGAAATTGATATATTATCATACAATATATCTGTTCTCCACGCGCGCGCCGATGTAAAAATGAATCGTGCGTCGGACGTGTCCTTTGAATCCGTCGAATCCTTTTGTGCCGATCCATTTCCGCCGTGCACCGTCGTTTAATTAATAAATTATTCGAACGCGGCCGCGCTTCTTTCGCGCCGGAAAACAACGCGAAAAGTTTCCGACGCGGCCGAGCGAAACGAAATTCATAATTCCGTAATCGAGCGCCTTTGATGTCGTCGCGTGCGCGCGCGCGCGCGCGGCTGTTTTTCCAGAGGTTTTCTTTTTGCGGCGCCGCGAATGAACCGACGTGGAAATCGAATATCCGCTTTGTTGCAAATGATGCTCCCGTGACACTGGGTCAAGTCGTACCCGCTCTCCGGCTGCGAAATAAACGCGGACCGCCTCCAGGAACGGCGCCTTTTTAGAACGCAACTTTGTTCGCGGCGATGCGCGCACAATGGCGGCCGCTGCGCAATTTCTCTTCCGGCGGAATACAATGGTTTATTGTTTAAATGAATTTCTTCGTTGGTGTTTCTTTTTTTTTTGTATCTGCTACTTTTGTAACGGTATTATTGATAAATTAACAGAGAATAAATGCAGCAAATAAAATTAATGCGCGAATTAAATGGCTTGGATTGTTTGCAATTATACTCCTTTGTGAGCGCAAGAATAAATCATAATGCCAGTTTAATTCTCTGCAGCACTGTTGTTAAATATTTCTAATTGTTGATTAGAAATTTCCGCTTTTTTATTAGCACTTTTTAGCATTAATACGTATGCGAATTCCTTATTATATAAAGAATTATAAGGAATTATTAGGGATTCCTTATTATATAAGGAATTATAAAATATTTTATAATTCAGTATTATGTATGGAATTATAAGGAATTATTAGGAATTCCTTATTATATAAAGAATTATAAGGAATTATTAGGAATGCCTTATTATATATGGAATTATAAGGAATTATAAAATTTTATAAGGAATTGTATAATTATATAAGGAATTACGAGGAATTACAAAATATTTTATAATTCCTTACGCCTTGGGCACTGCTAGCACACATATACGTCTTGCGCGCTGGTAACACACATACATGCGTCTTGCGCACTGTTAACACACGCCTTGCGCAATGCTATAGCAAAAATATACGCGTTCGCGCGGATCGCGGGTTCCACCACCACGACAGATATGAAATTTTACAGCAGAAAGCGGAATGGACTATGAAACGCGAGCGCATCGACACGACGGAACAGAATCCCCATACACAGGGGCCGAGCGCGTTACGCCGAGTGTAATAAATATTTACGGTCGAAGTCAAACATTTTTCCCCCGGCGGCCATGCTGCGCGCGCAACCGTGCCAAGTCGTTGCTTCTATTCCGTGGCGGCCGCGCTTCTAATCGAGACATATTAACTCCTTATCTGGTATGCAGCTGTTTTTAGTCGAGAAATATTGAAAATAAGAGAAAAGTAATTGAAAGTGAGGAAATTGTGTAAGATAGTGGAGCCGATGATGGTTTTTTTTGTTGCTTTGTTTCTTTTCAAGCGGAATTAAATGACATGATATTTGCAGGTAAAAAGTACCTGTTACATTGAAAATTTGTTAAATAAAAACCCGGGTAAATAGAATATTTAACAAAAGTTGCTAGAAACGTCCTATGTTAAAAATCAAGACGTCTTTTGGACATGATTAAGACGTCCTAAAAACGTCCAGTATTACGAATAAAATATTCTTTAGACATTTTTAAAACGTCCTTTAGACGTCCTAGAATCGTCTTAGAAACATCCCTATTACAATGCAAGATTCCTTTAAGATATACTTTAAACGTCCTAGTAAAATACTGTATTATTAAACAAGATATTCTTTAAACGTCCTGGAAACTGCCTGGAAACGTCCTATGTTACAAATCAAGATGTCTTCTATTCGTCTTTAATACATCCTTTAGACGTCTTAGAAGTGTCCTGTATTACAAAACGAGACTTTTTTTAGACACCCTAGAAGGATCCTATGTTAAAAATCAAGATGTTCTTTAAACATTTTTAAGACGTCCTAGAATCGTGTTAGAAACATCCTGTCTTAAATCGATATGTCTTTACGACGTCCTTTAAACATCCTAGTAACGTCTTATGTTACAAGTCAGGATGTCGGGATTTTCGACGACTTTAAATCGTCCTTTAAACATCCCAGAAACGTCCTATAAGCGCCCTATATTAGAAATCGAGACGCATTTAAAACAAATCGTGTTGTAAGGGGTTAATTAGATAATCTGTCATCAACTTCTGTTATTAAAAATATTAACAAAATTGCTATTTATTAAAAATTGTTCCGTGTATTGTAAATGTTCCATGTATTGTCCCAAAAATAGAAATCGTTTTTGCTATATACTCGGATATGTAAAATCCGATTAGTTATAATAGTAATTAGTATAAAAGTAATTAGTGTAAGTAAGTAGTATAAGTATTAGTAGTATAATATTATAAAAGTCAATAAAAGTTACGTTTAGTACGAGTGTGCTATCTTTTTCTTTGGGCGTGTATATTTGAAAGAAAATATATCGTGTGGCATTTGTGCCCTTTCGGAAAAAGAAAAGCATTAGATGCCTATAATGCACTTTATTTGCCACCATATTCTAAGGCGTACAAAACTGATCAAAATTAACGAATCGTAACCGAACTTTTATCGCGCTTCGCGGATAATTGTACGCGCGAAAATGTTCCGCTTTCGACGTCGACGCGGAAGAATGACCGCGCGGCGCATATAAGGAAGAGAAAAACAATAAGAGAGAGAAAAACTAAAGTGTGGTATGGCGGACGCTATAAGAGCAAGAGGGAGGGGTAAAGGGGAGGCGGGAGAGCAGTGGTTGGAAGAAGAATCGGCCGCGTCGCGACCGCGGTTTTTCCGCGGCCGTCTCGCGCCGTCCGCGGATAACGGGAGCGCGTGTCCCGAGGTAAGTGGGTCACGATGCAAATAGTCGGGCGCAATTTCTGCAAGCCGGCGAGCACGCTCCGTGTCGCTTTTCGCGGCGAAACACGGCGCGGAGGGCAGCCGCGCCGAAAATACGCGCCGGATCCGCGTCGCGCGCGAACAATAGCCGAGAGAGAGAGAGAGAGAGAGAGCGCCGGTCGCGTTTACGCGGAACCGCCCCGCCGGAACAAAAGCAAGAAAAAACGCGAAAGGGAAGGAAGTAATACGGTAGAGACCCCGTTCCCTGAACCGACGCGAAGATACAAACCATTGTTTTCGACAATGGGAGTACTGGGTTAGGGTTGTTTTTCTCTTTTTTTTTCTCGTTCGACCGAGGGGTGCGCTCTTTTTAGCTGCGATTAGGCTTGCTTGTCTTTCACGCGACTCTTCCTCCCTCCTATATACTACTGTGAACAAAAAGTAAGGTGAATTTGTTTATCAAATGTAAATTCTTTATTTATTCTTACCAATGAATTTCATCCCCTTGAAAGTAATTCCCGTACGATAAAACGCACTTTTGCTAACGCTTTTCCAGTCCTCGAAACAGTCGGAATAGTCTTTTCCCGGTATAGCTTTCAAGACCTTCTTCGATTCGGGTTTTATCTACTCAATCGCGTTAAAACGGTGTCCCTGCAAAAGGGTTGAAAACGTATGTCTCAAAGAGTTAAACTACCAATCACTGTATACACTATTACTATACCTTTCTTTCGCGTGCACGTCACCATAAAGATTATTTTTATTTAGTATTTATTATTTCAATAAATACAAATTTATTTCAAATAAAAATTTATTATTTCAATAAATAAGAATGTATTACAAATAAAAATTTATTACTTCAATAAATACAAATTTATTACAAATAAAAATTTATTACTCCAGTAAATACAAATTTATTTCAAATAAAAATTTACTATTTTAATAAACACTATATATCAACGCGTATCGTCCTGAATAAATACTACAAATCCGCAACGGTGCGTTAGACTCGCACTTTTACCATCTTGTTCCGAACTATCCGTCGTCCACTAAAGTAGAGCAATTAATATTGCAGGAGGATTACCAGTTTAGCACCTTCCTCAGATAGTACACCCTAACTTGTCGCGTCATAGTTGGCTCCCAGTTTATCGCAACACAGTTTCAGGGAGTCGAGTTCGGGCGAAGTTACTAGGTAAACATAATTCCCTGTAGCAGTGTACCTATCAGAAGAACGACAGAGAAAGAGAGAGAGAGAGAG
>NC_135772.1:1348617-1434239 GCF_028453695.1 Augochlora pura
AGAAATAGAGCAAGAGAGAGATAGAGAAAGAGAGAGATATACATAGATAGATAGAAAGATAGGTAGATACATAGGGGTTGAGAGAGAAATAAAGAGAGAGAGCATTTCTGTCAATCAGCCTTGCGACACAGGATCGTTTCTTCCGGGAAGTCCCGAAGTTTCGACCGTTTCAGAGACGGAGGACGATGAGGGAAGCGGAATGAATCGAATGTTTGTTTTTCGTCGAAGCGGAGAGGCGATCTCCGACCGGTCCGGCTCTTTCTCGGGTCGGCGAAGGGTGCTGCGCGGGGAGGGTTTCTGCTCCACCTAAGGATCGATTCGTCTAAGGGCACCGGCTATCCGTTAACGGGACGGAATAGCCTCGGGGGAGAGATCCCGGCGAGCGTGCAGAGACCGAGAGCGAGCGGAGCTTGTACGGCAAGGCGGGCAGAGAGCGTCTCGCGCGCCAACTCAGCCCCAAATTAATGCCTGTCCCTAACAGTAACTTATCCGCCGACCCGGTATATTATGGTCCACGATCGGCGCCCGCTGACAAATGGCCGACTGTTTTCTTGCGGCGCTTTCGCTATTTCTCTAGCCCGGGTTCGTTTATAACCGTGCGGATCTATTGCGCTCGGGCTAGCGTGCGATCGCTCGACGGAAATGACAATTGTCTGGTGGTATTTATTGGTCACCCGTGTTGTTAATTGTTGGACGATTATCGGCGGAAATGTTTCGTTTCTTTTGTTTTAGGTTTCTATGAGAATTTTGGATGAATTAATTTGTATGTTCATGTGGAAGACTGGTGTTTGACATCAACAGTCCCATTTTCAACAATTTTCCTAATCCAAACTTTGTTAACATAAAAATGATCTTGGAACCTGATACAAAACTTTTAGTAATGCCTAACAGTTACCATTCTAGTGCAAAGAGTTAACCATTTGCAGTCGAAGCTATTTTAATACGAAATACAAAATATATTTTCCAATCTACTGTATCTCCATTTTATATAATTTATTACAATTTATACATATAAAATCAAACCTATTGTAAAGTACAATACTTGCAGTGTTAACAATTTTTAAAATACAAACGAGTTATTATAATTAATTGAAAGAATTTCACAGTAATTGCTGATATCGCCTAAGAGTCACCCATTCCAGTGGAAAGGGTTAACCTTTATACATATTATATAAAATCGAATCTCTTGAAAAGTCCAATACTTGCAATATTAAAAATTCTTAAAATACAAACAAACTATTACAATTAAGTTAAAGTCCAGCACAGTAATTTCTGATATTACCTCAGATTCCCCTACTATAAGGAGTTTAAATATCAGTCATTATAGCTCGCGTTCCTGCGAAGTTCGTGACAATAAACAGTTATTACATAACGTAAATTAGGAAACGGAGAAAATCGTAGAGCGGGAAGCCTTGAAGAGGGAATCGGGGTCGACGGGTCGCGACGCGTCCGAAGTTTTCATCGCGCGTTAACGCCGCTCGTTTATTTTTCCCCGACCGGTGGTTTAGGGTTGTTGCGATAGGTCCCGGTTACATCCGTAACCGCGTCTGCATTCCTTGGCCCGGTGCCCAGCGCGGGCTTTTCTATTCGCCGAATACCTAATTCACCGGGAGGCCGCGTGCTCGCCGAGGCCCCCGGCGCGCGCCGTAAAGAGCGTTTTAAAGGCGCGCGATGCACCGGTAACCTTCTTTTCTTAAACCGTTGCGTCGCGCGCGCGCGAGAAGAAATCCCCGCGTGATCCGACCTACAGTCACTCCCATAAGTATTCGTACCCTCATTGCTTAGAAGAGAAATCTGTTGAAATCAAGGGACGCATGGAAAATTTTGCAATAAATTTTTTATTACATTATTTAATATTTTTGGATGTGACAGAAGAGGAGAAGTTTGTAGAAAGCCTAATACAGAACTAGAATTAAAAAATGTACAACCAACTGTAAAGCACGGCGGAGGCTCCGTGATGGTGTGGGGCTGTACTGCGGCATCCGGAGCGGGCAAACAATTTCAATCCACTCTATTCCACTCCATTATACTCTATTCAGCTCTATTGTATTCTGTTACACTCTATTTTATTTTACTCAGCACTGTATTCTACTCTAGTCCACTCTATTCAACTCTATTCTCCCTATATTTCGCTCTATTCAACTCTATTCTCCCCTATACTTCGCTCTATTATACCCTCTTCTACTCCGTTGCACTCTAGTCGACTCTATTCTATATTATTCCACTCTATTCCACTCTAATCTGCTCTATGTTACCCTGCTACACTTTACTCCACTCTATTCAACCTCGCTCCAATAAATTCCACACTGTTCTGCTCTATCCTACTCTGTTCATTTTTATTTCACACTATTCTACATTATAGTAGAATTAAAAAATGTACAACCAACTGTAAAGCACGGCGGAGGCTCCGTGATTGCGTGGGGCTGTATTGCGGCATTCGGAATGGGTAAACTTGTCTTTATCGATGGAATTTTCGATAACATAAAGTATCAAAATATACTCGAAGAAAATCTGCATTTGAGTGCGATTAAGCTTGGTCTGGAAAATGACTACTATTTTCAACGCGACGACGACCCGAAGCATACTGCTCGGATTGTTCGCGAGTGGATACTTTACCACGTTCCCCATTTTTTAGATACACCTCTTCAGAGTCCAGATACAAATCCTATAGAAAATTTATGGGCGGAAATAGATAAAAGACTACGCGAGCATGAAATTTTCAATAAACAAATGGTAAAAAACAAAATTTTGGAAGTGTGGCATAGTATTGAACCAAATATCGCATTACAACTGGTACAGAGTATGCCAAATCGATTAGACCATATAAGAAGGCATAAAGGTGGACCCACTAAATACTAGAAAATTAATGTAAAGTAAAAAAACCTACTCTTGTGGACTGTTATCACGTACTACGAGGAATAAAATCAATATATTTTTGTTATCAGTTAATCAATTTTGTTATAATTTGTTATGAATAAACTTTATACATGTGTTCATTCATAATAAAAAGTTTATTGCAAAATATTACATGCGTCCCTTGATTTCAACAGATTTCTCTTATAAGCAACGAGGGTACGAATACTTGTGGGACTGACTATACGTTGGAGCCAACGATTCGCCGCGTTACGACCGTTCGCGTAATCTCGATCATCGTTCCAATTTTTTACGTTCGATGTGATGAAGGAATTACCTTTTTTCGTGGATGACACGCTGGTCGTATAATACGTACATTTTTGTGGAAATTTTGAGTGCACGATTTCTTGAGATTGGCGCACGTCGTCTCTCTCTCTCTCTCTCTCTCTCTCTCTCTCTCTCCGATGAAGGAAACCGATGCCATAAACGGCTAAGAGATAAGCCTGCATATTTATATAAATACAGCCACTTAGAGTAACTCATAGTGTAGCGCGGAAGAAACTTATGGGACAACCTAATAGTTTAGCTAATCACGTCGACATTAAAAATTACATAGACCACCCCGTATAACGTCAGCATCATTTGTAGTTACAATAATGAAAGTTCAATTGGCGACGTCATCGAATCATGGGTCAGAGATTTGCTGAGATCCCGGTCCGATGTTAAATGAGAAACCGATAGCATCTACGCGAACAGTACCGCGTAGCACTTACCTTTAAAATGACATAAGTTTCAGCGATACTTCCGAGAAGAGGAACTTACTAATGTGCGCAGACCTGAGAGTAACTTCACCGGAGAGCTTATTACTCTGCGATAGTTATTGCTTATAGTTTCAAGAGCAAAACTACCACATTGATGAACAAGAACGTAAGAACGATACCTCGCGTTACAGACGAACGATATTTATTTATTTATTCATTTACTTATTCATTTATCTATTTATGTATTAATTTATTATTCATACATCTATCGACGTGCATAAATCCTTTGGTTCATAAGGTCATTTTGTATCGATATTATATCAATTATATAATAACTCAACTGTATTGTATTTCAATCGTGTAGTTGTTCATTGTATTTCAATTATACACTATACTACATTGTATTTTAATTATATAGTAATTCAACTATATTGTACTTCAATTACATAGTAAGTCATCTATATTGTATTTCACTTACGTTCATGGAATAAGTTTATATGAGGCGAACATAAAAAATAATAAGAATCTTCATAGAACAAGTCATTTACTTTAAATCAATAAATCTATATTTATCTTTGAAGCGTCCATTCAACAAGTTATCACAAAATCACTACGAAAACTAATAGACAATCTTGTTAGAACAAGTTTCAACAATTCCAAGACATCCGCGAGTGGAACAAAAAAAAACATTATAAATAAGCTTCCCGTGGAGCAAGTTAGAACTATCTTGAAACGTTCATTGAAAAGGGTCTCCTTCTCTCTTTCTCTCTCTCTTTCTCTCACGAAGGAAGCCTGACGGACAGTAGGAACTCCGTCGCATTACCGGTTGCTCCTAATGTCCCGGGGATAACGGGCAGCGACGCTCGTTTCTCGGCGGATTCTCCCTCGGGGGGAGGCCGAGAAACCCCGGTGGCTGCTACCGATGTACAGAGTCGATTTTATTCGCCGGCGATAATATTTCTGTTAATAATTTTGTTACCTTTGCCGGGTCCGCGTGACGACTTGAGAATTTCGAGAATGTACGGCCGTTGGGAACAGCGACGGCTCCTCGGGGGATGCACTTTGAACACACCGTGGCCGAGAGGCCGCCCACACTCTAAGAGATTGCACTTCGGTAAAGCCGTTTGCTTTTGCTTTCTGAGAAACGAGCGTAATTTATCGCGCGCGGCGGACCTGTTCCCGTAGTTATTCGTTGTGTATTGATTTCCTTTTTGTCGGAATCTTTGGTGACTATTTTATTATATTATATATTTTACTTTTTATTATTCGTTTGATGTAATTTTGGTGATTATTTTAATATTTTCTATTTCATTTTTATTATTCCGATTATAATCGACATACAATACTATATAAATACAATATGCATAATGTAATAATTGTACAATATGACATGATAAAATACAATAGAATAGAATACAATACACTATAATATAATACAATGCAATATAATACAGTACAATACAATACAATACAGTACAATACAACATTATATAATATAGTATAACATAATGTAATATAAGACTATAAATGATGCGTTCCATGGCGTCACTCCAGCGGAGCGAACTGCCGTAACGAAAGGGTTAATTATTGTAATATATAATATATTGTATATCCTAATATATAATATAATATATAGTAACATAATCCTAATATAATTAAATATATATCCTAATAAAATATAATTAAATATCTATCCTAATAAAATATAATTATATTATCTTGATATAATTGAATATCTTAGAATAATTATCTCAATTAATGGATCGAAGCGGTTAACTTCGATTAGATGGGCTCATTGTTGGAATCGCCACGCGAGCGCCGGATTTTTGACCGGCTCGCCGTCGCGTCTGCGAAAGGGAGGAAGAAAGAGCGATTCATCCCCTCCGGGCTAAGGTTCGGGAACGACCCTGAAAACCCTCGGCCGTAGTCACGCAAGCACGCGGAATGCCGGCAAGGTATATTCTTACCCCGGCGCGCGGCGTTCCTTCAGACTTGCCGGGCACGAGAACAGGGGGTCCCCTCCCTAACGATGCTACGGAATTTTAATTCGATTTGCACCGACGCGAATTCCCGCCAGTGGAAAGCCACGCCGTCTGGCGTCTCCGCGGGCCGCCCCGGGGAATCAGAATCCCTCCTGTATTCTTACGGCGATATAACCCAATTACTTCTGGCCGGCATCTATGCCTTCGTTACGATCAGGATTATACAGGGTGGTGAGGAAATTCTAAGCAGTGGAAGGTAAAAAGGGAAGTATAGGGTTCCTCAGGTAATTTGAAGTAACTTTTTCCTTTGCGAAAATGTTCTACGAAGCGGCGTTTAAGAGATATTAAGGGAAAACATTGGCCAATCAGAGACGCGAGAAAGCCGGAGCGCCCATTGGGTTCCTGAGGTGATTTGAAGTAACTTTTTCCTTTACGAAAATGTTCTACGAAGCGGCGTTTAAGAGATATTAAGGGAAAACAGTGGCCAATCAGAGGTGCGCACGACTGGCGCGAGGAGTCCGGAGCGTTGATTGGCTTGACCAGTTTGCTATACGAGCGCGCTTCTTATTGGTCACTGTTCTTCGTTAATAACTGATTAATGATACATCGGAGAATATTTTTGTAAAGGAAAAAGTTACTTTAAATTATCTCAGGAATATTTCTCTTTTGATTTTGAGTGCTATTTGAACACTTGGTAAATTACTCTAGAACGAAAGGGTTGCTATAGACGAGAACTCGAAGAGTAAATGCTAAAAGACTGAATAATGAAAAATTATTATCTATATTTCACGTGTACAGCCGATGCGATATATATTTTGACACCTTTTTAAACATACTACGTCCAAAATATTTACCAATAATAATATTTAAATAATACGTCTTTAAATATTTGATTATTTAAAGATTTATTAGAATGTTAGATTGATTAGAGTGCTAGTTAATAAGTAAATTAAATTTTCAAGAAATTGCCACTCGTTAAAATTATTAAAAACTGTTCTTTTAACTATTGTAACTCGAGTCTATAACAAAGATTGAAATAATATATTTTATAGATCTAGAAAATCGATAACAAATTATAAAAATGTTAGAAGAACATTGGATTTAAAACTATTCTATTATTTCAATAAACTATAATTTTTATAACATTGTTCTACTCTTTGTATAGTAAATTAATCATATCAAAACATGTCTTTTAGTTATTAATTTTTAAATAGTGTTTATTATATTTTTCGTTATCAATTTTAAATAGTTTTAACAGTGTCAACATCTTCAAAAAATCATATTTATCTATTCAATAAATGTTTAAAACGACAAGCAATAATTTTAAAATAAAAACCTATCTTTCTCTGCTAATTATTTTAATATGAATAATATAAAAGCGCTTCTTTCGCAAATCGATTATCCATTTTTGTTATAATTTGCTTGACATTCAGTTTAATTACAGTAGCATTCCTAGTAAATGATTATAAATCATTTCTGCGTCGATGCATTAGTTTCGTTCATTATAAACAATTGTATTCTATTATTATATCTATTTCAGTCATGATCGAAATAAACAGAAATTGGCTTCTCCATTTTAGTATTTCAATTGTCAGTAGAATAAGCTACAATTATGTTTCGATTGATCATATATTCGGCATTATTTGCAATTGTTTGTGTCATTTATCGAATAATTATTAGACTCTGATTGGTCATTAAGATGGAAAATGAATCGCTCCAATTTTGTTCCTATAAATAAAAATCACTTATTCTATTACTACTGTACTATTTATAACAATATATCAACATAATTGAGCGCTTCTAAGCTTTCTCCTGTATTAAATTATAAATAATCATTATTGTAATGAACGCATAAAATCCGCAGCCTAGTAATTAAACAAATAGAACAATTATATGATAAATCAGGAGAATGAGATAAAAGTTTAATATCCTATAGCCAAGAAGTGACCTAACTTTAATATGCCATAGTTTATACTATCTATGCATTCATACATATTTATTTATTTCTTCATCTTTTCGCAGTCGAGCAATCATACAAATAGAATAATTACGTAATAAATCAGTAAAATCAGAGACAGAAGTTTAATATCCTATAACCCAGAAGCGACCTGACCTTAATAAGCCATAGTTTACATTATTTATGCATTCATACATAATTATATATACATAAATTATTTATTTATTCATGTTTCCGCAGTCTAGTAATTATACAAATAGAACAATTACGTAATAAATCAGTAAAATCAGAGACAGAAGTTTAATATCCTATAGCTGAGAAGTGACCTAACCTCAATAAGCTATAGTTTATATTATTTATGTATTCATACATGTTTATTTATTTATTTATTTATTCATCTTTGTTTTTTCCAATGGATTAATTTATTTTCTATGTGTGTTTTACTCTTTATTATATTTTATTTATTTATATTATTAAGCGTGCGCATTAAGAATTATTTTTATAAACTACCCCTGGGCATTAGGTGTATGGGGAACATTATTTATAATACTAATTAGTTTATTTAATCAATAAATGTTCCCCCAGGCTCCTATTATTTATTATACAAATTACCCGGGGGCAATGATTATTTATAATAAACTCATCCTATGTTCAAACAAATAAAACAAACAACTCATGATGTTACGAACAAAATACAATTAATTAGTTAATTCGACTTATAGTCGAACAAGTAACAAAAGAAAAACCAGCCCTTAAGATATAAAATCTTAAACATTGCCATAAGAATATTCAGAAATGAAAAAAACGTAATCTGACGGATCTGTTATTTTACAAGTAGATTTGTAACGACTCGCGATAGGTCGTGATAAGTCGGCTAAGCAGATTAGGCTCTCGGGGTCAGACCGGTAGTAGAACAGAGATAATCTATGACGACAAAAGTGCCCAGAAATAAGAGGAATATATATACGTACGTATGTATGTACGTTCAGTCTAATGGAATAAGGACGACTTAGGAGTTCACGTATGAAATCAGACGGGAAACTTGCCAGAATCGCAGTTACGACTGCTCTTCCACAATCAACAAACTATGCTATCTTATTAATTTCCCTTTTAGCAACCGGGCCAGTGGAGCCGGTTACTGCGCGGATAGCCAATTAATATCTCTTTAGGCTATTCTCGAGCTATTATAGCAAATGGGACGTATTGCGATATTTTATTTCAAATTAAATTAATTTTCCTGTTGGAATATTATTTCCTTATATTGTACTTATATAAGAATTATGATATACTTATGTACTATATGACATAATATGTTGTACAATATTGGTATATAATTCAATTAATTTCTGCTATAAATACTGATATTGTACTTATAAAAATATTATAATATACTTATATACTATATATTGATATATTGTATAATATTGGTACAAATATTGGTATTTAATATACTTATATTGTACTTATATAAGTATTATACAATAGTAGAATTAAGTATAATAGTATTATAATATATTTGTATGATAAATATTGCTATATTGTATACTATCGGTATATAATTCAAATAATTTTTCGTATAAATATTGTTATATAATGTACTTACATTGTATACAATTATATTGCATATATTGTTATATTGTACTATATAATATTATATATAATAGATATAATATATACACTATATACAATATAGCAATGTTTTATACAATTGATGTATAATATATTATGATACATAGTAACGCAGTAATATAATAATATAATAATATAATAATTTAATAACACAATAACATAATGACATAAATATATAATAATATAATATAATAACGTAACAATATAACATACATAAATATATTGTACTATACACCCAAACTCCCCATAAAAACTTAAAACCAAATTCTACCCCATAAATACTGAAAAATACACTTCACCTCTTGAAAAGTCGACCAACCATGCTCGGCGCAGCCTACATCTTTAATCAGACTAATTTCCAGAAGTATCTCCGGGAAGTCTCGTTAAAAAATCGAGCAATTCGTTTCAGTAGAACGTAGAGCGCGGCGCGCACGGTCCCCCGATAATATCCGACAAAGAGATGTTTGTCTTTGCAATCGGCTTAATATCTCGTTAAATCCTGCGTCGGGGTAGAAGAGAGAGAGAGAGGCTTGCCAACTACGACGACCGGGGAAAAGCTTATCGCTTCCATCGCGCTGGGTAGCCGGCTCCCATCGGATACAACAGACAACGGGATGGGGGCCACGGTCTTTTATCAAGTGTTAATTGGAAAATGACACCGCGGTGGCAAAAGATGGCCGAAGACTGTTGTTGGGGCGTCACACGGTGTCGTCAGTGATAGCGACGAATTGTGACGTTATACAAGGTGTCCGAAAAACGTCTAACAATCCGAAATTGGGGATACCTGGAATCATTTCAAGCAACTTTTTCCTTTGCAACAATTTTCTCCGTGGCATCCTTAACGAATTATTAACGAGAAACATTGACCAATAAGGGGCAAGTATCGCCGACGCGAGGCGGTTGAGCCAATGAGCGAACCTTGGCTTTCATTACCCGTTGGTTCGATCGTTTGACACCGGCAGAGCTCGCATCTCATTGGTCAATGTTTTTCGTTAACAACTTGGTAACGACGCCTCGGATCAAATTGTTGCAAAAGAAAATGTTGCTTGCAATAATTTCAGGCGTTCCCCATTTACAGATTGTTTGTCTTTTTTGGGACAAACTGTATGCGTGGATTGTATTAAATGGAGGACCGGAATTTAGTGGCGAAAAAACTTGTATATTCAGCCTCGTACTATTTACACCTTTGCGAAGGAGGTCCGCGGTCCTCGAATTCTATTCCACCTCCGACGTTCGAAAAAATGTTGTCTCTCGAGGTAAACTGCTACCCCTCCCGCGCATTTCTAATACTCGCCGATTGGTTTTCCATGATTTTGGCAATAACCAATCGGCGAGTCTGTTTCGAGAAAGCGCCCTTCTTTCGCGCCTCGGCGCGTCCTTTTGGGAAGTTGCTGGTATATGGAAGGTGGGCGGCGATATTTTAACAAAGACGGGACATTCCTCCAGGTGTGATCACGGCTGGCCACCGTTGTAAACTAACATGGGACTCACCCTTCGGAACTTTCCTTTTTTTATGATGCATCTTGGCTATCGAGGCCGAAAGAAGCGAAATCCTAAAGTTAAGCAATAAAGTATGCTTTATCTCGGTAGGACGAGTAATTTAAATCTAAATTGCATGTCAGATGTTAGTTAGAAGTTCTAAGCTTAAAAATAGAAGGCTAACTGCGTTCGTGTCATGAAGAATGTTAGTAACAACTGTGCAGCACAGGGCGAAACTGCGACGCGGCGCGTCGATTTCTACGCTCGGTTGACTTTGCTCCTAGAACGTATCAAACCGGGAGCTCCGAATGGTTTAAATCCGCCGAGAGCTTTACGGTTGAGGGGAGCTCCATCCCCCTTCTTTCTCTATCTATCTCTATCTATCTCTATCTATCTCTATCTATCTCTTGCTTTCTTCTCCTTCTAGCTTTCTTCTCTCGCTCTCTCACTTTCTTCTCTTTCTGGCTTTCTTCTCTCTCTGGATTTCTTCTCTCTCTCTCTCTCTCTCTCTCTTTCTCGCTTTCTTCTCTCTCTGGATTTCTTCTCTCTCCGGCTTTCGTCTCTCTCTCTCTTTTTATTTTTATCTCGACGAAGTTGCTTTTCGTGCGCCTTATCTCGGGATGATGGCGTCTGTTACGGCTGTTTCCTTGTAAGTCTGTGTAATATCGTTGACAGGTAATTTATGTGCCTCCCGAGGAGACAAGCTTTTTCATGGTGTTCGAATCATGAGCAGATTCTCTTGCAGCGCGCGACGCTTATTAAATATTCTTTTTATGCAGCGACGGAGGTAGATGGAGTCCTCGCAATAAAAGAAAATCGCGTTCCAACGACGACGACGACGACGACGACGGCTCTCTCCCCCCACGTCTTCTACGTAATTTTGCCGGGACGCTCTTCCTGCGATTATGAGAGCGACGATCGGCTCGCGCGTGCTACCCTAATTCGTTCGTTAGGTGGAATTATTGGACCGAAGATTGCCGACTAGGCGAACGATTTTCTGATTTTTTTTCGGTTTCTGATTTTATTTTGGTTTCTGATTCTCTGATTTGGTTTTCTTGATCGCCGTGGATTATGGTAGTCTTGTATATGGTATAGTCTATGGTATAATTCGCTCGTTAGGTGGAATTATTGGACCGAAAAGGCTGCCGACTAGGCGAACGATTTTGATTTTATTTTGGTTTCTGATTTTCTGATTTTGTTTTCTTGATCGCCGGAGATTATGGTAGTCTTGTATATGGTATAGTCTATGGTATAGTCTTCTTCCCCTGGATTTTCTTGCGACGCGTTATGTGATTTTACTCTTCGTCTTTCCGTTTGCGTTTAGGGTACCTTCGATTTGGTTGTCGCCATTTTTGAGAGTCGGTTTAACCCCTTCTAATAATTTCTTAGAAGAGAAAAAAAATTTATATTTATTCTATGTCTACATTAGTAGAATAATATTATATGATATTATATTTTATTCATTATTTATTATCATAATCCTTACTGGACTCGACCTAAACCCGTAGGGCCAAGCTCTAGCACCAAGGGGGCAGTTTTATTTCCCGCAATTTCCATGGGACACAGCAAATATCATTATCATCCACGTCGCAGGTTTTTGGCAATAAGCTGCCGAACCACCCTCATCGGACCAGTCTCTAACTCGTCTAATTGATCAATCCAGTGCCCCTCTATTCTATAAAATCCTGGCGGAGGTTTCACCTGCGCGTTTTAGCGGAGCGACGAAGCTCGAGGCAGAATCTCGTCGGCCGTCGACCACGCGACGTTGTATTTGTTAGCGGCGACGTATTTTTTTAAGAAAATTGGAGACAGGGACGAGCGAACGTTGCTCGGCCGTCGATGGATTCGTGGCAGGGTCTAAGGACGCGCGTGGCCCGGAGGGTGAGCGAGACTGAACTGTCCTGGCGACCGGCGACGCGACGGCTGACGACCGCGTCGGGTCTTCCAGCTGTCGAATGTCAAGGCGTCGACTGTTTATGGAAAATGTGTTCAGAGAAGGCGAGCAGCCGTCGTCGCGTCGCCGAAGAATGAGAACTCTGTTCGCGGAGGATTTGGCTACGAAGCGGGGAAGGAAGGGTTGCTTTTCGGTAAGAGGACTGCGTTGGACCGCGTGGCACTTGCCCCATAACCTCGGAGAAGAGCAGGCGTCTTGACTATTTAGCATAATTTTCTAACGTATTGTACATAGCTTCTATTTTAAAATATAAGTATAGTATTTCGCGATCGACTGTCTCGCATCCTATTTATCTACAATTCAAACACCTTCGCTGAATATTGGGCTCCGTAGCCATTGACTCTTGAAGCCATACAGAGATTCGCAAATGCTACCTGCGGAGGTGTACCCACCTTCACAGATTTTCCGGTCAGCCGACGCGGCGGCTTCGCCCGCGAATTTCACGGTTGCCTTGCTCTCTTGCCGGCAGGCCCGCGGGAAGATGCGCGGCGGGCGTAAAATTTTCGTATAAAAGGCTGAAGACTAAAAAAGAGAGAACCGTAAAGATTTAGTGCTGTTGAAGAAACGTGTAGTTCGATTTTACGCGCCGCGTCGTTGCGTTCGGGGATAGTTAGTGCTCGGATTTTATGCGTTCTCGAGAAAAATCGAAAAACCGTGGGAACGTTGGGAAATTTCCGGGGGAAATCGAGATTGTATGGGTTAATTTTAGGAAATATATGCTGGGCAATATTTGTTTTTTTTTATGAGTTTTGTTGACTCTTTGAAGCGTAGGATTTTAGAGAAAATGAAGATTATGGTTGTGCTGGATGTTAGTTATTTTATGAAAGATGGAAGGAGATATTTAGTTCGATTATTTAATGTAAAATATTAGTCAAAATGAGAAGGAATGTAATAGAATTTTGATGAGACTTAAATAGTTTAGAAGAATTTGTTATTTATTTTTTTAGCTTTAATAGTTTGCTTGGTGGGATATGTATGATCTTGCTACTTTATAGTTTCTAAATTAGTATAAATTACTAAATAACGTGGTTTTTTTATTGTAAAATTATATGATCATTTCTAATGAATTTTAAGATAAGAAACAAACATATTGTTATGAATAATAAAGCTTTGCTATATTCTACAATGCATTTAATCACAGCATTATACATAACTTACATGTACGTCATTGAAACACTGCAAAAGTTGGTTTATTGCATAAAGAGTAAAATGCATACTATTGCATAAAGAATAAAGAATATTTGAAACAATCTGTCACAAAGATAAAAATGTTAAATATTAGGATTACGATATTTTTGTTTTTTTAAAAATGTCATAAGTAATACAAACGTTATAGCATATATTTTACCTATATATAAATAATATAGATCCAAATTTATAATTATTTCTATATATATAAATATTACAGTACATATTAAATTCACACATAAACAATACAGATCTAACTTCACAAAATTTTTATATATAAACATTACAGTATATATTATACTTATACATAAATAATATAGATCTAACTTTATAATTACTTATATATAAATATTATAGTATATACTACATTTATACACAAATAATATACAACTACCTTTATAAACATCAACACAAAAATATATCCAAAATCATACAAACCGCAACGAAAATAAAAAAAAATTAACACGTTCGTCGCCCAAATTCGTTAATTAGAACGCATAGGATAACGTTATATTTGATACATTAAATATAAATTAATGAATAACAAATATAACAATGTATGAACTTTTAGTATTTTTATTTTGTATATTTCGCATTTTTCGTTGCTTATTCCATTAAATTTCTGTGCTACAAATGGGATTTTCATGAATTAAATAAATAAAATTTTGAATAAGAAGAGCGTCGCCCATATTTGGGTGACGGGGCCCCCCACAGAAGCATACTTGTCACCCACATATAGGTGACGCAGCGACGAACGTGTTAATGAAGCTACATCAAAAATAAAACAAAAATACAAAAATATTCCTGTTAAGGTACGTACAGGTTTGCAGGTAATATTTGCGCAACCAATGTACGTCTTCGAGTGAACCCAATATTCAGCGAAGGTAATTGAAAAACTGTAGATAGGATGTGAGACAGTTGATCACCGAAAATAATACTTATATTTTAATAAGACAGAGTTTATGTACAAACAATTTGTTGAATGATCGACGGTTGACGGAATTCTGGTTTTAGCCTTGTCGCTCCGCTAAAACGTGGAGGTGGGAAACCCCTCCACAAAGACTTTATAAAAATAGAGGAGCACTGAACCGACCAATTACAGAAATTTATCAAGTGGTCCGATGGGGAATTGGTTCGGCAACCTAGCGCCAAAGAGTCGTGACGTCGTTGACAATGACGTCCGCTGTATTCCTTGGCTCTTTGCGGACGGCGGCGTTCGACGGACGAGCGTCGCTGTGGACGACGGGTATTGGAGCGCGCAGTATTTTGGGCGGATATATCCGCCAGCCGTCCGCAACGGGTAACACGCTTGGGCGGATATATCCGCCAGCCGTCCGCAAAGGGAAACACGCTTGGGCGGATATATCCGCCAGCCGTCCGCTAAGGGTTAAAAATTGTGAGAAATAAAACTGCCGAGCCCCCTTCGTGCCCTGTACGGGGTTAGGTCACGTCGATTGCCAGGAGGACGGTACGGCCACGCTAGCCTTCCCAGGTGTGTCGTCTGGTACTATTCGGCCGTACCAGTGTCATAAAGTAATCAAGTCATTAAATAAACATTAAAAATCGACTATCAAACATGGCAATAACCAAATTGACCGTAGCCAAAACCAAGATGGAAAGACGGGACGGTAGGATCGTATATCGGGTCTTAACAATCTTAAAGAATAGTAAAAAGAAGCCACCAACCATTTTTGCGAACTTTATGCATTAAAACACGCTATTGAAACAACCACCGCTGACCATAATAAAAACTTCTGTGGCTCCGCTATCGGATCAATCCAAAATATATGGTCAAGCGACCCTATCATCCAAGATTGTCAAAAATCTTATATCGCGTCTTAAAAATCTTAAAGAATAGTAAAAAGAAGCCACCAACCATTTTTGCGAACTTTGTGCTTCAAAGCACGCTATTGAAACAACCGGTCTTAACAATTCCTAAACAATCCACCAACTACCAAACAGAAACGAAGTCGAAGAAACCTCGTCGAGCCATTGAAAAATTCTATTTCGGATCCAGGGGGAGACGTTGAAGCGGCGGCGCGTCTCATTAGAACAGTTCGATGGACGCGAGGCGGGTTCGCGCGGCGACGAAAGGATTAACGTGAGGGGGCAGAAGCTCGAGAGGTAGGGAACCGGAATGACAGTAATAACAGACCCGTCCGTCAAAACCTGAATTCCATGGCGGTCGCGCGCGCGGTAATCTACGGGGCAACGCCATTCACCGGGGCTACGCGCGCGCGCGCCAGTCAGTCAAGCTATTTTTTCTCGTTCCGTCGGCGCGTACGCGCGATTGGCCTCTTTCAGAATTAGGCGGGCCGGACCTTCGGCAATTTCGAAAAACCGAGCGGCGCGCACGGCCCTCTCCTGGCAGACGCTGTCCGACCGCTTTATTTTCTTTTTTCGGGGATAACAGACGCCGTGTTGCGCGGACGGCGGCGTCGTTACGCGGGCTTTCGCCGACGGTAAACTAAAATGGTCGGCCCCCCCGGCCTGTCGATCATTCCCTACGCCGGTAATGAGTCCGTTTGCCCGGGGTATTTCCGTTCCCCTGTTATCGCCCGAGCCGCGTGTCCGCCGTACGCGGGCGCGTGACAAGCCTGTTTATTTTGGTTGCCACCGATTTTTACGAAGACCATCCGGAGATCCGACGAAAGCCATCGGAAAACGATCTACGAGAGTCGGTTTACTCTTTTAGATCGGATCTGTTTTTCTTGCGCGTTGTTTGGGAAATATAGGATCGTGTATACTTCATCGCGTAATCGACACGCTTGCCACTTATTTAACGCTTTTTATTGATAACAGTCGCTTCGCGGTACGAGCTAAAACGCGCTCGAGTGCGGTGAACTTTTTTTAGAAATTGGAAGAACGTTTACATCTTGGCAACAAAGTTATTCTTCTAATTGTTTAGCTTTTAATTTTTATTCGATTTTTGTATTTTGTAGTTTTTATGTATTTATTGTCTTTATTATCTTATTTATCAGTACTAAATTAAATTGTATTGCGATGTAAGCAGTATATTATATGCTTCGTTATAATATGTACAGTGTATGTACTTAGAATTAAATAAATTGATATTTATTAAAGTATCATATATATATTTAGAGCTATTTAATATTTAACCAGTTAACTGTGATTGACGAGTATACTCGTCATGGAGAAGTGGCAAAATTTCGTGTATCGACGAGTATACTTGTCATGCGTATAAATCAGTGACCATTAGCTATTTAAATTGCAATTTTTGAGAAGAACAAAACATATTCTCAAATTTCAAGATGTTTAGAATAGTTTGAGGCTACGCCGGAATAAAACAAACAAATGGAAAATATAAGTTTGAGATGATGTCATGCGTCCCCGTATGAACTGGTTGAAAAAGTTTACCAGTTCCCATAATGAATTTATTTATGTGCGATGATAACGTTTTTTCGATGTTAACCTAAAAGGGGCAAAGGCAAAAGTGAAAAAGTGGATTTATAAACTAGAAAGCTAACTCGTGAGCAGTGCAGCAACTTTGAGTTTTCGGTGATCTTGATCTTCATCTTGCTGTATCAAACCCCAAGAAGTGTGTGTCAGTGCATATCTTACCAAGTGTCGGCGGTTCTTATCAAATAAGTACAGTTGCGACGTAAGAATTTCAAGTGTGTAAATATTATTTTTATAAAATAAACCCATCTTTTTCATCCAATATCTTAGCAGCGCAATTTACTCTGTGATTGACGAATATACTCGTCGTGGCTCGATTCTGGGGACACAAAACTGTCCGCACTTTTAAATGAGGTCGCCACAGTTAACTGGTTAAAATTGATCGTGCTCCAAAGTTAGATTTTCCGTAAATTTCGACTAATCTTTCCGAGGAACGATAATAGTAATTTTTGGACCGGGGTGACACGTGGGCGGTAGTTAGGGACTTGGAGAAATGTCTCGTTCACGCGATATACATAGAATAATACGCGCCGCTATGATCCCCCATACCGCTCAAAGTTTTCTTCGTGGAAGCCCCGGGTACTACGTGGAGCAACTCAAATTAGACTAATCCGCGCGCACCGTCATCAGCTCGTAGATGATGCATTAAGTTACTCCATTTGAAACAATGGACCACGGATACGCGGCCAACTGTGCGTGAACTGCGGAGAGAGACCGAGCGACTTTGCCCTCCGCGCTCCATTGACTCTCTCCCCGCCCGATGAAACTTCCTATATTTCATGCGGAAAGGGAAATTGCCGGGACGAGTATTTCCTTGCAACGGCGGAACCCGCCTTTAATTGTAATCGAAGTCATCGTCTTACCGCGTAACAATTCAATCACCTTTTAGGCAACACATGTTTTCGCGTTGAATAGCGTCGCTTCTACCGTGATGTTTAAACTCCGACAAATTTGTATAGTAAAAATGAATTAGTAGAAATTAAAGAGGAGACTTTGCTCTTTAAAACAAGCTGAGCGGCATTGTTGTACGATTTTTTACGACAAAGTTGCAATACGCTGAATTTTCTTTATTTTAGCGCTGGCTATTTAAATTGTAATTTTAGAATAGTCGATGAGGTCGAAAGGGTCTTTTGGCTTTTCGATAATTTTTAAATTACCCCGAACAGTCGAATTAATAAACAATTAGTACAAATTAAAGAGGAGACTTTGCTCTTTAAAACAAGCTAAGCCGCATTGTTCTACAATTTTTTTGCAACGCTGTTGCAACGCGTTGAATTTATTCGATTTTACCTTTGACTATTTAAATTATTTCTTATCAATTATTATTCCTACAACCTATCTGTTGAAAGTTTGAATGAAAACTTAAATGCACTTTATTAATAATTCAATTTATACTCCAGAACATTCGCGTATCCAGTGGAATAAATGATATATGACAGAACTACAGAGATACAGAGAAAAATATAACAGTGTTAGTGATAATCCGAGGTGGCAACCTCACAGTCCGATTTCTGCTTTAGAATTGAAAAGTGTCCGGGCCTTCGTCGCCAATGGCTCACCTTCAAAATGGCCATCAAACATCTCGGTGGGTCTGTTTTCCATCGCTTGTCATCGTTGAAACTCCAACACTACCACAATCCCCATTTTGAACTTCCTAAAAAGCACGGAATATTGTAACAACAAAACAGAATGTGTACCTAATTATAACACAATTTTATTATACGCACATTAACATAACTTCTCTAAAAAACAAAATTAAAAAAAATATAAATGAATATTCGACAATTAACTAGCGAAGAAGACTACGATTCTCGCTATAGTTTCGTTCTACCAATGCTAAACACCGCCAAACAAATCCGCGCGACACCGGCGCCGAGTTCGAGATATTAATTACGAAGACTCGCGCGCATCGTTTCCTGTTGTTCGATAAAGTTCGCAGGTTGGATTAATTCGCGTACGCCGGCTCGCGCACGAAATCGCCGGCCGATATCATATTGATCACCGGCTACGGAATAGATAATCGCGTTTTCTCCCGGGAACAGGTCCCCGTATAACGCGATTCGAAGGCTCCGACCGTCATAGAGTCGAGAGTTTCCCAGCGTGTTTGACACGCGCCGCGCTCTAACCAGCTATTGTTAACACCATATTTCAGCGGATAACGAGAGAACGCGCCGGTTAACGCGGCAGCGGGCCCATAGGGGTGACTGGAAACGATTTCGCGGCTGTCTATGAACACCGGTACATTAACAAACATTTTTCGGTAATGGTTGGCGAGCTGTTTTTAGTCGGCTCCGATGGTCGAATGGGATTTTGGAAATATTTCGTGGTACTCGTAGCAATAAATAAAGACAATACAAATAAAGCAAAGGGTAAAAGACGACGAATAAGTGGCGAATAATAAGAAATTAAATAATAGTAGGGAATGAAATGTTAATTGATAAGTAATTGTATAGTATATAGAATTATTTATATATATGGAATATATAGAATATAGTTTATAGCACATATAGTTGTATATACAATATAGTAAACAGGATAACAGGACATAAAATACATTTTACATTATATACAACAGTGTATAGAATATAAAATAAGAAATTCATAAAATATATATTGCAAGATATATAATAGTTTATAAAATATATTAAATAGTCTATTTTATTTTTAACATTGCACTGTGTTTATAACATTGTATTATGTTCAAATTATGATCGAATAAAACAATAGTTAAAATATATATAATTATCAAGAATGCTAAATTTACCATAGAAAATCATACGCTACTGCGTCAAGTATTGCTCTTTATTTTAAATAAATTATTCTCTGATATTTGTCAATGATTTAATTATGTCCAAACGATCTTACATTACACACGAATTTTGACTACCGATCGCAGAAACTATACTGTATACATTTCTGTCGTTCTCGCGCCGAGGTATGTATCATTCGTCGCGAAGCTTAGAATCATAATTAAATTCTGTTTGCGACGGAGCTCGTTAATAGCGCTCCCGAAACAGCTTTGCGCGTAGACCGCCCCCCCCCCCCCCCCCCCCGCGCGAGTTTATATCGTTCAGCCAAGGAAATACCTTTGATTCGAGCCACTTGATTTTATTCCCTCAACGCTGTAACGCTCCAACGATCATTTCAATTTATTTCGTGTCTCGATTGATGATGGTTTAACCAGGAACCTGTTGGTTAAAGTACGATTTTAACCACTGTGTTCTTGTTAATGTTTCCGATGAGTAGAATCAGTCAACAGTGGTGAGACAAATTCAAGTGCATTTAATTGACAAGTTAAAGGATGTTATATAATAATTATTGTATAATGTTATCGTGGAATATTACTATATACTATTATCGTATAATAATATTATATAATATTATCATATACTAATATCGTATAATAAGGTTAAATAATAATATCGTATAATAATATTATATATTAATAGTGTTGACTATCATAACGATGTTACAACATGTTGTAAATATATAATAAACAAGTTAAACAAGTTTACAATCAGTAAACTTACGATTATATTATAAATAAATTGTTTGCGATCATTGTAAAATATAGATGATGAACTAATTAAAATTGCTCTAGTTTTATGAATAATTTATATTTGAGGTTATGTGAATGCTATAATATTTTGGATCGTTGGATTCGTTTTGACCTAGATAATTATATAGCGATAATAGAAAAAGCAATATTTAATTAAAAAATTACTTCGATGCCCTTCGAAGTTGAAAAGTTATAATTAGCATTAAGTAAATAAAAAAAATAAGCATTAAGTGACATATTAACATATAAGCATTAAGCAATATATTAATATATAAGCATTAAGTAATATATTAACATATTATTATTATAACACATTATTATATTAACATAATGCTTATATATCACTATCTTGTTTAACTTTTATACATTATTATATTATTTAATGATTATATGTTAATATATTGTGTAATACTTATATATTAACATGTTGACGATATGTTATTATAATATATAATGTATTACTTATATTGCTATAAGTAATATATTAACATGTAAGCATTAACTAATATATCAATATATAAGCATTAAACAATATATTAATACATGAGCATTAAACAATATATTAATATATAATCATTAAATAGTATATTAATATATGAGCATTAAGAAATATATTAATATATCAGCATTAAGAAATATATTATTATACAAACATCGTACAATATGTTAACAAAACAGCACTAAAAATCTGTATCACAAATCATGCTTCTTAAAATATAGTAAAGGATTAAAAAAGCCACAAATTGCAGATTTCAATCCTTCTATACGGAACAACTTTAAAAAACGACAATATTTCGTTAATCGGAACAGAAACTTTTCCATAATTGTCGACGGCTCGAGGGCTCGCTGTTTTCTAAGCAGATATCATATTTTTAGAAGGGACACGCGATACCGCAGCTACGCTGCTTGTTAATCGCTTGTTCGCGAAGTGTTAATCTCTCTCTCTCTCTCTCTCTCTCTCTCTTTCTCTTTCTCTCTCGCGCGGCCGCTTCCAAACTCTTAATAGACACGCGCGCGAAACATACCACGGTTTGCCAGCGCGCGGATTGCCGCGCATGATTAATGAACGGGCGACGATGTAGCAAAAGCTTGCATTTTTGAACGACGGTGTTGTCGAGTAGCGAAACCGAATTAGAGCGCCGCGATTTATGCCAAAAACCGTGCTAGGGAAACCTCGTGGCTTGTAAACAACGCGGCCGGCACGCGAGGAACCGACGCCGCTTTAGAAAGGGTTCGCTTTAGATTTAGGGAATAGTCGATCATTGTTGTGCGATGTCACGTGGTTCTCACGTCGGCGAGTTTCTCAATTTTTTGAAAATTGGAGAAGAAGATTTCGGAAGTAGTTCATTGATGATTAAGATTGAGTTGAGGTTATGTGTGAGGTTGTTGTTATTTTAATCCTTTCCACTCGAGTGGTGACTCTGAGGCGCCGCTAGAAATTGCTATACTGTTTCTAAAAACAATTGCAATAGTAAGATGTAATTATTGTAGACATAGTAATTATGTACTATTTATTTTTAGACACTTATACACTATATAACAATTACAACTATATAACATAGTGTATAATACAATTATACACTATACCATTTCTAATAATAATTGCAATAGTAAGATGTTATTATTATATACATAATAAGCATAGATATCACCACATCTCAATATTTAATGCAAATTGCTACAAAACAACAAAGTATTTCTAAATAACCTTTCCCTTTTCAAACTTAATATCCCAATTTTGTTTCGTTTATTTGTTTGGTGCTTAATTTTGGTGTACACAATTTTCTATATATTCTCTTCCGCTATAAACAATTCTATTTACCGTACCATAATTTTCTAAAACGATGAAATTTTATAATTACTCTAATTGATCTGCGATCTTTCAGAAAGACTACGATTTTTATAAATAAGAAAACTACATATATATATATATAGAGGGAGATAAATAGAGCAAAGTGTCTACTTTAATTTGCACTAATCCATTTTTGCTATAGAAATTTGGCGGAGTTTAAACATCGTGGGAGAAGCGATGCTTCCTATGCCTCCAACATTGTTAAACATCGAAATATCATAATTCTGTTAAAAAAAAAGTGTACCATAATAAAGATTAGCTTGTTTTATAGAGCAAAGTCTGTACTTTAATTTGCACTAATTCATTTATGCTATAGAAATTTAGCGGAGATTAGATATTATAAGAGGAGCGATGCTTTCTATGCCTCCAACATTGTTAAACATCGAAATATCATAATTCTGTTAAAAAAAAGTGTACCATAATGAAAATTAGCTTGTATTATAGAGCAAAGTCTCTACTTTAATTTCTTGTAATTGTTTATTAATTTGACAGTTCGGGGGATTTTAAAAATTGTCGGAATGTCAGGAGAAAATATTGTATAATTTCATTAACGAGAGACAAAAACCGCAAGTTAATTTTTCCACTCCCTTGACACACTCTACCAAATCTGAATGCATTAAATCCATAAATACACATTTCACAAAATAAAAACTGCATATTTTATTGAAGCATACAACACATTCTAAATCGTATGGAAAATGGTCGTACCCGATGCCGGTCTCCTAGATCATCCTGTACCCCGTTGTCAAAAGCTCTCTCGCGAACCCTTACCCGCGAACTCTCGCGAACACTCTATCCATCGTGGCACTATTACTATACGAGGCGTTGCGCTGAAAATTCACACACGGCCAGTCCTCGTTTATATAAAGATTGTCCTAAGCGTTAAATAAAAACTATGCTCAATAAAACAGTGTCTTTTTTTTAAACAAAAAATGTTGCTTCCAGCTTTAATATTGACAGATATGGAATTCTGTTATTTATACAAGTTAGCACGTGGACGCCGTATATATCCGGCGCTCGTCCATACCGGTCGTCACATGGATGCCGGATATATACGGCGCTCGTACCGAGAGGGTTAATGAAGTCCGTTAAAGCGAAATAGCTGTATCGCTCCGATGCGTAACGCTGTCCGCGAAAATCTAATACGAGATTAAAATGCGGGCATCGCCGACGAGGGGGTAGTAGGGTGGACGAGGATCGCGGGGGTAATAGGTGGAGGAGGTGGTGGAGGCCGTGAGCACATGTTTTTAATTAATTCTCGAACGTTAAGGTTATCCGACCGGGCAGGATACTTAAAGAATTCTTAACGGCATCGAATAAACCGGCGCTCGGTCGCTCGCGCATGCGCGCGCGCGCGTTCCTCCGCTATTTACCCGGTCGCGTTTTAGTCTCTCCCAAGTACGGTAATAAATCTCCTCCGGGCGGTATAACCCACCTCCTATATATATATCCTGTATATATATACATATACATATATATATACTTTCTTTCCTTTCGCCGAGATTCTCCGAGGGCCTGGATTTAATTAAAATATTCTATGCGCTTCTTATTCCGACATGAAGTGCGCGCAACGGCGGCGCGCCGTGCTATATTCTTTCTAGTGTAATATTCATTTCGCGGAACGCAGCGAGAAACGGGGCGGGGGGAGGGGGGGGGGGAGAAAAAAAGCGATGGTAAAACGGTCGCGTACCAAAGAGAGCGCCGCGCGCGCCTACCTACCCTTCTAACGTAGCTACCCCCGGGTCAATACAACGTGTATATTAAAAACTAGTGAAAAGGAGCGAGAGAGGGAGGGGGAGGGGAGGTGGTGGTGGTGGTGGTGAGAGAGAATTGGCGCGAATAATGGAACGTTTCGCGTGCGCATTGTTCGATACACGGGGGCGGCGACGGCAAAGGAAGTAGCGCGACGCGGGGCGGCGGTGGTCGAGTACGGCCCCCGGAACACACCGTTTGTGTCCACGCTGATTGATCCGGCGCGCGGTTCTATTACCTGGCCGGGGAACATCCTCCGGGCATTTCGCGTGCCAACCTCGTCGAAAGAGAGTCTATTGAAATATTTCAATCGAATTCGGCCGGGGCCGATGTTATTTAGAGACAACGCTGCGGGGGTGTGGACGCGGCGCCAATTATCTTCTCTGTTCTTTGACGCGCGGGTCGTTTCTTGTCCGGTTGGTATCGCGTTGGTTTTAGGGGTGGTTGGAGGCTTGGTAATGCTTATTTGATGTTTGGGACGGGTTTGCGGGGGTTGTTGGGATTTTTGTATTGTTTGGGGTTTGTTACTTTTGGGTGGTGGAAGGATGGTGTTGAGATGGTCTAGAAATGGCCTAGGAATGGCTTCGAAACGTCCTCTGTTATAAATTGATATATTATTTAATGCTTATATGTTAATATATTACTTAATGCTTATATGTTAATATATTATTTAATGCTTACATGTTAATGTATTATTTAATTCTTACATATTAGTATATTTCTTAATACTGATATATTAATACTATATTGAATAATTTTATTTTAATATATCGATGAATTCTGACATATTAATATATCATTTAATGCTTATATATTAATATATTGTTTAATGCTTATATATCAATATATCGTTTAAAGCTTATATATTAATATATTAATTGATGCTTACATGTTAATATATTACTGAATGCTTATATATTAATATATTATTTAACGGTTATATATTAATATATTATTTAACGCTTACATGTTAATATATTATATAATACCTATTACACCTTAACATATTATGTAATACCTATATATTTTAGTAATTCTTATAGTTCCTAATTGCGACGTTAACTGTGAATGTTATTTCGTTCTTTTAACCATTTGCCTTACGCTTTCTTTCAGAGCTAAGCCGATCGTTTCTTCTTTGTTTCTAATAGATTCCTATATAAAAAGGCGAATTTGTATTAATTGCATGCTAAACTCTACTTTAATATTGAAATATTGATAATGGAAATATAAAATCTTATTTTCATTTAAATGAAGCAAGATTTGGAATGTTTAAAATCTTTGCAACGAGTTTGACACGGTATTATAGCAACAAGACACGCGATCAGTATAAATTATTTTTCTGGTAATGAACAATGTCTAAACTGTAAATTTATCTGCAAAATAAAAATCGTTAAATAGTAAATATTCTTCAAAGTTACGTTTTCTATTTATACAGAATTCGAAAATCATTATTAACCCTTTTCACTCGAAGCCAGTTCAACTGCAAGTCTAAAATAATTTTTCTAGCTTCTAGTATTTCCATATTATATAATAAAATTCGTCACTCATATAACAATTACGCCTTCAACAATTTTTTTAATATAAACTACCGCAATATCTACAATAAATAATTTTGCTACGCGTTACAACAATTCTAATAGCGCCGCAGCAGAGTTTGTCACTCGAGTGCAAAGGGTTAATTAATTTTATATATTTATAATGATTATCAATTTATAATTTCATTCTCTCTAGTCAGACTCGAGATGGAGATTTATAATTTGATTTATGTATAATACCTATTAATTTATAATTTTATTCTCTTTAGTCAAACTAACGAGTCAGACTCGAGATGGAGATTTATAATAATGATTAATTTGCAAATTTATTCTCTCTAGTCAGACTAATTAGTTATAGGCGAGATAGAGATATATAATTTTATTTATATATAACAATTATCAATTTACAATTTTATTCTCTCGTCACCGATATTTAAACATTCGACTAAGGCATAGACACACGATAAATATAAAATTCCTTTCTGCTCTAAGAAACTGGCGCGATCGAGAAACTCCAATCATAATAATTGTTAAAAAAATGGCAAAGGTTTAGATCGGCCGAGTTTATCCAGTATCTCGCGGCAGTTAATTAAACGAGCCGGACAAATGGCGCGAAGCACTCACCACACTTCGTAAATCCGTTAACGCGTGCGATCCCTAAATTTCTAAGCCCCGTGCTCCGCAAAAAGTTGCGAAACTACCGAGTTCAGCGAAAAAGGGACGATTCCCGCGGCGCCGTTACAGCGATTTACGGCGGTGCTTTTCCGGACCCGTGGCCGCCCCGTACCCGGATCGGCCCGCGATCGTAATTTCCCTGACTAATGTGCTTAGGCGTCGTCAACCTGTGCCCTTTCTATCGACGAGGCCCGGTCTCCGAACGCGAAACGCGCGCGCGCACACAGCCGCGCGGCACGCCGAAAATAGACCCCGGCCCGCACGCTCTTTCTTTTCATTGGAATAGCGATATTGCGCCCGACCGGAAGAGATTTCGCAGCGTCGAGTGGCTTCGACGCGCGCTCTCTCTCTCTCTCTCTCTTCTCGCCGCGCGCGCGTTCCGATATCGAACTCGCCAGGAAAACTGCAATTTTCTTCGTCACGATTATCGCGGACTTTTTTCCGACCTTCTATTCGCTAGTTTTCCCCTGTACGAAGTTCTTTCGACTCTCCTTCTCCTTCTCTCTCTCTCTCTCTCTCTCTCTCTCTCTCTTTCCATCTCTATCTCTCTAAGTTTGCAATTTTCGGTGGGAACATATTTTCTCTCTTTCGGCGGCCCGATGTAGTCGTATCGGCAATGAGATTTTGTGCGAACGAATGGGTTTGTTTCTTCTAGTCGTTTGTTGTTCGTTTGGCGGAGAAGGTGTATTTCATTAGTGCTGGGGTTGGATAGTGTTTGATTTATTGTTTGGATACTATTTTGTTTGAATTATGGGTTGAATTTATTGTCGGAATATTCGAATTATGGGTTGAATTTGTTGTTTGAATCCTATTTTGTACGAAATAGATCTTGAATTTATTGTTCCAATACTGCTTTATTTGAATAATGTCTCGAATTAATTTTTTGAATACTATTTTATTCGAATCAAATCTTGAATTTATTGTTCGAATACTGTTTTGTTCGAAACATGTCTGGAATTTCTTGTTTGAATATTGTTTTATTCGAATCATGTCTTGAATTTATTGGTTGCATACGGCTATATTTGAATATTGTCTTGAATTTATCATTTGAATACAGGTTTATTCGAATAATGTCTTGAATTTATTGTTTGAATACTATTTTCTTCGAATCTAGTCTTGAATTTATTGTTTGCATACTGCTATATTTGAATATTGTCTTGAATTTATCATTTGAATACTATTTTATTCGAATTATGTCTTGAATTTATTGGTTGCATACGGCTATATTTGAATATTGTCTTGAATTTATTATTTGAATACTGGTTTATTCTAATAATGTCTTGAATTTATTGTTTGAAGACTATATTATTCGAATAATGTCTTGAATTAATCCTTTGCATAGTATTTAATTCGAATAACGTCTTGAATTAATTCTTCAAATTCAATTTAATTTAAATAATATCTCGAACACAATTTTCGAATTTTATTTTATTCGAATATCTTGAATGATTTCATCGAATTCGATTAATATCTCGAATACATTTTTCGCATTCAATTTTATTCGAATAATATCTCGAATTAATTCGTCGAATTCAATTTTACTCGAATGATATCTTGAATAGTGTCTACGAATTCAATTCTATTCGATTAATATCTTGAATACATTTTTCGAATTCAATTTTAGTCGAATTATATATCGAATATATTTGTCGTATTCAATTTTATTTGAATAACATCTTGAATAATGTCTACGAATTCAATTCTATTCGATTAATATCTTGAATACATTTTTCGAATTCAATTTTAGTCGAATAATATGGCGAATATATTTGTCGTATTCAATTTTATTTGAGTAATATATCGAATATATTGTTCGAATTCAATTTTATTCGAATAATATATCGAATATATTTTTCGAATTCAATTTAGTGCGAATAGTATCTGGAATTAATTCTTCAAATTCTATTTAATTCGAATAATATCTGAAATACAATTTTTTTTATTAATTTTTACAATGTGTGAAGTCAGAGTTAGCTAAAAAATTGTTTATGTAATTTTATTATAGCTAGGAACAATGAAATAAAAGAACTTATCATAGTGCCAGGTCATGCTAAAACTAATAAACCAATTAAAGTGACTGATGGTTTATTCTTTCTTTTACATTTCTTAATATTATAAAAATATTTGTAGGAGAACTTTTTGACTATACTTCATTATGGTATATATTATATATAGTGTATATTATAATATATTATATATATATTTATATTACATTATATATATTATTCATATTACAAATGATATATATATTTTGTAGCAATGCTAGAATGATTTATATATTATATATGTTTTTATATGGTATATAAGATTTTTATATTTAAATTTACATATTTACAACATAAATCAATAAAAATTTATAATATACTGCTAATATATTATACATAATCTAGTATAAATCTAATTTATAACAACATAAAATATATAATGGCATATATCGTACATATAAAATCATAAACAATATAAATCATCTTACCATCATTATAAAACAATATGCACAAGCACAATAATTCTGCTGTCATAGATTATTTAACCATACTACAAATACTAATAATATTTAACTAATATTTAACTAATGTTTTACTACAATAATAATATTTAACTAATATTTTACTAATAATTTCACCATGCTACCATACTATAAATACATACAATATACAGCGGCGCAATTTTTGCGAAAATATTCTCGGAGAAACCTTTAATGAAATTTGAAAAATTGCGTTGGTCATCGTCCATTTTTGCAATCGTGTACGCCTCGCGCGAATAGATACGCGCAGTTTTCGGTGACAAAACACGTTCCCAGAAGCCTGATGCAGTTGATTGGAAAATATCGATGTTTCTTTTTGAACAAATCAATCGTGCAATTCTATACACGATATTCTTCCGATGCCATATATAGAACCGGTCGAAGAAAAAGTTTATTTAAAAAAACGGAGAACATTGTTTTCTCGTAGCTATGTTGTTTACGACTATTTGCAACTACGATTATTTATAAATTTATTTAACAATCTCTGTTTTATTCCGCCTTCTTGAAAATTTAACTGGAGATACAACTACGATTATTTATGACTTTATTTAACAATCTCTGCTTTATTCCTTCATCTCGAAAATTTAATTAGATATATAATTACGATTATTTATAATTTTATTTAACAATCTCTGTTTTATTCCTCCTTTTCAAAAATGTAACGAGATATATAACTATGATTATTTATAATATTATTTAACAATCCCTGTTCTACTCCCCCTTCTCGATACATTAATTTATTTATCGACTCTAATAAAATTTATAAACATTTGAAATAAATATCAGAATCTCGATGATAAAGTGATAATATTCATAATCTGGGTCCAAATAGACCCGGGCTTCACTAAGATATTCTTAATTAATAATAATTTATCAACCTCCAGAAAATTGTTTATAGATATTATTTGTGACAAATTCACTAAATTCTATTAATTTGCAATATTATTTATCGAGTTATAAAATTTACAGTTGAAATTATAGTGAAAAGAGCATTGTTCTATGTGTACATATTTTTAGAAATCATTAATAAACAGCTCGGATTTTCCGCGAGCGTCGACGACTGGCACCGCGATATTCCTTGCGCACGAGCCTTTAAATTCCGTTCGATGAATATGCATCTTCCTCTAATTATGTATAACGTCGGACGGTAACGTCGAACATTAACCGAGCACCGCAATTTCACTTTACAGCGTCCACTTTATTTGTACAATTATGATCGTCGGTCATAAACCGCCTACGCGCGCGACTCGTTCGCCGACAACTGACGACGCGTCGAACTATAAGAAAAGAGAAATCCGCCTCGTGCGCAAATAACGCAAGAGAAGAATTTCTCTGTGGCGATTTATTGACAGCCGCGAAAATTTGCTGTCTAAACAGTCGCGTTTACTTTCGAAACCGATCGAAAACGATGTCTCGCTAGGAAAAATAACGATTCCACTTCAATGTTTATTTCAATTATTTACAGCTTGATCTTTCTTTTAAATTTTCTACTAGATTTTTATTTACTGTTTTGCTAGGTCTTATTTATTATTTTACTAGGTTTATTTATTATTTTACTAGGTTTATTTATTATTTTACTAGGTTTATTTATTTAACTAGGTTTTACTTATTATTTTACTAGGTTTTCACAAATTTAACTAGGTTTAAGTAAAAATTAAATGCCGATTTAAATAATCTTGAATAAAGATAAAAGTAACTTTGAGTATTTAGTAATTATTTTAATAATGATTATTATTTATATTTACTAGTTATTATAACAGTGATTATTATTTATATTTAGTAGTTATTGTAATAGTAATTGTTATTTATATTTAGTAGTTATTGTAATAGTAATTATTATTCATATTTAGTAATTATCGCAATAATAATTATTATAGTAGTAATTATTGTTTATATTCAGTAACTATTATAGTAGTAATTATTATTTGTATTTAGTAATTATTGTAATAGTAATTATTATTTATTTTCAGTAATTATTATAATATTTGGGAGAATTGATTAAGGTGGAGCTTTAAAAATTTAAATAATCTAGATTGTTTTATGTAAAAATGTAATATTGACCCTTTGCTATTGATGACTATATATTATTTACATTATAGTAATATATAATTATATAATATTAAACAAACTCTGCCAAATTTTCATCAACAAATTATCCAATTATTAACAACAATCATTTAACCCTCTGCACTCGACTAGCATCTGTGCAGCTTCATTGCAAAAACCTTAACCCTTTACACTCGAGCGATGACCCCAAGCCACCGCTAAAATTATTTTATCTCACTTAAAAATAATTTCCTATAGCAACAAAGTTGAGATTTAAACAAATTCTTAATATCAAAACTATTTTCTTTACTCACAAGAATTAATTCCATAATTATACAATTCAACATTATAAACTATAGAAAAGAATTTAAATTTACAATTAAAACAGTTTCAAGTGCAAAGGGTTAAATGATATTTAATTACACCGAAAACGCTGTCAAACGTGTAAAACTCTATAAAACAAAATAAAGCCGAAAGAAATGTCCCGGTTCCCGGGTGAAAACAGCCTCTACGATCGCGAAGGGTTAAAAACGCGATTCCGTGGAGGCTGCTATGCCAGCTGCACGGTTTTACGAGCGAGTTGATATCGACGATATTCCCGTCGTCCCGTGATCCGGCGTCGAGCGCGAGCCACGGTAATTCCATAAGGGGCAATTAAATCGGAATTATTTTCTCCGCTCCGTGCAAGTAGGTCGTGATTTCAGGCTGCCGGCGCGGCGCGGAGACAACAGCAGTGGAAACAGACGTCGATGCACGGCCACGGCTCGACGCGCGCGTAGCGTAGCACCAGCACGATGACTGCCGATTGATATTAACTCTTTGCGCTCGGAGCTATTTTAATTCGAAATATAAAATCGTCCTTCTGACCTATAGTGTTTTCGTTTGAAGCAACTTACTGTATTTTATATAATGTACTTACTGCATTTATTATAATGTTATAGTGTCAAATAATGATATTAGAATGTAATAATAATGTTATTGAAACGTTGAAATAATTTTGAAACGTGATACAACAATTTTTCACTACGACTCTGAGGCACCATTAAAATTGTTACAACACGTACCAAAATAATTTTTATATTATGAAAAATTAAATTTTTCAAGAATTGTTAGAAGTATCACTGTTGTCGCATAAGTTACGGGATTCAATTTCATATGTATAAAATATATTTTGTTATATGAAATATATTTTGCCATATAAAATGAAAATAACATAGGTATGTCAGAAAAAGTTACTTTAGAATTAAAGTTAAAATGGCTTCGTGTGCAAAGGGCTAACCCTTTGAGACTAACTCTGAGCTATCACTAAAATTACTGTATAGCGCTCCCAAGCAATGTTTATACTAAAACTGAAAGTAAAACTATTGCCATAAATCACGAGGCACCATTAAAATTATTGTGTCACGTTCCAAAGCAATGTTTATACGAACAAAGTCTAGATTTAAACAATTTTTAAAAGTAAAACTATTGTCATAAATTAGGAAAATCAATTTCATATGCATAAAAAGCACTTTGCCAGATAAAATAAAAATACTATTGTTGGGGCGTCACTATGCTATGATAAGCTATGCTATATTATATAATACTATACTATGCTATGCTTTGTTAAGCTAGACTATGCTATTTCATACTATACTATGCTATGCTAAGCTAAGCTAGGCTATACTATATTATATTATATTATACTATACTATGCTATGTTATTCTATGCTAAACTACACTATACTATATTATACTATACTATGCTATGTACTATATTACACTATACTATGCTGTGCTATGCTATGCTATGAGATGCTAAGCTAGGCTATACTATATTATACTATACTATGCTACGGTATGCTTTACTATACTATAATATACTATATTATATTCCATACCATACTGTATATTATACTGTATACCGTACTATACTTGAGCTGCAATTAGTTAAATTAAAATTGTAGACATGGAATGCGAGACAGTTGATCACGAGATACTATACCTATAATTTAACAATTAAAATTGGTGTTCGAGCGCAAAGGGTTCACGCGTCCATAAAGAAGCGTCGAAGACAGGTGAGACGGTAACGAGACCGTATATCAGAACGGTAACGGGCGCAGTGAAAACATCGACGCTGTTAAAGGGGTAAGGGGGAAAGAAAGCAAGCCGGTTAGATAATTTCCCCCGACGGTGGATTGTTTGCCTGAGCCCACGGAATTCGGAGGGGTGCCCTGTTGACAATTAGCAGAACCTACCCGCGCGTCGAACGAATTTGTTTTTCCGGGATCATTAGGGAGATTACGCCGGGAAAATTTCCCTTAATCCGTGTTTACGGTGAACCGTGGCTGGGGCGGCGGCGGCGGTGTTTCCGTTAAGAAACGAGAGGCTTACCAGACGCGCGCGCTGGATTTTTTCGTGCGCCGGAATGGAACGTGTTCGCGACGGGACGCGCGGGCCATTTTGACTCTTTGGAAACGGCGGGAGGGATAATTTGGCGAATGTGGTTTAAACTGTTTAATAATGGAGTTGCTGGTGGATATTGTTTTAGGACAGTGATGAGATGATTTAAGCTTGATATTATAGTGATAAAATATGATTTATTTGGGTATTTTGTGGTTTAGTGTTTTGGTATCGTTTTATTTATTTTTATATGTTTTGGTATGGTTTTATTTATTGTTAAATGTTTTGGTACGTTTTTGTTGCATTCTAGTATTTTGTTGTAATATTTTATCCTTTGTTTCTAACATTTTGTTGTAATATTTTTTCCTTTATTTCTAACATTTCGTTGTAATATTTTTTCGTTTGTTTGTAATATTTTGTTATACCACTCTTGTTTGTTTCTAATATTTTGCTATATTATTTTTATGTATTTTTAATATTTCATTATACTATTTTAGCGTATTTTCAAATATTTTGTTATAATACGTCCATTTATTTCTAATATTGCGCTATAAATACTTTTATTTACTTTTAAATATTTTGTTATAGTGTTCTAAGTTATATAAAAACATTTTTATAACGTTAGGTATTGTGATGATGGACGTTTTATATTGTTAGGTATTGTAAAAATTATTTTATGTCAATGACATTAGATTTATTTATGCTTTCTACGGTTACATATATTATATATGTTATATATATTTGCTATTAAATATATTATATATATATCTACTATTCAATATTAAAAATTTGCGCTGCAGTTACTTCTTCAATTAATAATTTAACCACGACTCTTATTAACCTATATTATACATGCATATGTATTATAAAAATATTGATAAAATCGCTCACAGAATTTGACAAATATACAACAAAATTATGCAACAACATCTTTCAATACATTTACTTCTATAACACCTAAAAAATACATTCTGCAAAATGTAAAACCTATTTTATCATCATCAGTATTATTACTGAATAATAATATTAATATCAAATATCAAAATCTACTTTCCCACAACAAAAATTCGCAACCTCTAAAAAACAAGCTTCATATTCCCACATGTTCCACCTATTTGCACACACCGATTCTGTCTAGCAATCGAAACTTCAGTTACCGCCGTCTGCGCATCGTTTTAAATAAACAAGTAATACTATAATGTCAAACGGGCGTCAGTCGTTCCGCCGCTTAAATGTCGTCGAAGATATAAAACGCGGCGAGAACACGATTTCATGAAGATAGAATTCGGAAGTTCATCGGGCAAACATACCTTTGAATACGACTGGGCTAATGCGTCTGTCCATCATTCGCCTGCCGCTACTTGTGCAAACATTGTAGGATTCGGTACTATCCGTGCGTTCTATTTCCACTGCGCGATCGCATTATGCTATTACGGGAAATAAATACTACGTTGCAGCTGTCTACGTTTATAGACTATATCAGACTATAGATTGTTTCGTACATAAATTATACTTTGGGAAAGGAACAAATAACTTTATAGAGATGGAAGAGTTTTCTATAGTATTTCTATAGCATTTCTATAGTATTTCTATAGTGTTTCTATGGTATTTCTATAGCATTTCTATAGCATTTCTATAGTATTTCTATAGTATTTCTATAGTGTTTCTATAGTGTTTCTATGGTATTTCTATAGTATTTCTATAGTATTTCTATAGTGTTTCTATAGTATATCTATAGTATTTCTATAGTATTTCTATAGTATTTCTATAGTATATTTATCCTTTTACATTAGGATCTTTTTTGTAATTGTGTTGATTAGCATTTTTGGATTCTTTTATTTTTGTTAATTGATTTTGGTGACAAGAAATTTAAATATGGTTTTGATTTAGAAGAAATGATTGTCAGTTTTATTAAGATAAAATATTTAATATTTAGTTTAGTAGCTGTGTTAAAATGATGGTATATATTAGTCTTATTAAAATGGTTTTATATATTTTATATGTTAGAATATTTGACGATCAATGAGGGTTAAATTGTGCACGAAATGTTTGTTATGAGTCTCAGTCAATATTATAGTACGAGGTATTAAAAAATTTTTAATATTAACCTTACGAGATGTAAATTAAAATCGAAGAGATAAATGTTAATTTTAACACCCTCCAGATCCTTAACTATAAAATAATATTAACTATGAAATGATAATAACTGTAAAATAATTCATTGAATTTTGTTAACGAAATTAACAAGATGAACGTATTAACAATTATAATTATATCTATAATGCTGTGATACCATATTTAAGTAACGATAAAAAAAATCAGTTAATATAAACTTTCGTATCGACAGAAAATTACAATAAAACTTATTTAACATTCATTATTTATCATTCTTCTTCGCTTCATAGAAATATAATTTAAATTAATTTATAAAATTAATACATTATATTTGAGAATTAAAAATAGAATAAGATTTAATTTTAACTTTTAAATGAGAATATGAAATAATATATTGTGTACATTAAAATTAGAGTTGTGTGTGGAGATTAAAAATAAATTCAAATTCAAATTCAATCCCCAAACAAAAATGCGAAATGAATTAGTACATACTGTGCATTCAAATAAAATTTGTATTTAGAGATTAGAAATAAATTAAAATTTAATTTCAACTCCCAAATAAAAATACGAAGTAAATTACTTCTACTACTACTCAAATAAAATTTTCGTTTGGTTTAAATTAAAGATTAAAATTAGAACTAAATTCCAATTTAATTTCAACCCCCAAACAGAAATGCGAAATGAATCAGTATCTCCTATACATTACAATAAAGTTTGTATTTAGAGATTAAAAATAAATTAAAATTCAATTTCAACCCCCAAACAAAAATGCAAAATGGATTACTATATCTTGTGCAATCAAATAAAATTTGCGTTTGGTTTAAATTAAAGATTGAAATTAAACATAGAAGATTAAAATTACAACTAAATTCCAATTGAATTTCAATCCCCAAACGAAAAAGGCAAAACAGATCACTACATCCCCTACATTAAAATAAAACTCGTGCTTGAATATAGAAACTGAATTGCAAACTAATTTACCTAAAATTGAAATTAATTTCAAAATTAAAAATTAATCTTCCCACGTGGAAATCCGAAATACTCAAAAATAGGGGATGTCGTCACGCAGCTCTCCGTAATTACCTGGTCTACGTGGCCGACGGCACGCGTCTATAGCGTCGTATCTACGCGTGGAAAAAGCTAGAGAATAAAGCGCTAATAGACAAGAGAGAGAGAAAGAGTGGGAATGAGAGAGAGATAGAAAGAGATGGATTCCCTGGCACGAGTGACCAAGACGTAGCCAAAACCGAAGGCCTGTTCGCTGGATGTCGTTCCGCCGTGACAACGAGTGCCGCCCGCGGACGGACGGTACAGACGGATGGATAGATGGACAACGGCGGGACGAATTTTCCTCGTCGGCCACGTTCTAGTTGTTTGTCGCATTGTGCTGCGGCGCTCACGACGTCGGGACGCCCACCACCTGTGGTACTCACCCTCTCTTCTATACCGCCGTACCTCCCCCCCCCCCCCACCACCCTCCTCCCACCACCTCTCGCGGCGAACCGCCCTACCACGCGCGCGACACCATCGCGCACACGCGCTGCATCGTCCTTTTGGCACAGCTTCCCCTTTCGCGGCCTTCTCTCCTCTCTCGACCCTTTCCCCACCCTCCGCTCGTCCTCTCTCTCTCTCTCCCTACGTGCCGTTCGTCTTCTCTCTCTCTCTCTCTCTCAATCACTCTCTCCTCCTCTCTCTCTCTCTTGCTCTCTCAATTTCTCTCAATCTCTCTTGCTCTCCCAAATTCTCTCTCTCTCTCCCTCTCTCTCTACGCGCCGCTTGTCTTCTCCCTCTCTCTCTCTCTCTCCCTCTCTCTCTCTCCCTGACCGCCACTCTTATTCTCTCTATCTCTTTTTCGCTCTGTCTGTCTCTCTCTCTCTTTCTCTCTCTCTCTCTCTTCGGTCTCTCCCCTCCTCCGTCGCGCTCCCTATTCGCGCCAAGTCGAATTTTTAAGCTCGTGATCGTGCCGCAAGCGCCAAATGCTCGTGAACATCATGCTACACTCCACGTGGCCACGCTTGCGCCCTGGGACGCTCTTCGCCTTAAGGTGGCTCCCCACCGTGATCACTTCCATAAACATTTTCTTTGTTTTCTCGCGGCCTCGCGGAAAACAACCCGGAATGTCTACGATGAACGCGCGGATAGTTTGATGCTGGGGTATGAGAGGAAGGGGGAGGATGCGTGTTAGGTAAGCACTTTGCGTTGATGGTGTGTTTTGGGGTAGGTAGTGGAGGTTTGTAGGTGATATTTTGTGTGTAGGATATTGTATATGCAGTTTTGTATGTACAATTTTCAATATGCAATATTGTATATACAATTTTGTTTATCAATTTTGTATATGCAAGTTTGTATATTATAGGTACAATTTTGTATGTAGAATATTGTATATTGCAGGTACAATTCTATGCGTACAATTTTGTATATTATAGATACAATTTTGTATATACAATATTGTATATTGTACGTACAATTTTATGCGGACAATTTTGTGTATATTATAGTTTTGTACGAGATTGTAGATTTCTATAGCAAAATTCGAAAAGTGAAGGTGTAGGAAATATAGAATAGTGGAAATTATATTCACTGATTAATTTATAATTATTGTCACTGTTTTAAGATGTTCTAAAACCACTTTGATGAAGGATAGTGTTAAATAAAGACTGTTAAAAACTGTTTTCTAAACCATAGTCTTTGCTAGAAATATTTTTAATCGCCATGAGAACCGATGGAGTTTTTATCATGGTGTCTGAGTATTGCTGTCTGATTCCCCTGTTGTGCTCTGCCATTCAGCTCTGCCATTCTCTTCTCCCTTGTTATTAATGTTATATTGCTGTTATATTTAAACTGCAGGTGCCTTATACTTGTTAAATAACTTCTAGATTGTCTCATGTAAGAGATAGTCCTAAACATTCGTTCTTAAACATTCATTTAAAAAGAAAAAGTGAGACTTTCGATGGTTACTTGTTTCTTACCACCATAGACCATAGTTTCCATTTTCATTTCTCTTAGTTAAAATAAAAATATTATTCTTTAAGTAAAAACATTCATTTACGCTTCTCTTCTATATTTTAAAAGACTAATTGCAAAATTTAATATATTAACTACATTAATCTCTAAAAATACGTCAGTATAATCGAGAAACAGTATAATATTAACAATTACTATATTACCTAGAAAATTATATTAAATTAGCTCTTCCATCTTCAAGATTAAGTAAATAAAATATAAAAATCAAGATTAAATTTAGTAAATAAAATAATGGTTTAATAAAGAATTCTTATTAATTTAAGTTCTTCGATACATATTAATGTATTGAAACTATATTGTACTAAAATATTAAACAATCACACACTTGTAAACGGCTGCAAATTAAATCTTGATAATTAAAATATTATTCACTATATTGAAAACGCAAAATATCCATTGCAGCATGAATTAACAAAAAATCCTATACAAAAATCTCTGCAGACGATTGAACAATTCCACGAAAACCTTAAAAAATGAATCCTTTACCTAGGAAAACCGCAAAAGTCTGCACACACTTATTCACTCTTCATATTAAATTCCCAATTACTATCTATGTCATAGTATAGCTACCCAATTACTTACTATATTATACTATATCCATCCAATTACTATCTACATTATAGTATATCCACCCAATTACTTACTATATTACAGTATATCTATCCAATTACTTACTATATTATACTATATCCATTCAATTACTGTCTATGTATAGTATAGCTACCCAATTACTCACTATATTATAATATATCCATCCAATTACTATCTATATTATAGTATATCTACCCAATTACTTACGATATTACAGTATATCTACACAATGACTCACTATATTATAATATATCTACCCAATAACTGACTATATAACAAAACATAAAACACAAAATTAACACAACCCATAAACAATCACTAACCAAACATCAAAAACACCAAAAGACATTCAAAAATTGTCAAAATTCCCAAATCGTCCAAAAAATCCAAAAACAAATATTCCCAATCGATTCGACTCTCTTCAGTTAGACAGTATATCATCGAAAGGGTTAAAGAAACACACATGCCTCGCATTCATCGCCGAAGTAGCATCCGCCGAGGACTAATCACCGTCGCACCACCGCCGCCGAATCGTCTCTCTCTCGCCGCGCGTTGTTTCCGCGCGCACCAGGTCTCTCGATTCCCTCTCTCCCTCTCCCCATCCCTCCTCGCTCCCTCCTCTCCGCCCCGCGCAGCATCCCCCACCCCTGTCGACCGGCTCGGTCCTTATCCCTCTCCCGCCGCCCCCGACGCGGCGGCGAGGCTCCGTTTCGACGAGATACCGCTTAGTGGCGCAGTCGTCGCCACGAGAGCGACGTGCTCTCTCTCCGTCGGTGGTCATGAATCGTGCGGCGGAAGAGGTCCTCGCGAGCCGGCTGCCGCCGTCGTCGTCGTAGTCGCGTCGTCCTAGTCTTCGTCGCCGCGCCGTCGTCGCGCGGCCCGTCGTCGTCCTCTTCGAGAGAGAGAGAGAGAGAGAGAGAGCGAGCGCGCGCGAGAGAGAGAGAGAGCGCGGTGCGGTTTTGTGTCTCGTGTGCGCGCGGTGTCGTGACCAAAAATCATCCCAGTGCTATTACGCGGGGTGAATGCGTCGGGTGATGATCGTCGGGTGAGAGAGAAAAATCGTGAAAAAGGAAAATCGTGCGAGAGAGAAATCGTGAGAAAGGAAAATCGTGATCGTGGAAAATTGTAAGAGAGAAATCGTGATCGTGCGTAATCGTGAGGATCGTCGATCGTGATCGTCGGATCGAGCGTGCTACCCTCTGCTACGGCTAACGTATCGTCGATCCTGGAACGGAACAAGCGGTTCGTAGTGCGCGTTTAGCGGTCACGTTGCTCCGTCGACTCGTCGTCGGACCGACGAGCTCGGCGAGCAGCGGCGAGGAAGGAGCGATGGGTGAGCGCGTGCCGCGAAACGGTGAACCTTGCGTCGCTGATCGCCGACAGCGGCGCCATAACGGGGCGCGTTCGCACGCGACCATAGTGTGAGACGAGAGAAAAAGAAACGAGAGAGAGAGGCGGAGGAGCAAGAAGGTGGAGGAAGGAGAAGGAAGGAGGTGACCGGTCATAGAGGAAAGTGAAACGCGAGAGCAGGTGCTGAGTTACGCCGGCACCTCTCGGCACCCTCTGGCCTAACTCCTGTAGAGTAAGCGAGGATCCTTGGCAGGATCTTACGACAGCATCGTCGGTAGGATCGTCGATAAGATTCTTTCCACCGGTGATCTTCCTCTTCCAAGACCGAAAGGATTCGGCTTCCACCGGTGGTCTTCCTCTTCGTCCGCAACCAAAAGGATTCGGCTTCCACCGGTGGTCTTCCTCTTCGTCCGCAACCAAAAGGATTCGGCTTCCACCGGTGATCTTCCTCTTCGTCCACGACCGAAACGTTTCGGAGGGAAAGTGTGCCGTGCGCGGATTCCCGTCGGATTCTGTGCTCGCCGTCTCGTCGCTTCCGCTACACCTGTTCGCCAACGAGCTGCCGGAGGAGCCGACCCCCTCGGAAAATGTGAGAACGTTGTTGTTCCGGCTGGCTCGCGGCACACCGGACGATCTCGCTGACAAGGTAATGCGAGGCTCTGCCACACTAGCGAGGCTGTTGTGGCCACACGCCGCCGCTGTGTTTTTACGCGCCAAATGAACAGCGGGCCTCCGCTGCGACGCGACTGATTTACACGCTTTACGCGCGCAATCGCGACGCGCGTCGCGATCCCCCGCGCGCGATAATTACGCGTCTCTTTTACTCCCTGCTTCTTTCTTTCTTTCTTTCTTTTTTTACTTTCGGCTCCTTTTTGCCGCTTAAACATCGACCGACTTCGTCGTTAGCGGTACAGTCGCGCGCGAAAGTCGGCGAACACGGTGTGCGACGTAGTTCGGTGAGTTTTGTGCACCGTTTTGTGATTATCGATGAAGCTGTTGGTTCGACGAGGTTTTTCGCTGTATGTTGAACGATTTGGATGTTTTCGGTGGTGGTTTGCGATGAGAAGGTTTGACGATGAGGGAATGTGGTGCGAGTTTTGTTAGGTGAACTTCCGGATTTTCGTCGATTTTTGGAGAAATTTGATGGAATTTAATTGAACTCGATGCGAGAATGTTTATTTATTTTCGGGAATTGTTCTTGATTTTCGAAGGAGTTAGGGTGTGATATCCTGCGAAACGTCTGCTGAAACCTCGGTGCGTTGATTAGAAAACAGAAAATTATAGGAAACATTATTTAAACAAAATATTACTCTTCGTTATTTCGCAATAATTCTAATCGTTGATGACTGTCAACTCGTTACGCTATAACATCATCCCTAAAACACAGAAAAGTGAGCAAATATAAATAAAAATTAACAACATCCTTATTTAACCTTCTTCCAGTTATTCTTCTCTTAATTTTCAAACACTGATAATCACAATAAAAATTTATATAAACATTCACAGTGATCGCTAATGTGTCGGCTTCGCGAATTCATTTTCGCTGCATCGACGAATTCCCTTCCGCCATCTATATTTAAACAAAATTTTTAACCCCATCCATAGTGTGACTTTCTTGTACTTTGAACTGACACTGTACTCAAAGACTGAGAATAGTATACCGCGGAATCGCTTCGCCGGTCCACTTGGTTTTCACAATTGCCGAACGCGTTTGAGATTTTCAATTGAAATTATTTTAGGTTGAAGAGATTTCTAATTGTTTTTCTCGGTGATACATGCTTAAATAGCTATTCGATGCGTTGAAATAATATTTTACCACAAGTTAGAATCCAAGAAATAATTTTCACCGAAAGAAAAAATCCATAATTAGTCTGCTTCGCAGTTACATTGACAATAATTGTTAAATACGAATATAATATATTGGTTTTTAAAGCTTCAATTGACCAGAATGAAGAGTCGACCAAATGCAACTCGGCACGGAACTTGTTACTGCGTTCACTTGTACTAATTGGATCATTGTAATTTTTCGAAACTAAATAAAGAAAAATGTTCGCGTACTTCCGACGCAGGGGAGGTACACTTTCTAGCACGCGAATCGCGTTCGCGCTGTTTACGGCCGTCCTTCCGAATCGATTAACGTAATTGTAGATCGCGTGTTCGACAGTGATCGATCGCGATATTCACCGGCGGCATTGTGAATGGAAAGCGGGGAGACGCGTAATATACGTTGCTGCGATGACAGATGTTGGACGGACTGGTCGATCTTGGAAAGTTGACCTGACGGTTCGCGCGCGGCGCGATTGCCTTCGCCGTGCGATTTCGTCGGGCTGGTTAGGCGCTCCGCGTTAACTAGATAACATAGTATTATATTTACGACGGAGAGAAAGAACGATGATTGGAGTAAGAGAATTTGGAGAAATCTCTGTCGAACGGCGATGATGGAGATGATTCAACTATTTCTATTATGGGCTTCGAAGTTTCGATGTTTTTCGATGTGGCGAGGAGATTGCGTTAAGCCAATACGTCGTTCACAATAATGCCAGTATTTTCTAAACGGCCAGCATGTATGACAAGCTGCAGTGTATATCCAGTGAACTAAAACAAAGAACAAACAACAAGGTACTACAAACAATTCCCACTATTCTAATACACTCCGCTGTAGCGAACCATTATCTAGTCGAATAGCGCTGCCGAAATCAGCCAGCTCAGCATCACGTGTTCTCTCCTCCACGTACCCATAGACGCATGAACATAGACGCACAAACACATAGACACATAAATGCATAGACACAGTTACAGGATTCCCTATTCAGAAATCAAACCGTTTGCTCGCCGTTACAAATTATTGTTAAACTATCTCATTCCTGCAGCGAACGCGTTCGCGCGAGGCTTTAGTATTATTTACTGACGCATGTTATTGACTCTGTCTCCGTTTCGTACTGGCTATAGTACGTGCAGATGGTATCGTTACTGGTTCTGCGGATTTTACGCATTTATGGCAGAAACGAACAGGTGTAATTTAACCCTTCGTCTGTGGTCGCATTATCGGATTGTCAAACATTAAAAGAAACGAAGCGATATAGACGGGATCGGTGATTGGCTGCCGCTTCGAAGAAGATAATTAACCAGTTAACTGTGACGCCCTCATTTGAAAGTGCGCACAGTTTTGTGTCGCCAGAATCGACCCACGACGTGTATATTCGTCAATCACAGAGTAAGTTGCGCTTCAAAGATATTGGATGAAACAGATGGGTTTATTTTATAAAAATGATATTTACGCACTTGAAATTCTTACGCCGCACTGTACTTATTTGATAAGAACCGCCGACACTTGGTAAGATATGCACTGACACACACTTCTTGGGGTTTGATACAGCAAGATGAAGATCAAGATCACCGAAAATTCAAAGTTGCTGCACTGCTCACGAGTTAGCTTTCTAGTTTATAAATTCACTTTTTCACTTTTGCCTTTGCCCCTTTTAGGTTAACATCGAAAAAACGTTATCATCGCACATAAATAAATTCATTATGGGAACTGGTAAACTTCTTCAACCAGTGCATACGGGGACGCATGACATCATCTCAAACTGTTTATATTTTCTATTTGTTCGTTTTATTCCGGCATAGCCTCAAAATATTCTAAACATCTTGAAATTTGAGAATATGTTTTGTTTTTCTCAAAAATTGCAATTTAAATAGCTAATGGTCACTGATTTATACGCATGACGAGTATACTCGCCGATACACAAAATTTTGCCACTTCTCCATGACGAGTATACTCGTCAATCACAGTTAACTGGTTAAATATTAAATAGCTCTAAATATATATATCCAATTTATTGGATATCCAAATTATTTAATTCTAAGTACATACACTGTACATATTATAACGAAGCGTATAATATATTGCTTACATCGCAATAGAATTTAATTTAGTACTTATGATAAATAAGATAATAAAGATAATAAACGCAAAATTTTGCCATTTCTCCATGACGAGTATACTCGTCAATCACAGTTAACTGGTTAAAAAACTGTAGATAGGATGTGAGACAGTTGATCATCAAAAATAATACTTATATTTTAATAGGACAGAAACTATGTACAAACAACTTGTTGAATGATCGTCGGTTGACGAAATTCTGGTTTTAGCCTTGTCGCTCCGCTAAAACGTGGAGGTGAGAAATTCCTCCACAAGGATTTTATAAAAATAGAGGGGCACTGAACCGACCAATTACACAAAATCAAGTGGTCCGATGGGGGATTGGTTCGGCAGCCTAGCGCCAAAAAGTCGTGACGTCGTTGACAATGACGTGCGCTGTATTTCTTAAAAATTGTGAGAAATAAAACTACCGAGCCCCCTTTGCGCCCTGTACGGGTTTAGGTCACGTCGATTGCCAGGAGGACGGTACGGCCACGCTAGCCTTCCCAGGTGTGTCGTCTGGTACTATTCGGCCATACAGTGTCATAAAGTAATCAAGTCATTAAATGAACATTAAAAATCGACTATCAAACATGGCAATAACCAAATTGACCGTAGCCTAAACCCAGACGGAAAGACGGGACGGTACGATCATATATCGCGTCTTAACAATCTTAAAGAATAGTAAAAAGAAGCCATCAACCATTTTTGCGAACTTTATGCATTAAAACAGGCTATTAAAACAACCACTGCTAAACATAATAAAAACTTCTGTGACTCCGCTATCGGCTCAATCCAAAATATATGGTCAAACGACCCTATCATCCAAGATTGTCAAAAATCTTACATTGGATCAGTCCGGAGGAATTGATTCCTTTGTTATCGCAAAATAATTCGATTCTTCAATCATCGTCGTTTAAAAACAGAAATAAAATTAAAAAAGGCGTATGAGAAACAAAAACTGCCTCGATTAAATAACTTCTTAATAAACTACTTAAATTTTATGCATTTATACAAATAAATAAATTACAATAACAGTCTTCAGCAGTTAACAAAGCATAGATATTTAAAAATATTTGTATAATAATTTCTTCGTATAATTAAAATTGTTAGGGAAAGGAAGAAATTTCTACGCGATTATTGCCGTCTCTTTATAATTTTTATTTTCCAGAAAGAGCAATTATGAAAAAATTTCCGCGACGAGAAACGAGAATTCTCTTTTCATTCGACGCATTGTAACGTGTATTTATTAGCGTTTTCTTTCTTCTCTGACAGTCGAGTACGTGAAACTTCGAAAAATTTCAATAAAAAGATATTAATTACAAAAATACAGATTTTTAGTATATATACACACACACACACACACACACACACACGCACGCACGCACACACACACACACGTTGAACGGAATTCTATATCATTAACTCTTTGCCGTGTACCTTCGACGTGTCTGACACGTGACGGGGATTTCTAATAATAACCTGTTACGTTTGAATGCTGTTCCGTTCTTTTTCGTCGGAATAAATTTCAACTAAAAGGTACATTTTACAGAACAATTTCAAGTGAGAACAAAGGAATTTCTAAAGTTATTGTCTTGTTGAAATATATTTAACGATGTGGTTAAATCAAATTTAACGAACAATTATATAGTAGCTATATATAATCAATATATAAAATTCTGTTTTCTTGTTATCAATATTTAAATGTTTAAGTAAATGTTGATATACGATAAATATTATTTTATATAATATATTACTATCTTCTATAACATGTTGTTATCTTATATAATTGTTCCAGCTTCTCTAGATTCTTAGAATTTCAGAAAAACTTGTCATTGTTGCAACTGTGGAAAAAAGTATATGATAAAGGGTTAAAATCACAAAGTGTACTATAATGCAAATGTATACTTGTTATAGTTATACTTATTAATATGTAGATTAATCATAGCTATAATTATTAACAAGTATACTTACTATGGTTATAATTATTAACAAGTATGCTTACCATAGTTATAGTTATCAATAAGTATACTTACTATAGTTATACTTATCAATAAGTATACTTACTATAGTTATACTTAATGATATATATATACTTACTATAGTTATAAATATCAATAAATATACTTATTATAGCTACAGTTATTAATAGTTATTAACTAAGCTGAGATACCTTCTTGCAATTTTTATTTCAAATCCAGCATTAAACCACAAAATTACTACATCGTCATAGAACAATGCAAACAAAATAATAAATTCATTAGAAACGAAACAAAATAGCAAAAGCATAGGCTTAACAGCTCATTACCAGTTCTAATTTTAATCCCGAGCCACGCTCTACGTGCCACCGTAACGAGTTAACCAACCTATCCGCGAAAAGAAATGCTCTCAGCAAAGGGTTTAAACGGATCGCGGACCCGTTTGATGCGGGGCCAAGGGGCGGCATCGCTAGTTCCTTTTTTCGTGTCCCTAGCGCCCAGAGCAGCAACCTTGACTGTCGGTATCGATCCGAAAAAAATCACGAGTCTCCGAACGAGAGAGAGAGAGCAAGAGAGAGAGAGAGAGGGAGAGAGAGAGAGAGGCGGGTGGTTGTTTCGCGGAACAAAACTTTACTGTTCTGTTTATAGTTCGTCCCGCGTAAACAGTAAATCGAAGCCGAACGTCCAAGGCTAGCCGCTCTGTTTACGGAGTCTCTTTATTCATCGGCTATTCTGTGCCACGGCGAGACTGCCTGGTTCTTGTCGTGGAAACAACGAGCCGAGCTCCGCTGTCGCTCGTTCGATTAATTGCTTCGCATTTGTTCGTGCCATCGAGAGCCGCCGACGTTTCCGTCCGCCGACTCCTCCTTTTTTCTCTCTCTCCCTCTCTCCCTCTCTCTTTCTCTCAATCACTCTCCCTCTCTCTTTCTCTCAATCATTCTCTCTCTCTCTCAATCATTCTCTCTCTCTCAATCACTCCCTCTCTCTCTCTCTCTCAATCATTCTCTCTCTCTCTCAATCACTCCCTCTCTCTCTCTCTCCCTCTCTCCCAATCACTCTCTCTCTCTTTCTCTCTCCCCCCTCTCTTTCTATAATTCTCTCTTGCTCTCTAAATCTCTCTTTCTCTCTCCCTCTTTCTTTCTCTCTCAATACTGCTCTCTCTCTATCTCTCAATAATTCTCTCTCTATCTCTCAATAATTCTCTCTTTTTCTCTCAATAATTCTCTCTTTCGCTCTCTTTCTCTCTCTCAATAATTCTCTTTTTCGCTCTCTCTCTCTCTCTCTCTCTCAATAATTATCTCTTTCGCTCTCCTTCTCTCTCTCTCTCTCTCTCTCTCTCAATAATTCTCTCTTTCTCTCTCTCAATCTCTCTGTCTCAAAAATTCTCTCTTTCTCTCTCTCAATCACTCTCTCTTTCTTTCTCAATCTCGCTCTCTCAATCTTTCTGTCTCTCTCTTAATCTCCCTCTCTCTCTCTCTCTCTCTGTCTTTTTCTGGCTCGAAACGAACGTAATTTCTCGCGTCGGCTCTGCGGTGATCGACGTTGATATAATGATCGGGCCGAAACCGCTCTCGCGCGTCCAGAATTTATGGTAATGTCTGTAACGAACAAAATGGAGGATTAACACTGTTCGCAGTTACGCGCGGCCGTATGTGGGTCAGCGGCACGCTTCCTCGATCGTCCCTTGACCCATTATCGGCGCAGGACGCCTGTAATTATCGGGGCTTGAATTTGTAATCCAACTGGCGAACTCGTGCGAGTGGATGGGAACTTTTTTGTGTTTAGGGTACTTTTCACTTTTCTATTGTTTCATCGTTTTTAAAGAGTTTTGGACGATTTTAATTCTGTTTGAAAAACTCGATTTTAGGGGTTGGATTGTGTTTAAGTACTTTTGGAAGGAATATTTAGTTTTTGGTAGATTTTTTATGGAAGTTGAATTTATAATTTAATGCTGGGTTTTCAATATTTTATTTATTGTGTTGGGATGTGATGATTTTTTTGTATTTATTGTATAAATGAGTAGTTGAAATAGTTTTGGAGACGTTGATGGAGTTAATAACGTTGTTAGAATGTTTTTATGTTATTGTTAAGAGAGATAATTTATTTATATTTTATTTCTGTTTCTCGCGATTGCTGTGGAGAATATCTTATGTAATGAATTGTAGTTTTGCTATAATTGAAATAGGGTTGTCGGAAATCTTCATTGGCGTAATAATTTATTTGGACACAGTTTAATTTTCGAGCCACTGTCCCTCAAAAGCTAGCAATGTTAACAAGATAGACAAATTTTCGAACATAATTTGGACATTTCTGAACATCACTTACTATACTATATTTCAATATGTCGTTTCCAAGTATGTCAAATTAATTTTTAACATCACTCTTGTTATGGCAGTGTTCTTTATTTGAGAAAATATAATTCAAGTTCATATTTGGATATTTTTCAATTAAGGATCGATTCACTCGATCTAACTGTTCACAGTAAAGATCTGCATTGACAGTTTGTCCAGGTTGCAACACTTCAAAATGAACAATCCCGCGAATACTCCACCATACACACAAAAGCGCCTTTTTGTGGTGTAAACCTGGCTTAGCTGCACTTCGTGGCGATTCATTTGGCGAGAGCCACTGCCTTTTGCGTTTTGGGTTATCATATAGGACCCATTTCTCATCTCCATTGATCAAACGATCAAAAAACGCTTCTGTATGGTGTCGCTGAAGTGATAAGTAGCATCCGCTGGATCGGTTAGCTTTGTTTTCTTCCGACAAATTATGCGGGAGCCAAACACCTGCTCTGCTTTCTTTACCAATCTGGTTTAAATGTTTTTGGATAGTTGACCAAGGTTGTATAAGAGTGTTTGACAGTTCCTCAATTGTTTGACATCGATTTGCCTCCACCTCCGCCCTCAACGTGTCATTGTCTAAAGTTGTTGGTCTTCCTGATCGATACGAGTTGAAAAGATCGAAATTACCGGGTTTAAACTTAGAAAACCATCTTTGGCATTTTCTAACGTTTAATGCGTTTGCATAAACATCGCAAATGTTTTTGGTAGCAACCGTTGCGTTACCACCTTGCGAAACTTAAAAAGTATACAATGCCGGATATGTAACTCTTCTGGTATTTGGCTGGCCATTTCACCGTAAATTGCAAAAAATATTTAAGATGTTACAATTTACGAGAACACAAGTCACTCTAACTTTAAACTGTCTTTAGCACGCCTTTGGAATAAATAATAACCTAACAAATAAGTAACGAATATTGACTTGCGCAAAAACGACATTACTTTCCGGTCGCCCTAATAGAACAATGAAAGACAGCCCGTACTGGAAAGAAAATGATCGAAGCCGCGGAGGGGGGTCGTTGCCGGGGCGAAGAGCGAGCGACGGTTCCTGTTGCGCGCCGGTGCATTGTTCCATATTTGTCCGCCATCGGTGACCCTATCGGAAAAGCTCTATAAATAGAAAACGATTTCCAATTTTACACGGAAAGGCAGGCAACGCACCAACTGCAGACGAGAGAGACGCGCGACTTCTCGAGCGCGCCAGACGTTTCCTTTCGTAATTAGGTCGATCCGCGCCTAATGAGACGTTACTCGCCGCGTTTCTGTACAGCCGTTCGCGTCGTTTCGCCTCATTTCGTACGGTCAGATCGGAAAGATTTTAATTAAAGGTTAGAGTCGATCGGACCGCGACCAGACGCGCTGTCTCGCATTCCTTAATCGTGATCGATGGACCACGACGATCCATGCGAAAACTAATGCGATTGTCGTCGACGGTTTTACGCGTACAGTCGGTCCCATAAGTATCCGCACCCTCATTGCTTGCATGACAAATTTATTGAAATCGAGGGACGAATGTAAGATTTTGCAATAAACTTTTATAATATTAAATATTCATTTTATTTTCAATATTATAATACTAATTATTCGAACCGTCTGTTATTAATGCGATTTTAATATCATTCTGCACAATAATTTGTTATGTAGCGTACACTTGATTTATGTTTATTATTAATCATTAGAATATAATTTTATTACGATTTCTTTTTGTGATTCTCAAATTTGTTAATGATATTTATGATGTAAGTGGATCAATTATTAGCCTTTGTTATATTTCGAAATATAAATGGCTTGTTTAATGAATTAATAAATTGAGTAATTAGTTAATTTTGTTAATATGCATGTTTATATGCAGTTTGAAATATTGCGTGTAATATAAATTGCATATGGAATTTAATAGTCAGCTAATAAATTTAGTGAAAGTGATATTTATATTAATGAGACATTACTTAATTAATTTAAACCAGCAGATTAGAGTTAGTAGATTAATTGTAATTACAACCATCTCTAACAAATTTAGGGTTTTTAACATTATAAAAATATTTCTAGGAGAAATTTATAAGTATACTCTTTTATCCAAGTATATAGTATAATATAAATTATACAAAGTTTAAATAAAGTAAATTTTTACGTTGTTATAAAACAATATACATTAGTTGTAAATTATATATTAATTACATATATTGTAAATTATATATTAATTACATACATTGTCATTATATAATAATTACATATATTGTATTCAGTATATTAATATTCCGAACAGCGTCTAATAAATAAATACATTATTCAGTTCTCCTAAATCCAAAAAGTATTATATTACATTGTTCTTAATCTACATCTATTAAAGAACATTTAAACATACAATAATTATCAATTTTATCAATTTGTTACAAAATTATAAAATACGAAGAAATTATAAATTATTAGTCGCTGCAATCATAAAAGCAATCATCATAGGTTTAAAATAGTATTACAATAGAACTAAAATAGAAATATTAGCAAAATCAACAAACCTCTCGTAATTTACTCAGCGCAAATCAAGAGCCTCTGTATTGTCTTATTTTCCGCGCGGTTGGCAATAGATACATCAAAATACTAAATTCCCAAGCAGATTGTAAATCTTATGCAGTCACGTCTCGCCCGCGAATCGAGTAAATTTTACAATAAAATCACGAGGACTACATATAACAGTAGCACAGCTGTTGCGAAATACAATCGATGTAGCCAACGATAACTATGCCTTGGGAATAAACCGAGATGCTCTGCACAGATCTATTGTAGCGATATTAACCCTTTGCACTCGAGTGATCACTCTGAGGCACCGCGAAAAATTATGTCGTCTGTTATAGTAATGCTTGCGTTGGCAAAACTGTTTATATTGAAAGAACGATTGAGATAGTGTTTTAATGTTGTTTAAATAATATTTTAATATTTATATAATATTTTAGTAATGTTGTTTACGTAGATAATATTTTAATATTTATGTAATATTTTAATACTGTTATACAGATAGTACTTGAATATTTATATAATACTTTAATAGTATTGTATAAATAGTATTTCAATATTTATATAATACTTTAATAATATTGTATAAATAGTATTTTAATATTTCAAGTCATATAAAATGTGAATTCTACTGTATAAGTCAGAGTAAACTATTTTCCATTTAGAATTAAAATGACTTCCAGTGCAAAGGGTTAACCCTTTATCATGTAGTTAATCCAGTTATCCCTCAGATAACAGAATGGGGCGATTATCAAGGATATATCGAATGCCTTGTATATAAGTTATTTTAATTTGTATATTACATAAAGTAAAATACAATGTAATACATTAAAATAGAATAGAATAGAACAATAAAATAAAATACATTGAAATAGATTAGAATAGAATGGAACATATTAAACGAGAATAGAAAATATTGAACTAGAATAGAATAGAACAATGAAGTACAATACAATAGATTAGGATAGAATAAAATTGAATAGATTAAAATCGACTTTCAATAAAATTGAATAAAATAAGATATAATAGAATAGATTTGGAATAGAATAAATTTGAATAGACAAAAATCGAATAGAATAGATTCGACTAAAATAAAATCGACTAAAATAGACTCGATTGGACTAAAACCAAACAGAATAAAATCGAACAAAATATAACTAAACAGAACAAACAAAAAAATAATATATCCATCTATCGTTGACCTACGTAGTCACAGCCCGGTCCAAAAGTAGCCACCGAGAACGAATCTCCGCGGCGGCGATCGTCTCGTTGCCGTCGCGCGGAAATGTTTAATCTTCGGGGATGGTTCCGGAACGCGGCGGTGTCCTCGTACCGTATTTATCGGCGTTGATCGATAACGCGCGGCCGCGGTTACAGAGTTCTCCTATTCAAGATTCGAGCGTGAAACACCGGCGCATCGCTCTCGCATGAAAGGATTGCGACACGCAGCCCGATGAACGCGTCCCGTCGCGCGTCGCGTCGCGCTACGACTATAAATAGGAGAGCACGCGTGTTACATTGTAACCCCGTGGGGGTCCGGTTCGCTGCTGCTGCCGCTGCGGATCACCTGGCATCGAATTATCGCCGGGATATTACGATCCCGTGTCGCAACCGTAATCCTCCCCCTCTCCTCCCCTCCACCCTTTCTGGTTTTGCTCGTTGCATTCTTCATTGAGGTAGCGCGCGACTTCCTCCATCGTCGGAACGGGGCGGCTCTCTCGCCGGCGCGCATTTACGCGCGTGGCGCTTTAAAATTAGTCGCCGGTAAATTTACACACGTGTACGACACCGATCGACGCGCACCGGGGGGAGATCGGGGGCCGAGAAAGAGAGAGGGAGAGAGAGAGAGAGATAAGGAGATAGAGAGATACATAGATAGATAGAGCAAGAGAGAGATAGAACAAGACAGAGGTAGAGAGATAGATAGAAAAAGAGGGAGCAATTGAGAGGGATAGAGAGATAGAGAGATACATAGATAGAGCAAGACAAAGAGAGAAAGAGAGAGAGAGAGAGCAGGAGAAACAGAGAATAAGAGAAAGCACGAGAGAGGTACATAGATAGATAGACCGAGCGCAAGAGAGAGAGAGAGAGAGAGAGAGAGAGAGAGCTAGAAAGACAGTGCAAGAGATACTTAGGTATATGTAGAGAGAAATAGAGCAGGAGATAGAGATAGAGAGAGAGATAAAGAAGTAGAGAGATACATAGATAGATACAGCAAGACAGAGCTAGAGAGATAGATAGAGATCGAGAGAGTAACTAAGAGGGATAGAGAGATAGAGAGATACATAGATAGAGCGTGACAGAGAGAGAAAGAGACAGATTGAGAGTTAAAGAAAGAGTGAGCAATTAAGAGGGATAGAGGGATGAAGAGAGAGCAAGATGGAGAGATAGAGAGATACAGCAAGAGATAGTTAGATAGAGATAGAGAGAGAGAGAGAGAGAAATAAAGCAGGAGATAGAGGGTGATATAGAGCAAGAGGCAGAGAGAGATAGGTGGAGAGATAAAGAAAGAGAGAGCAAGAGAGAGATACATAGATAAATAGAGGGAGAGCAAGATAGAGGGCTAGAGAGATAGAGCAAGAGATAGATAAATAGAACAAGATAGAGAGATAGAGCAAGAGACAAATAGATAGAGCAAGATAGAGAGATACAGAAATGGAGTAAGAGATAGATAGAGCAAAATAGAGAGATAGAGAAATAGAGGAATATATATGTATAGCGACATAGATAGATAGAGAAATAAAGAAATAGAGCAAGACCTTGAGCTGGAGAAATAGAGCAAAACAGAGATAAATAGAGCAAGAGATAAAGATAGATATAGAAAGAGAGGCACAGAGAGAAAATGATAGAAATAGATACAGAAAAAGCGACAGAGAGAGATAGATAGAGAGCGAGTGAGTGGCCGATACTTTTATTTATCGCAGCCACTATGCGCCGCGTCTGATTGACGGGCATTAGCCGCGAACCACTCGAGTGTTCGCGCGCAGCCCACCGCGTCGAAACGAATCGAAACGTCGCCGAATATTTACGGCGAATTTCCGGTGGCCGAGTGGCTGAGAAATCACGGACGTTAAGGGCTCTGTGCGGCGCGCCATCGTTCTGGAATACGCGGTCATAACGCACGGGGTCAGTAGGTTGTGCGACTTTCAGGGAAACTCTTCTCTCCGTCTCCCGGCTGCTGGATTATTGTTAACTATAGAAAAAGTAAGGACTTTTTTTCACTTTTCAGATATTGTTATTTCATACTAGGTTTACGGAGATTTTTTATATAATTATCTCTATAGCATGTGTCAATTTGACGCATGGTGGAAAGAATAAATATTTTATGTCTGGTTAACCAAAAATAATAGAATCCTTAAAAATGAAAATCATTAAAAATATCGAACGAATTTATAGAGCTCGAAATTTTATCTGCAATTTTGCTTATAAATTATTGAACATTGAACATAACAATATATGTATATTAATTCCAATATCACTGTGCAATCAAACAAATAAAAAATCAAACAAATAATAAATAAATATTATGTATCTATAATATTTATTTCTACTTGTATATTATAGATACATAAATATTATATATACATAAACTTATTTATGCTTGTAGTATATATATATATATATATATACACATAAATAAACAAAAATAAGAAGAATGGAAAATCGATGAACAAAAATGCAAAAATTGAATATACAATTTCTCCTTTGACAATGTTTACCGAACATTCAAATTAGCCAGAGAATATCGGACGAAAAATTACGTGGCTGATTAACGAGAATTATACGCGCGATTGATTAGTAATCCGGCAGCGGTCACAAAGTAAAATGTCCCTCTATTCAGAAATTAATACACGATCTCCATAGGATGACGTGGAAAGGGACGTCCCCGTTCTATAGACTTTTCCCTCCCCATCGAGAATTAATTATTCGCGGATGCGTTCGTCGCGCAGTAATATCGCTTTCAATGACACATTGAAATTTGTTTGCGTGACATAATTGGAGTAATGCGATAAGAACGAAGCAGTAGGAAGCATCGGTACACCCTGCGCATTCGAGAGAGACCTCGTTGTATTGGGCAATACGGACGCGTCCCGTTCGATCGCTTTGTAAATGAAAATTGCGCGGCCGTGTCTTTTCATACCCGTTCGATTTCTTCCGTGGATTCGTACGCGATTCTCGTTCTTTTCTCTGTGGTATAGTATCGTTCGTAAGAACGTTTGACCTCGATATTTAGTCGTATAATTTGTTGAGTTTCTTATTGCAGAATTCTGCACACTTTAGAGACTGTTTTACGGCGAATGCTTGGATGTGTTGTATTATTAAAAATATACATGGAAGTAAAATATATAATAAGTAAAATATATTTACATATATTACGCTAAAAGTATATATACTACGCTAGTAAAATATATTTACTATATACTACGCTATGCTATGCTAAGCTAGACTATGCTATATTATACTATGCTGTGCTATGCTAACCTTGGCTATGCTATATTATACTATACTATGCTATAATATACTACACCATTTTATACTATACTATACTGTGCTATGCTATGCTATGCTAAGCTAAGCTAGACTATGCTATATTATAGTATGATACGCTATACTAAGCTAGCTTATACTATATTATACTATACTATGCTATGCTATGCAATGCTATATTATACTATAATATGCTATGCTATGCGATGTTATATTATACTATACTATGCTATGCTCTATTATACTACACTATAGTATACTATGCTATGCTCTATTCTACTACGTTATAGTATACTATGCTATGCTTTATTATACTATACTATGCTATGCTATTCTATTCTATGTTAGGTTATACTAGGTTATACTACATTATACTATGCTATGGTAAGCTATAGTATATTATACTGTGCTATACTAAGCTACAGTATATTATATTATGCTATGCTACGGTATGCTTTACTAAACTATATTATATACCATACCATAACATACTGTACCATATTATATACTATTCTGGATACTGTAGAGATACAAAATGGTAAGATCGTATAACAAGTCGCTACTCTTGTTCTGAATCATTAATCTGTCGATGGCGTTCGCGGACGCCGTCGTCATAGTTTTCTTTTCCGCGGGGCGCTCGCCGTTGCCAAAAAACACAACGACGGAGACGACGACGACGCAACGGAATGACCTAATACTACCAAAGCCGTCGCGCCGAGGTCTCTCTAAGCGCGATCTGCCAAACGAATCGCGCGTGTCCCCTTGTCACGAAAATCGTACGCGCGACACAATGCGTTACAGAAGGCTGGGACGCGCGCGCGCTCTAGAGACAACTGCGCTCTGTGTAAATTACCGCAAAACCGTACGTGTCCGCGGGCCGCGCGAAGAGCTAAATCTAGAGCATTCATCGGCCGAATGATCTTATTGTGCCCGCGCGCGCGAGACCTGTCGTGTCGCGCGAAATTAAATACCCGCCGCCTCGTTTCGCGTGCCACCGACAATTATGTCCCCGGTGCTTCTCGAAGGCCGACCGGCCACTTTCGGACGGATAATAGATTCTCGGGGAACTAATAGATCTTTACGGGTAGTGAAAGGGTTCGTTGTACGTTGCCCGCTGAACGAGGGAAAAAGTATTCTCTTGTTTCTGACGATTAATTCGGGGTTTCATTCTGCTAATATGTGAGCGAAGTTTTCGGGGATATTTTAGGGGATTTGTTGAAACATTGTCAAATTATAGGATCGTTTTAATGATGATTTTGATCATTTATTTGTGATCGCTGAATTTTTATTACGTAGCTTGTCAATTTTTAGTTATTATTTTGCAGTTGTTATTTTGTATATATTTAGTTTATATAGTTTGTATTATATTTATATTGCAGTTCATTTAGTTATAATGATTGTATTATATATTTAGCTAATTTAGTTAATATAGCTTATACTATATTTATATTGTAGTTAATTTCGTTATTATGGTTATATTATATATTTAGTTTATTCAGTTTACCTACTTCATATTATATTAATATTGCAGTTAATTTAGTTATTATAGTTCTTTTATATAACTAGCTTATTTAGTTTATTTATTTTACATAATTTATAGTTTATTTATATTGCAATTAATTTCGTTATTATGGTTGTACTGTATATTTAGTTTATTCAGTTTACCTACTTTATATTATATTAATATTGTAGTCATTTTTGTTATTATAGTTGTATTATATATTTAGCTTATTTAGTTTATTTAGTTTACATAATCTATATTATATTTATATTCTAGTAAATTTAGTCATTATAGTAGCATCACGTATTTAGTTCATTATATATTTCATTATAAAAACAGTTATTATGTATACATAATTATAATTCTATAATTAATTAATTATAACATAACCTGACATAACCTAACTGATCTAAGTTCAAATAAGAAAATTTCAATAATCGTACTCTAACCGATTTAAATTTCCATGAAATCTCAATTTAATGTATATATAAAACTACATCAAAAATCAACATAATCTAAATAAATAATTTATCAGCATTCACGTCGAAGCGTTTAAAAATTGTACAGACACTGCCATAATTACGTCTGTATAATGATGTAACGACATATACCATGAATCGTGTAATGACATATACCATAATTACGATGCACCTTCACGTGTCCCCATATTTTTTAAATTTCGTTGACTTTAATAATTAACCCGGCAATTTGCGGAATATATTCGCAAAAGGTACATATAATATATCGCAACACGTATAATTACCTGGCCCGACCAATAAGAATCGCTCGCGTGTACCGTCAATTATTTAATGTATATCGCGCGGTGATAACATTTTGATGAACGTACACACACGTATGTTTGGTTAATTAACCGACGGATTATATAATTTATTGTTCGGATACCTGTGTACATTGGGATATTATGAATACACGTCGATATGTCACGATGACGTGCGTTTAACGGGTATAAACTTGCAATACATGTTTGACACTGGTGTTACAACTAATGAAAATGCATTATTGTGGTAAAAGCAGCACGGTAACTGATGCGTCGAATGAGTATAGGCTCAGTTACAGTGCGGTGGGAAACAAATCAATAAAATATAGGATGTGAAAGTAAAAATAACAAGCGAGATTGATAATCAATTGCGTTTCTATAATTTTAGTATTAATTCAATTATTTAACAATTACAGGTTGAGATTATTATTATCGTGTCTAGTGTTTATTTTATTAAATATTCAGGACGAATTATTTTATTAAATATTCAAGACGACTTTTCTTTTTGTATTAATTGTAGTGAATGGCACTTGTTGTAGCAATTGTATTGTAAAAATTGGTAATTATTTGTATTTAATTGCAAATGTGTCAAAAGACATTTGGTTGAGTACAGTGGCTCCCAAAAGTTCTAGTATGCTATATTATATTCTATATACTATACTATATTGTACTATACTATATACTATGCTATGTTATGCTAAGCTTGGCTATACTATATTACACTATACTATGCTATGCTATATTATACTATACTATACTATGTTTTGCTATACTATACTATACTATGTGTTGCTATACTATATAATAAATAGTATACTATGTTCGGCTTTGCTGTACTATACTATACTAAGCTGTTATGCTACACTATAGTATACTATGCTATGCTGTGCTATTCTATGTTAGGCTATAGGATATTATACTATGCTATACTAGACTATAGTACATTATATTATGCTATGCTAAGCTATAGTACATTATGCTATGCTAAGCTATAGTATATTATACTATGCTATGTTGCGGTATGCTTTACTATACTATGCTATGCTACGGTATGCTTTACTATACTATATTATATACCATACCATACTACATATTATACTGTATACTGTTCTATACAAAATGGTAAGATCGTATAGCCTTGACATGACATCCACATTTAGTACATCAGGTTACCAAATGTTCAGACCGAGTCTCTCTCGCTACAGTAGCGCAAGGTATATACTATAGTATATCCGAAGCAATTCGCGATAAAGAGCAAAGACTCGCGGTCTCGTCGGGCGCGTCTGCGTGCGCCCGATAGCCAAGGCCGGGAATTTAAAAAAATCCGGAACAGTTTTCGGTGGTACCGAAAGCGGAGGTTACTCGCGGCGAGGCGAGCGTACGCCCCGCGGGCGCGGGCCAGGCGGGCTCCGGTACATAGCAGGGGATGGAAGGAGATAGTATCCGGGCGCTCATCCGGCTGTTCTCTATTTGCTTTTCCCATTTTTATATTCAGGCTGCATTGGATTTCTCGCCCGTGGGGAATTCGTAACGAGTTCTGTCAATTCCCCACTCATGGCTGAATATTGAAATGAGTCAAAGCGACTCGGAAATATTTATCCCGGAAACGAAACGAACGATCGAGCGGACGCGAAAATAAAAAGGGGTGCAGGAGGAGAACGGGGGATGGGGGATGGTCGCAGGAAAGAAGAAGCCATCTTTTTGGCGTAGAAAGAAGATACTTTCTGTTATCCAAGCTGCAGCAATGACAGTCTGTAATGAAAACTGTATTCATAATTGCATTCAATAATTCACAACTGCGTTCAGTAATTTACAATTGCATTCGACAACTTACAACTGCATTAAACATCTTAAAAATTGCATTCAATAAAGTAAAACAGCATTCAGCAACTTGAAAAGTGCTTTGAACAATTTACAACTGCATTCAACAACTTACGACTGCATTCAACAACTTAGAAACTGCATTCAATAATTTGCAACTACATTCAATAAAGTACAACTGCATTCAACAACTTAAAAATTGTATTCAACAACTTAGAAACTGCATTCAACAATTTACAACTACATTCAACAAATTAAAAACTGCATTCAACAACCTGAAAACTGCATTCAATAAAGTACAACTGCATTCAACAAATTACGACTGCAATCAACAACTTAAAAACTGCATTCAATAAAGTGCAACTGCATTGAGCAACTTAAAAACTGCTTTAAACAATTTACAACGGCATTCAATAACTTGAAACTGTCTTGAAGAACTTAAAAATTGCATTTAGTAAAGTATAACAGCATTCAACAACTTAAAAACAGCATTCAACAACTTACAACTGCATTCAACAACTTGGAAATTGCATTCAACAACTTAGAACTGCATTCAATTGAATGGAACCATTTAAATAGAACCATAGGATTAAATAGAACGATAGAACCAACGAAAAGATTATACATTATAATATAATATATTATTTCACATTAACACGTGACGCCGGCGTCGATGTTCACGATTTTCTCTGCGAATCGGCGCCCGAAATTTACAAAAATCAAATAATTATGTTAAGTTTATAATATTGAATTTCTATGTTTTTACTATTGAATATCTGTTCATAATATTCAGATATAAAATAACATAAATCTATTTTGTGAAATGCAAGCAAAATAAGCAAATGTTCGCCGCTTAAAATGGTAATTAAAATGGCCGCTTATAATACGCGAAAAATGGTAATTCAGTTATGAAAAACTTCGCAGAATCCAGCCGTGCCTAAGAGGTTAAATTACGACAAAAAGTAACGCTCAACGGTATTACTAAAATAACAAAATACGACGACATTTGAAACCGAAACGAAGTAGTTCACCGAATCACTCTAGCCGACAGAAGGTTCTTCGCGAAAATCGGCGAGTTCGGATTACAGCGCGCCAGCATAAAAGAATTACCGTAGAAAGAACGAAGAGAGCACGCGTAGGGCAGTGGACGTAAAAATTGACGGACGTCGCGCGTCCGCTCGGCGAATGTTCGTTTTCGGTCGTCCGTTCGGTCATAGTTTCCTTTTTTCAGCGGCCTGTACAGTCGGCGGACTCCCTTTTTGGCCGGAATCCAATGGATTTGAATGCGCGGGGACCCATTTCATTATTTTTTTCCCTTTTTCCTTTTAGCTCGAGAGTGTACGCGGAGAGGATACGGTCGCGCGAGCGCGCTCGCGTGTATTTCGGAATCGAAAGAACACAGCGAGCGAGAGCCGCGCGGCGTGCGTGACATACGGCTGTCACGTGCGTTCAACGTCATAGTCGGAGCGCGGCGTCGGGTCCAAGCATCGACAGCTGCTCTAATTTCGCGTCTTCTGCACGGATATTTCTGTACCATTTTGATCCGTACGTGATAACCGGACTGATTGGTGCCGCGCGCGCGCGCGCGCGAGCCGTGTTGCTCCAGACTCCTCTAATTAATGTATTTAAATGATTGCCCCAGTTTCGGAACTCGATCGAGCACGGCTTTCGGTTTCGTCCGACTCCTCCACCTCGTCGAAGTCCGATATTATTTTTATTTCCGGCCGGATTTCCTATCGCGCCTTTTTCCAGAATTTCTCTCGTCTCCTGATACGCTCCTACCAATGTTTTCGAAGCTGCAGGCAACGGGATCCGCGAGGCAAAAGTTACGCGGCGAAAGGGCTGTTTTTTATTGTGATAGTTTGGCTTCCATATTTACTAAATTATATTTGGAGTATAAATAAGTTTCCGCCGTTTCACAAGAAATAGCGCCACTAGTATGTCATGGTGGAAATTGTCTGTTGTAAAACGTTATATCGTAAGGTTGGACATCTGACAACAACATAACCTTAAAATATTAGCGATTTTGTATCAGCATCATATATCTTTTTTCGTGCGAAAATGTCGAGTTTTGAGCCGAGTAAGCGTCATTTGCTTATTAAATAGCTCATTTGCTTATAAAGATTGATTTTTTATACTCTTATTATATATACTTTTATTTATACTCCTAATAAATATATATTTTAAAACAGATAATTACGCAGAATATGATATTTCATAAAACCAAATTATTCTACGCAAAAATGCATCACAAGAATTACAAATTTAATACTCTTTCCTATCACAGAACAGAATTAGACTCGCAAGTGATCACTTAAATATTAACAATTTCCCTAATTGAACAAAATCATTTCTGTTTCTTCTATCTCCTCATTAATTCTCCTAGATCTTTATACCATAAATGAATAAAATTTCCCACGCTTTCAAAGAACTGAACAACATTAATCTCATATAATCATCAGATATAAAACCCTCCCCACGAGTCTAACCGGTTAGCCCTTAAAGGGTTAGTCTATTCTATAGATAAAAAGAAAAGTGAAACGCATCGGAGCCGATGATATTCGTCACGACCCATTAATCGTCGTGGATTCCGGGTCGAAAGTGTTAATTTCACGGTCGGCGGTGTGCAACATAGAGAGAGAGAGAGAGAGCTCGTCGCCGCTCGAACGCAAACATTCCCGCCGCGCTAGTAAAAGTAGGCGAATCGGTGGGGTTGCGTCCGGGGGTCCTAAGGCAACAATTTCACGCGGAAATAGAGGCGCGCGAGCGAGACGAAACGAAACGGAACGAGGACCGCGGCACTCATCTCGGAGTGCGCCGCGTCTACGCGGAACAATAATAACGGGGGCCCGGGTCTTTGCTCGGCTCTCAATCGTCGGCGGTTGATCGTGCGTGGAAAATGACGAGAGGGCCTCCACCTCCGTCCACCACCTCCACCCCTCCCCCCCTTCCTCTCCTCCCGGCTGCTAATGCCCGGCGTCGTCGTATTCTTTTACGGTTATCACATCGCCGGTTGACGATCGCTTTAAACCGTCCCGCGATATCTTCGCCTTTAATGATCCCCTTAATTGGTTGCTATATCACCGAGCTACTCGGAAGTTTTCACGACGTCCTTACTTCTGTACTAGCCGGCTACTTAAACCGAGAATTCGCGCTGGATACTACCCCCACCCGCCTGAAATAATATCCGAGAAATCCGCCCGGGCTAATGAAGAATCTTTAAAGCGGCCCGGCAATCGAGCGCGGAAGTCGAGTGCGTCTTGTAATCGCCGCGCCGTCCTTTTGTGTCTTTTTCTTTCTTTCTATTTCTCTATTTCCCTATTGCTCTATTTCTTCACTGCTCTATTCTATGTTTCTCTATTGCTCTATCTCTCTCTTTCTATTTCTCTGTTTCTCTGTTTCCCTATTTCTCCATTGCTCTATTGCTCTATCTCTCTCTTTCTATTCCTCCGTTTCTCTATTTCTCTATTTCCCTCTTTCTATTTCTGTATTGCTCTATTTTCCTCTTTCTATTACTCTATTGCTCTATTTCTCTATTTCTCTATCGTTATATTTATCTCTTTCTATTTCTCTATTACTCTATTTCTCTCTATCTATTTCTCTGTTTCTCTGTTGCTCTACTTCTCTATTTCTCTACTGCTTTATTTCTCTTTTTCTATTTCTCTGTTTCTCTATTTCTCTATTGCTCTATTTCGCTCTTTCTATTTCTCTGTTTCTCTACTGCTCTATTTCTCAATTTTTCTATTGCTCTATTTTTCTATTGCTCTATTGCTCTATTGTTCTATTGCTCTATTTCTTCATTTCTCTACTTTTCTCATCCTATTTCTATATTAATCTCTTTCTCTCTCTTGTGCTTTCTTCCTCTTTTATGAACACTTCACAACCACAATTTCTACCAACTCCAAAACAAGACTCTCCAGACCCCATAAAAACCATTTTACCCTACATGCCACAAATAAAGTTGCAAGCGACTCGAAATGAAATCTCAGAAATCGAAACAATATTTACTATTTCTTCAATTAATATATGATCGGTAATATATAATCAGTAAATTTTGTGGTGGAAGACAATTAGAAAAATTGACGTCATCTTTCTATCTATCGGACATCATAATATATGTTGCTGGGGTCGGTCAACTTTTTATTAATCGATCTTGAAGCTCGTCCGCTCGGAAACGCTCGCGAGTAGCGACTCGCGCGTCGCGCGGAGCTCGTTGCTCTGTAAGACGGTGCTCCGTCGGTTCTCCGTCGGTTTCGTGTTTCGTCGCCGTGCAGACCACGCACGAGCGAACATTTCGCGAGAGTTCAGAACGGCATATCAAAGCTATTCGTGTTTCTTCGTGCGCGTTTAGCGCGCCAAGCGCGCGCGCGCGCGCACGCGGCACGATGAACATTTTCGCGAATGTTTCCGAATAGGAGGAGGACGACGAGGCGGCGGGGGGCCGTGAGAAGCGTACAAAATTAACTGAACTTTAAGCGAAACACGCCCCCGCTCGCCGAAAACGGGCCGCGGAAATTCTTGAAAAATACGGAGGCGACGCGCGGTTCCGTTCCAGGGAATTCCACAACTTCCTTCCGGCCGCCTCTCGACGATGCTACGAATAATACCTAATTAATTAGCAGCACGCGTTTCTGCGTCGGGCGAAAAGGTATATGCAAGCGCGAATTTTCTATTCTGCTCTTGGCTTGTACAGCGCCGGCTCGTTTCTTCTTTGATGCGAACGTTCTTTACAGGGAAGCTTCGTCTTTTGATTTGGTATATTGTATGCTAGTTTTCGATTATTTGGCTTGGACAATTTTATTGGATTTTTTTTAGAAAGTTAAATAAGTTTTTGGGGACAGATTTAGGAAATAAGTCTGGATGATGGGATAATAATTATTTAATTGTTTATTATTATACAAAGTGGGAGTTTATAAGTTATTTGTAGAATATATATTGTTACTAATGGTATAGATTATGTTCTTGTATAAGGAAATTTATTCGATTGTTTTTCGAGAGATGATTTTCATAATTTTCTATTATTCTAAAATTAAAAATTTGAATTTGGTAATTTGACTGACAATTGTAGGTTATATTTAATATTTTATTTTTTTATTATTATTATTCTATATATTTCTATTTTAAAAATGCTTTCCCAAGATATAATGTGAATTTCTGTGCAATTCTCTTTCTTGTAAGTGGAAAGAGTAAGTCAGGCACAGACAACTCGCTTTGGTCACTGATTTAATCACTGATTAAGAAGCTAAAATCGTGGTTTTCCTTGCGCAGATTGTTCTTGTTATTATTAATGAAAATTATATAAAGGTTTTCTTTCTTAAAATTATAATTGTAACTGAGCATATTTTGCTAGTATTCTTATTAAAATATTGCAATTGCATAAAAGTTTCCTTTCTTCAAAATTATAATTACATCTGACCACATTTCGCTATATTATCAATTAAAACAACACAAGTAGAGAAATTATTGCATTCGTCGGCTTTTATATTATTTTTTCGCTTCTTGCACATAGTATAGGGCGGTGTTTTAACAATTTAGCGATCGAGGATTTGGCTGTAAAAGTTAAACTCGATGTTACATTTTCGATTCTATTTTCATTTGATTAATTTAATTAATTGCGAAAGATTTTGTTATTTAACATATTATATAATAATATTGAAGCTTACGGTAGTACAAGCTAACATATTTATCTCAATAATAGATATTAAATTATTAGTCATTTGTTGCACCGTCATTCACGTAATTTTGCAACATTCTTCGATATAACCTTAACTGTAGAGTAATTAAAGTTACTAACATTTCTCAATTTTCATAACATTAGCATTAAACAATATTTATTTCATCCATTTTACTTATTTCATTCGTCACGAAACGTATCTATTATTTAAAGAAAAATTGTATAATAATATCGGAGCTACAGTGGTACATTCTAATATTTTTACTTCAACAATGGATAACAAATTATTGGTTAGTTAGAAATGGAGACAGAAATAAATAGAAATAGAGAGTGCTAGATGCAGACAGAGAAAAGTAGAGAGAGAAATAGAGAGAGATAGAGACCGATAAAAGTAGAGAAAACTAGAGAGACAGAGACAGAATAGCGTAAAGAAAGAAAGATAAAGTGAAACAGATAGATTCAAAGTAAAATAGAGAGACAGAGGACAGGAAAAGAGAGGGAGAGATAGAGACAAGGATGGCAGCACATTCCTCCGCGAGGCTCGTAAATTTTCAACAGCCGTATCAAAAGGCGGGAGACGAGGAAGAGGGAGGGAGCTTCAAAGAAAAATCTTTAGACGGTTTATTTTTCAAGGAGCCGCGCGTATCGAAGGAAAAGAAGAATATATATCGACGAACCAACCCGAACGTTCCGCCCATAAGAATCCGCGCGATGCGCTGCCAGAGATATCCACGTTGACCACACGGAACCTCCTCAGGGCCAATGAGTATTCGGGGGACGGTTTCCCGCGAGCCGGTTATCGAAAAAGGCTTTAAACTCCAACGGACCAGGCCGATCGGCTTGCTCAACATTCTGCCCGATTTTTATCGGGACCTCCGTGCTCCCTTCATAATCCGCCTCGATCACTCGCGGCGGTCTTCCTCGTTCCTTCTCGTTCGTTCTCGTTCCACCTCGTTCCTTCTCGCGAATCGCGAGTCAAAAATCTAAGCTTTATATTGGAATCGATCGTTTAATTTTTCTAAATTATGGTTCCTTCCACGCTGTATTAATCTATTTCATTCTGTTCTATGGAATTTTAATGTATTTCCCTCTATTCCACTCTATTCTGCTCTATTCTGCTCTATTCCGCTCTATTCTGTTCTATTCTACTCTACTCTAGACTATATTCTACTATAGTCTACTCCATTCCTCTCTATTCAATTCTATTCCCCTATGTTCCACTCTATTATACCCTCTTCTACTATATTACACTTTATTCTACTCTATCCAATATTATTCCATTCCATTCTGCTCCATTTTTCTCTATTCTACTCTTTTACACTCTAAACTAATTTAGTCCCATATTATTCCACTCTATTCCACTTAATTCCACTCTATTCTGCTCTATTCTACTCTGTTGCACTCTATTCTGCCTCTGATTTACACTATATTCTACTGTAGCCCACTATATTCCACTCTATTCAACTCTGTTCCACTATGTTCCACTATATTACACTTTCTTCTACTCAGTTACATTCTAAACTATTTTGTACTGCATTATTCCACTCTAATCTGCTTTATTCTACTCTGTTCTTACACTCTATTCAACTGTGTTCTATATTATTGCACACTATTCTACACTATGTTCTACTCTATTGCATGCAATTCTGCTCTATTCCACTGTATTCAACTTTAAACCACTATATTCTAGTTTATTATAGTCTTCTCTACTGTGTTACAGTCTATTTCGACTGAGTTCTATATTATTCCATGTTATTTCACTCTAGTCTGCTCTATTCCTCTCTAGCCCACTGTATTAAACTATACTCTACTCTACTCTACTCTATTGCACTTTATTATACTCTATGTCTATATATTTCCACCTATATTTTACTAGTATTTAATTAATATTCAAGAAACGTCTCAAAACAGCCTTCGCTTGATTCTATATGCTAGCGATCTGCTATTTCCACATAGCGTTTCACCAGTTCGCTTCTATCAGTCGTTTTGCCCGAATCATTAGATCCTGGCTCTGTTATTTCGCTCGTGAAAAATCAAAGCCGGACTATCGCGTCTCGTCGTTGTCAGAGGAGCCGCGAGACGGATCGAAAAGAAATACGTGTTTCGCTTTCCGATCGGCCGCTCCCGAAGCAGAACATCTATCCTCGCGCGCGCTCGCCGAGGGGAGTCTCTTGCACCGCGATATTATTTACGTTGCAGAAGCGTCCGTCGGACGTGTACGCGCGTATTTATCCGGTTGCTTGATAGGGAGGGGAACGATTGTGCCAGGTAAACGTCGGGCTTCGACGGGATTCCCCTTGATCTTTGATATAGAACGTCTTTCACGATACTCCTGCGATATTCTGGACAGTAATCTTCAGAGCCCGCGATATTCTAACATTTAGAGGATATTCTATCTACCGAGTGGATATATGGTACTGTGAGCCGCCTCCTCTCTCCACGGATCACTTTCATCAATGATTTCCCGCTGACGTCGAAAGTCTGCCGCGTTCGCTGCTGCTGAATATTGGCGGAAAAGGGGAACGAAACGGTTCTTTGAAACTCGGACGGCGGACAACGATTCTTAATCAGAATCGTGGGAGAATATGGTGTGTTATTATTGTGGTTTTTGAGGGAGGAGATTTTAAAAATTGTATAATTTTTTGAATATCAAAAATCTATCGCGATTAATTAAATTAATCAAATGAAATAGAATCGAAAATGTAACATTGTGCTACATTTTTACGGTCGAATCCCCGTTAAATAAATTGTTAAAATACCGCTCTGTACCATGCGCAAGAAGCAACAAATAATAAAAAAGCTTTCGAATGCAATAATTGCTCTACTCGTCATAGTTGATAGTCTCTCGGTTTTACGTAGCCGCGGCCAGACGAACGGAAAGTTTGCGCCAGCGAATACGTTTCCACGGTTACGATCGGCCGCGCGATCGTAAAACTTTTATTTATGAAATTAGTAGTCGAGCGAACGGCATCGGCGACGAGCAAACTAATAAACCTATTTCAAATTGAAAGTATCCAAACAATTCCGCGGCGCGGCTACCATAAAACCTGCGTGTACGCTGCGCGGCGAGTACTATAAATCGACGTGTAGAACGTAAAACAAATTATTTAAATCGAACACTTCGAATAACTTCTGCGCGATGCTCCGATCGTCCGCCACGTGGCCAATAATATTGCATACATATTTATGCCAGCTATTCGCCAGTTATTCGTAGGTTAATTATTGTAGAAGTTGATTCAAGTTGAATATTATTAATAAAAAAATAGGAAAATATAACATTATATATGTGTTCGTGATTAAATAGTGCTATGAGATAGTGACAAAGAAAATAAGAAAAATTAGAATTGTTTAAAATGTCACCAATTATTGTTATGATTGTTTAGTTTCTAAGGAACTTTTGTTGATACAATAGAAAAATGAGACGTTTATTTTGAAAGTTTTTCTTGATATTATTATATTATATATATTTAATATACAATAGTATGTTATATATATTTTTTAGTTTATTTTGATTAATATTGAGATATTTAAGAATTGCGTTAAAAAGAGGAACAGAAATTAAAAAATATATAAATCAAGAGAGAGATAAATAAAAAGATATCAGAACAAACGAGAGAGAGCAAATGAACGAAAGGAAAGGAGAAAGTGAAACAGAAAAAGACAGAGAGAAACAGAGTGGCAAAGGAGGAGATTGTAGCAGGTCCCCACGCAGCCATTAGAAGCAACGCAGGACGAGAGCTGCACGCGTCACCGGCAGGCCTTTAATTTCGCCATACGGGCTTCCTTGGCCGCGCACAAAGTGGTTGACAAATAAAGCATTTCTCTCGAGTGTTCCGGTACGCCAGGATCCCGTGAAAACTGCCCGTCCGGCTATGATACCGTGTTCTATGGGCGAGGGTGGTGTTGAGCGGTTTCTCGCCTCTCCCTCTCTCATCTTCCACGAGGTCCATCCTCGCGCTTCGAGGAACGCTCGGATAAGGGACAACCGGAGCAGCGATCGAGAGAGAACAGTCGTAGAAAGCCGACCGGGGAGAGAAGAGGGAGGCGGAAGAGGGAGGGAAGAGAAGAGGCGCGCCGTGTTTTTGACGATAGATACGCTCGGTTCTAGCATTTTGGCGACAATCCAGCCTCCTATATAAATACCACCGGGGAGTCACCACCGACTTGCCGACCCCCCCTCCCCACTCGCGCCGTAACCGCGCCTCTTCTAGCAAGGCAACGCGCGCGTACTCGACACGCTTCATTATTTTTCCTCTTCTTCTTCTTGTTCGTTCCGTTCCCTTCGTTTCTCGCCCGAGTCGTTTTTCTCCTGGCGAGCGAGAGATTGTCACGCCGCCGTGCTTTTTGCCGGCGTTAACCGGCCGCGAACCGTGATCCGCCAATTGTTCGTCCCGTTTCTCACCACTGTCTATCTCTGTATCGTCATGTTGCGCGGCACAAATTTGGTAGATAGATCTGAGGATGTTTAAATCGGAATTTTCGGGGTCTAATTGCCTTGTAAAATATACTGTACAGTATAATATAATTATATTATTAAATATTTATTTATATATATTTGTTATTATATAATATTAAATATACTGTACTAAAGTCTATTGTATTATACTATTCTATGCTATATTACACTATATTATACTATACTATACTACACTATACCATACTATACTACGCTATAGTACATTATACTATACTATACCATACTGTATACTACAGTGTAACGTACTAGACTATTCTGCGCTATACTATAGTACACTGTATTATACTATACTATACTATACTGTATACTACAGTGTACCATACTAGACTATCCTGCGCTATATTACACTACACTATACTATATACTGCAGTATAACATACTGTACCGTGCCATACTATATACTACGATATAACATACAATACTACAATATACAATACTACCATATATTGTACTATACTCTAAAACTACAGTATAATATACTGTATTACATGGTGTCGTACTATACTTTACTATACTATACTGTATACTACAGTATACTGTACTATACTATACTATGCTACATTAGTTCATATTAATTGCGAAAAGACAAATACGTGTTAAGAAAATAATATTCCTTTTCAAGAATACCAAACAACGATAGATCGTTCTTTGACATGAACCCTTTGCCGTAATTTTGACGAGTCCGGCTCGTCATAGAGATTTCTATTTAATATCTTGTTAAGTATAATAATATTATTCCGTTCTCGTAAGCCGGAATAAAAATCTGCCCTCTTTCGTCATCGTTATCTTTAACCATTTAAGTAAATGTAGACAAACGCAATAAATATTGTGTTCCTTTTCCTTCTATGGAATTATCACAGTAAAATACTCGTCCTTGTAACTACGAAGAAGATAGTTAAGGGGTCAATAGGATTAAAAATAAGTCGAGAATCGGGTAAACTCGCAACGCGGGTATCTAAAATAACGAAACTAATGGCCGAACAGAAACGGAAACGAAGGTCTCGCGGTATTTGTTTTTCGGATCGCGGTAATACGTGTTACATGTTCGGTGATTTTTAGCGTTTTATTTGGCCGCCCCCCGCCCCCCCCCCGACCTGTCCGGATTGATTGGCGATGCGCCGCGGCTCACGGCTCGTTTGATTGTTGAGATAGTAGTTTCTGGTTTTTTTTGGAAGGGGGGGGGGTGACTATTAATCGTGCGGTCGGATCCCTGCGTGGTTGTTCGCTTTTTTTTTTGTTTTTGCTCGGTTTTTCGAATATGGATTTGTCACGGGCGGTGGGGGGTTTACACGGTCCCGTGACGTCTTTCAGTATGCCCTCGCCGCCATTCGCCGCATATTTTATGCAATACGCGGTCGTTCGGATGCATTGTCTTCAGGAAATTGACAAACTGCCCGGAATAAGCGCGGACCGGATGTTACGGAAATTGTGATGGACCTCCGCGCCGCGCAAGAATTACAGTTGAAATGTTTGCGTATATGGGTAAAAACAGTAACAATCGTACCGCTTAAGATGATTTAGAAAATATGTATAACTGGTGAACTTATTTATAAAAGAAATCGTTTAGATTGACGATGAATTTAATCGTTTACGATGACATGTTGTTTAATCAGTTCTAATTTTTATAAATGTGTAAAAAGGTTTGTTATTATATTTTAATTTTTGGAAAGATTGAAAAGGTACGATTTTTGCAATTTTTATTATAATTTTTATTATATTAAATATAATCGAAATATTGTTATATTAAATATAATCGAAATATTGTTATATTAAATATAATCGAAATATATTGCTATATCAAATATAACAAATAGCCTAATCGTTGACAGAAAGTCGTAGACGCCGACGAAAGTTACTTCGATTAAATATAATTCAAATATATATTTTTATATTAAATATAATCGAAATATATTGCTATATTAAATACAATCGGAATATATCGTTATATTAAATATAATCGAAATATATTATTACATTAACTATGCTAACTACCGTGCAATATCGCGCTTTTTCTTTTCAATTGTTTTTCAACCCCCGTTTCGTAGTTTCCAAACCTAATATATATCCATCCGCCATGGTTCCGTAGGAGAACAGACGTACGGAAGAGTTTGATAAACATTTAATTTCGATGCGAAAGTAGGACGGGTTTGAATAAATTCCGCCGGCTTTTAATCAATTCATTCGGCCGGGGAGAGTATTTTTAAGACTCACTTGACTCGGCCCGCGCCGAACAATGTTTCCCTTGCGAATTTCTCTGCTAAATGGATTATCCGAATCCATCAGAAAGAAAGAAAGAGAGAGAGAGAGAGAGAGGAGGGAGACTTTGCCAGTTGTTGACGCACAGTTTCTAATAAAGTTTCCACGGAAATTGGAATTTTTTTTTTAGGTCGAGGAGCTTTCCTTTCGAGGATCTCCGTTCTTGTCAGACAGACAAGGCTGACCAATGCTGTCCCGGCTGACCAATTGTATACCTCCGTTTCGCCACGACAAGCATAATCATCGACCGACTTATTTTATTCATTTATTTCAAAACTTATAATTTATCTCTGTGTTCCATGATTTTTTGGGACGAGGAGTGTTCTTGTTAAATTGAGATTTTGCAAAAATTATTCTATTTAATTGTTACGTGTAATTGTTGTATATGATTATATTGTGCTATACTATTTTGTGCTATATTACACTGCAGTATACTATATACTACAATAGAATATACAGTACAATATATTATACTGTACTATAAAACTACAGTATGATATACTGTTCTACAGTGTACCGTACTATACTATTCTATGCTATATTATATTATACTACACCATGCTATTATACTATACTATGGTACAGTACACTGTGCCATATAATACTATAATACAGTGCACTGTACCATACAATACTATATTACAGTATTCTGTACATTCATACAATACTGTACTATATTATACTATATATACTGGGAATACTGTACCATACTATACTATATAATACATTATACCGTACTGTACAATTCTGTGCTGTATTACGCTATACTATACTATATACTACAACATAATATACAATACTATAAAGCTACAGTATAATATTCTGTTCTACAATGTACCGTACTATACATTTCTATGCTATATTATACTATACTATATACTAAAGTATAATATACTATACGACTATACTACTACACTATACTATGAGCTTATGCAAAATTATACTATTTAATTATTATGTGTTATTGTTGTATATGATTATATTGTTGTTATATATAACTCCATATATTGTACTTATATATAATTATATTGTAGATATATACATATTACAGCACCACACCATCTGCAGTATATCCATGATATAATGCTATAGCATCCATAAACATACAATAACAGCAAAAATAAAAATACCACAAATAGATACAAGAAAAATAAATATAATATAAATAGTTATAGAAACACGAATTATACTTCGTAGCATTCCGTACCTCAGTGTCAGCTACACCAGTGTAACACGCTCCGCAGCGAAAGGGTTAAAACTCGATTTTCACAAATCTTCGGAATCTGCAACGATTCCGGCGACAAGCCAATTCCGAAATACTACCCCTCTCCCTCCTGCCACCCCGAAAACACCAAACACCAGCGAATCCGCCTCGCCGCAGGCTCGAAAAAGCAAAAACAAAAAAAATACGTCTCAATTAATTCCACACAAAATCGCGCACTCGACGGAGGGAGACGAGCAGAGGACGCGCTCGCAACTAAATGTTACCAACGCGACGTATCGCGCGCGGTGACTAACAAACAAAAAACGAAAAACGAGGAAACGAAAAATAAAATAAAATTTCAAAAACTCGCAGCCCATCCTCGACGGCGGGGAAAAAAATTGCGAGGCGACGATAAGCACGAATTATTTCGCGTCACGTAGTTGTTAAAAAGTAAAAAAAAAAGAAAAACGGAGGTGAGAATAAAAGTAGCGTGGTACACGGGTCATAGGTCAGCGGTTTGACTCGTAGAAATTCTATAGGATGGCGTATTAAAGTAGATATAGGGTTGTGTGTTGATTTTATTGATTAAGGTAATGACAATTTTTCCATTCCTCTTTAATATTGATTTTTAAGTCATTTAAATTTTCAAATTGTTTACTTTCTGCATAGACAGCTCTTGATAATAATCATCAACAATTCTCAATGATATTTAAGTTCGGGTGCACGCCGGCCATTCCATAACAGGAATTGTCTCTTTTGAAAAATATTCATGAACAATATTGAATAACTTGCGCTATTCATTTTTCCTTGTATAAAATTAATATCCGTTTTTTCTTTGCAACCTATGCCGCCCCAAATCATTATTCCACCTCCTTCCATTTGTCATCTAATTCTTGTTAATTCTCATTTTCGAATGTCATGATAATAGTATGCACTATTATCTGGACCATCCAGACAAAACCGTTTTTCATCTGTAAAGATTATATTCCTCCAGGTTTTCCTCCAGTGTATATGTTTCTTCGCAAATTCAAGACCTGCTTCCTTATGCTTCTTTGTTAATCGTGGCTTGGCTTTTATTCTCGATCGGTTCATAATATTACTCATTTGCAGCACACGTCGAACATTTTGATTACTAGTTTGTGCATCAGCTTTGCAAGCAATTTCTCTCGCAGTGGCACAAGAATTAGATGCAGCACGAAGTACATTACTGTTGTGTCACGGTACGATAGGGTTGCTGGCCTTTCAGTGCTTTTCCTTTTACCATAGTTATCCACATCTTTTAACACGTTATATACAGCTTTTCTGCTTCGACCAATTTCTTTTGCAATTTCTGTAATCGTTACTTTCCGTTTTCTTAGAATAAGAATTGCGTTTATGTCACTGTCAGATAATCTTTTACCACGGCCCATCACGAAATGCGACAGATACCAATATCAAGAAACACCGAACACCGACTGACCACTTTAACTTCCTTAAACCATGCGACATATTGAAGAAAATCAAGATAAACCTTGAGCGTGCTATCATTTTGTCTCTGTCCATTTGCGTGTCTTCATTCTTCCTAAGAGAATATCTCGTAGAAATTCCAATATAGATAGTGTTTACATATTAGTAGAAGGTAGTCTTTTTGTACCATTGGCACATTTCCTGTACCATAATTATAACCGGAGAAATTAAAGACAGCAGCACGCGTGCGCTATCTTTTTCTCTGGGAGCGTAGGTGTCGCCGGTTTTTCCTTCTAGTTTTCCGCGCCGGTTTCGGGAAATCCAGTGCCGCGGGTACGGCGCGCGTATGAAAAATGATAGCCGGCCCGCTATGGTATCCAAGCCACTTTTCCCAGCGACATCCTCGATATTCGCTTATCCTCGGAGGACGGTAGCTTCTCGCGCGCGAACGGTTGAATGGGCCCGGCACAAGGAGCTCGCCGGTATTCGTCGGCCGCCCGTATAAAGACGTCGCGAAAAGCAAGCACGAGGGGGGAGGGGGTGAGCCAGAGGGATCCACCTGGGAAATTTAAGAGAACATTCTATCGCGGCGCAGTTATCACGAGGATACGTGGCGAGGCGCCGGCACAGCGTTACCACACTTCTTCTTGACCTCGTTCAAGTTTCGCCAGCCCGTTGGTGGAACCAACCAACCAGAGGCAGCCCATGACACCCCTCCCCCCGGTTCGCGCGAATTTACGCGCGACGTTAAACGCGCACCCGATCGCCGGCCGATCGATCGCCGTCGACTAAGATAATCGCAGATTTTACTTTTTTTTTCCGTTTCGAGCGTCAACCCCTTGCACGATGTGATTACGTGTCGGACACGTGATAAATATTCAATGACAGGTTATGTCAAGATTATGTTAATCATCTCATTAAGATCGAATTAATGTGAATTATTATTAATTTCTTCTAAATCGAAATAAAATTGTATATTGAATGCAATACATGTACAACTTCTGGTTATTTAAAGCATTTGTGGTTATTTATGTTCCGAGTAAATACGATAATTTTCGGCACATCATTTTTTGGAGTTAGTTCGATGATCGAACCATTTATTTTGAATGTGAGACTATATGTAGAATACATAGACTATACGTGGACTATAATATAGTTATATATTATTATTATATAATTATATGTAAGTACGATATAATTCTATATAACTACAGTATAGTTTGTATATAATATAGCACTATACTAGTAGTATGATATAGATCCATAGAGAGTACAGTACTATAATATAGATATGTTATAGATAGTTACTATGATTTATTTATCAATAAATGTTCCCCAATTCTATAAATTCTACAATGCACTGCAATTCAGTAATATAATAATATACCTACATCTTCACTATGTATTATAATATAAATTACAGCACATCATGGTATATTATAAATTATATAAAACACTTGCAGTATAAATGATGTATTATAGCACAAATTGTACTATAGCATATTATATTTTAAAAAGCATATAATACGCTACAATCTAGTAGTATACACTAAATATTACAGTACAAATCACAGTATACTATAAATTCTATAATGCACTGCAATACAGTAGTATAGATAAATATCTAGATCTACAGTGTATATTGCAATATAAATTACAGTACACCATGGTATATTATAGTTTATATAAAACACTGCAATCTTGTAGCATAAATTACGTATTACAGTATAAATTATACTATATCATACTATATCGTAAATCATATTTTACAATGCAATCTAGTAGTATATACTATATTATACAGTACAAATCACAGTATATCATTGTATATTACAAATCATATAATCCACTGCAACCTTGCAGCACAAAATATATCATATTACAGTATATTAAAAATTATACAATATACTGCAGAATAACCGTATAGCGCACTGCAAAAAATCTATAATAAAATATTTAATAAAATCTACAATACATGATCTGTAATAAAATCTATAATCTAGAGTCTATTATAAAATCTATAATAAAATATATAGTATATAACCTATAATAAATTCTAAAATAGATAATATATGTATATAAATATAGATAATGCAATAAACATATAATATACATAATCCAATCCAAATAAAACTATACAGCATCACAAATCACAATCAGAAGAAATACATATCACCATGCACGATTTCCATACAAGCTAACACAACACCCTGCAGGAAAGGATTGAAAATTGTCTACGACTCCGCGATCATAGCGAAAGAATGTCACGACCATTCTCGTAGCTGGTAAACGATCACGGTTCCGTAAAAGCACGGCACGAAAGTGTCCGGTGACGAGCAACGCGTGAAATCATCGGCTATTTCACGAAATAATGGACACGTCGTTCGCGCGAGTGACCGCATCCTCCATTACCCGCAATTAACGAACTTCTGTTCGGCTATTAATAGATTTATAGACGGACGGCGGGACGCGCCCCTGCAGTAGCCATGCCAGAGGGAAGAAGTACGCGGAGGTGTGGAGGAGGGGGAAGGTGGAGAAGGTGGGCCTCGGTCCACGCATGTCGTAGACTCCGTAAAAATATTGCTGTCGTAGAGCGGTCGGAATGTAAACGGGAGAACGTCCGCCGAATTATAGAGGCGAGCAGGTGTAGAATCGTTTCGTCGCCGTTTCCGACGAATGACGCGCGTCGCTCCGCGCGTCGTGATGGCCGCGCGGCGGCCCCGGGTTGTAACCGTGTCTCTCTACGACCCAACGACCAACGTTTACGATCGTCTGTCGGACAAGTTGAGCTTTCCATGAAACGACCGTCAACGCCAACAATATTCTACCGAGAGAGCACGACACCAACGGTGAATCATTTTTTCATCCGACCGATCGATCGATCGCGCGCGCGAGCGCGATATATAGACCATGCTTATTAACTCTTTAACGACCTTTCAAATTATATTTGACAGCGAACATCTACATGTTTTCATAGCATTACCATTAAACAATATATAAATATTGTATATAATATTGTATATATATATTGTTATAACAATATTATAACAATAACTTAATTGTTATAATAACTATTATAACAATATTAAATACCTCTTGCGATGAATGAAATAAATAAAACAGGTAATATATATTATATTAGCATTAGCATTAAACAATAAATAAATAAATATTGTATTACAATATTGCTACGTATATTATATACAATATTTATTTATTGTTTAATGCTAATGCAAATATAATATATATTACCTGTGTTATTTATTTCATTGATCGCAAGAGATATCTAATATGTTGAAGATTGTATCTTATATTACATTACATATTACATATTTGTATATAATTTATTTATATTATGTAACAGATTTCTATGCGTTGCATCTATCGTAGATATATACTTAATATACCAACTACCTAATAATTTACAATAAAAAATAATTCAAGTAAAAATTAGAACACAGTACTGTTAATATAAATATTAATAAACAATTTTATGATGCAACAAGAAAACGAAATTATTGCAATCTTCCTATCATGACTGTATATTGTTTACATACAAATTGATTCATCTTTGCATTCTCTCTTAAAAAATTGTTTATGTACCGAGATCGAAAATTAATTAATTTAAGCCTTTTTACTTTAGTAGTAACTCTGAGACAGTACTGAAGTTATCCCATAACGTTCCAAGATAATTTTTAGGTCGACAAAGTCTAGATTTATATAATTGTTAAGAGTGAAACTATTATAATAAATCACAAGACTTTCGTATGCACAATATGCACTTTGTTATACAAAATAGAAATACCGTAGAGAATATAAATGCTATAAGTCGTAAAAATAATTTTATATTTAGAGTTAAAAATCGCTTCGAGAGCTAGGAAAGGATTAAAAGACACGATTTCTATTTCTCGCGCCGTGCGCTGCATGATCTGCAATTTTCAATTATTAGGTTAACGAAATTTTTATTCTAGAGTTGAATTTTCGATTCTAGAGTCGACGAATTTTCCATTATAGAGTTGACGAAATTTTTATTCTAGAGTCGACGAATTTGTCATTCGAGAGTCGATGAAATTTTAATTCTAGAATCGACGATTTTTCCATTCTAGAGTCGATGAATTTTCAATTCTAGAGCCGACGAATTTTCCATTCTAGAGCCGACGAATTTTCGATTCTAGAGTCGAGGAATTTTCAATTTTCGAGTCGACGAATTTCCGATTTTCGCGTCGACTAATTTTCGATTTTCGAGTCGCCTAATTTTCAATTTTCACATCCACGATTTTTCAATTCTCGCGTCGACTAATTTCGAAACTCGCCATGCAACGTTATCGCTGTTTAAAGCACCGAATGACCCGCGCGAAACGTACTCGCACGACGTTAGGTGACCGTCGGAAGTCGTTCTCCGCGACACGGATTTAATATACGGTCCACAAAATGATCATACGTGGATTTCGCTCGATGAGGCGAAGAGTTACAACCGCTGGGAGGATGGTGTTACACATTCTTCGGTTGTAAATGTGAATTAGGTGCTGGCCGAGCGAGTCGCCCGGACGTTTCTCTCTTCAATTCATACTGACGTGGTGCACAAGTATACAGCTTGGACGTTAAACAAGCGGTCATTGTAGCGAACAATAAAGCGTTCAGATGGTGTGTTCGGCTGCTGCGCAGCACTTCCTCGCTGACATTTAGTGCCGAAATTTTGTTGCACGCGATGGCATTCGAACTATCGCAAATAAATCGTCCGTGCGACAATTTTACCGGGCGTGCGGCCATTAGATCGAAAATGTGGTTTTGCAAAGTTTGTTTGTTTGATGTAATTTTGCAACGTTTTAGTTAAAGTGAATTATATTACAGAAAATTATATTATGTATTTTATGTTTGTTTGTAATGTACAATACAGGTTTCTGTGGCGAGTAATTATTTTTTATTTATTATTGAGAGACAAATTTTTGGATTCCACCACTATATATTATCTATGTATATATTGTACTACATATGTACATTATTATACGTTCTCATAGCAAGTAATAATTTTGTATCCATTATTGATAGTGTACATAGTATAACAATAATACATAAAATACAACATATATAAACAAATTTTTTGAATATTAAATATCTTCCACGCTCCCCGAACAATACAAAACAAAACTAAAACAACTAAACCCTATAAAACAAATATCAAATACCATAAATCTCATGAAACAATAAAAACATCGGCAGAAACAATTACCCTATAATAACAAAGAAATTATTCAATTTCTAATCGGTCAATAAAGTGACTCTTCCACAAATTTCAAAAAATCTCCTTTTTCCCTAAATTGACGCTTTCCTTCGAAATTCTGCATCTACCCCCGTAAAAACAGATTCCCGTGTTACACGGCAGCGGTCTCTCGTCGGGAAATTCCGCCTCGTCCTCGAACCTTTCCGTGCAAACATTTAATGCGCGCAATAATTTATAGAACGTCGATTCGAGTGGATCCGGGTAGCGGCAGCTGGCTCCAGGAGGCCGAAGGTCGGCCGGAATACCTTGCGGGGGCGGTACTTAGTTTAATTAGTCGCGTGGATCATCGTCGGAGTATCGCGCGCGCACACTCCAACAGGGAAAAATGAATATCGGTGCGCCGACGTTTTAATCGAGCGCGTTTCTTCTCTTCACGGTTTCTGAACGAACTGCGTCCTTTTTATCCTCTGTGTTTCGCTTGCCCCTCTTGAACGAATTAATTTGATCAATTTGATTCGGGGGCGGTGCATTGAGAGAGAAAAAGAGAGGAGGCAACAGAGAAAGAAAGAAAATGAGAGAAATAGAGAGAGAGAAGGGGGGAATGAAAATTAGCGAGAGGAAGAGAGAAGAAGAGTAATAGAGAAAGAGAAGGAGAAAAAGAGAGAGACATTGAGAGAGAGGGAGAGAGAAAGAGAGACACATCGAGAGAGAGAGAGAGAGAGAGAGAGAGAGAAAACGATTAATAAAGAAAGAGAGAGACGTTGAGAGGGAGAAATTGAGAGAGAGAGAGAGAGAGAGAGAGAGAATTATTGAGAGAGAGTGAGCGAGAGAGAAATTGAGAGAGAGAAAGAGAGAATTATTAAGAGGGAGAGATTGAGAGAGAGAGAGAGAGAGAGAGAGTCAGTGAGCGCGAGAGAAATCGAGAGAGAGAGAGAGAGAGAGAGAGTCAGTGAGCGAGAGAGAAATCGAGAGAGAGAGAGAGAGAGAAAGGGAAAGAGAGAATTATTGAGAGAAAGAGAGAGAGAGAATTATTGAGAGAATAAGAGAGAGAGAGTGATTGAGAGAATAAGAGAGAGAGAGAGAGAGTGATTGAGAGAATAAGAGAGAGAGAGTGATTGAGAGAATAAGAGAGAGAGAGTGATTGAGAGAATAAGAGAGAGAGAGTGATTGAGAGAATAAGAGAGAGAGAGTGATTGAGAGAATAAGAGAGAGAGAGTGATTGAGAGAATAAGAGAGAGAGAGTGATTGAGAGAATAAGAGAGAGAGAGTGATTGAGAGAATAAGAGAGAGAGAGAAAGAAACAGAGAGAAAGAGAGAATGAGAAAGAGAAGAAGACAGAGAGAAGGAGAGAGAGAGGGATTGTTGATTCGATCAGCGGATGATTATTGACGGAATTTCGTAATAAAGCGGACGGAACGCAGAAAATTTCGTTATTTAATTACGCGGCTCTATTGTGCCCGGGGGCTCGTGGAATTTAAGGACTTTGTAGAACATTTTCGTCGGGGGCAATTATTAGCAAAAATTCCACAGTTTACGTCACCGGTGTCGCCTAATGGAATTTCTGCGTAGTGTGTGACACGCGTTGTTCTGGCCGCGCGCGGCCGCGCGACAAGCGGTGACACGCGCGCGCACGCGCGGAAGCAAACGCGGAATTTCAGTGATTCTCTCTCATCTCGGCCGAGTCCGCTTCAATTGGCCTCCTATTCTCTCTTGCTCTCGGCAACTTTCTCCACCATTTGTCGCCTCTTCCTTTGCCGCGCTTCCTGTTGCGTCGCATTTAGGTATAGGATGTTGTAGAATTCGCGAACTGATGTCACAGAGCTAATGGGTTAGTTGATTATTTTGTTTTACTTTGTTTTAAGAATTATTAATTGTTTCGATTTTTGTTATTATTGTTTCGTAAAATTCTATTCCAGTTTGTTATTAATTTCTAAGGCAGCGCTGTGTTTATCTGCAATTTGAATATAAATAAATTAAATATAAATTTGAACACATAATTGTTATATTATTATTATTATTATTATTAATATAATATGTTCCACTTACTTACATTATATATTATTTAATTGCAATATCCACTTAGTTTATTAAATTCTTAACAATCTTATATAAGTTTACGCACTATTTAATAAAAAGAAACAATTTCTATTTTTATCTATAGCAAATAATTAGTTTTAGCCGTTCTAAAACGTTCATTTATTATTTAAAGAAATTATGCGATTCGAATATCAACGCAACGAAGTGCATACACTTAACAAAATAAAAGTATGAATCGCTGAGAATATTTTCTTTCCATCTACTATTATTTTGTTATTGCATTTGTATTACAGTTTCATTTAATTTACCAAGAAATCATTTTTATTTCAGCATTAATAAACAAACATATGTCGAGAAAATTGCTCCAGGAAAAACAACAACTAATTGTTTAAAAAACGATATATAGATTGGTTAATAAAAGATATATGAAAAAAGGATATATTCCTTGATATTGTTTATTAAGTCATGCCCTTTCAAGAATCGTTTTCTTTAAACAGAATACGAAGGGTAGCAAACACGTACGGTATAGTTGCAATCACATGCACAGTTTTCAAAGAGATTGCACCAGCTAACTGTTTAATCAATTTATTTGAGTAGTTAGTGAACGCTTCGAACGAAATTCTGCCGAAATCTTCGCAAACTAAGCTGCTCCCTAATTCAAAATTCAATCTGCCTTTAAATCCTCTCTCCTCTCTCCATCTTTGCCGTATCTCTTTAACATGACTACCCACGCTCGTCTCTGCAAAGCCTGTGCTGGGTACACTCCGGTCCATAAGTTTCGCCCTGTCTGAAGTACGGATAAAGGACTAATACAAAATTGTATCAGGTGTTATATAAATATATATATAGTATATGTTATTATACATATATTTAAATCCATAGATGTGTTATATAAATATATATGTATTAGATAATTATTATACATATATTTATATGTACAGAAGTATTATATAAATATATATTACATATATTATATATTATATATATTATAAAATATATTTTACCTATATTACTTATTATACATATTATACTTACAATATCGGCTCATACATATTATTACTAATTATACCGAGTATCCAAAAAATGTTTAATAATCCAGCAATTATTAATACCTGAGGTCATTTCAAGCAACTTTTTCCTTTGCATCAATTTTCTCCGAGGCATTGTTAATGAGTTATTAACGAAAAACACTGACCAATGAGAGATCAGAGTAGGTAGCGCGAGACGTTCGAAGCAGTGTGGGCGGAACTGGTTTATATTCGCTCGTTGGCTTGCCTATCTCGCGTTAATCGAGCTCGTCTCTCATTGGTCACTGTTTTTTTGTTAATAACTCGTTAACGAAGGCTCATAGAACATTTTTGTAAAGGAAAAAGTTGCTTCAAATGATCTCAGAAATGCATCATTTCATGATTTCGAGTGACATTCGTGACATCTTGTATATATTATTTATTATGTGTAATTTATTGTATGTATTAATGTGTGTAGTTAATAGTGGTTATTATATGCATTAATAAGTATATCTATTATTATTTAAATATACATATTAATGCGTATTATAATAGATATATGTATAGATAAGGATGGATAATATATAATATATAATAATTGATATTATATATTAATATATAATATAATATATGACAGAAAAAGGGATGGACAGAAAAAGAGATATATATACATATATCTATATATACATATATTATGTCTCTCTCTCTCTCTCTCTCTCTCTCTCTCTCTCTACATCACTCCATTTTTCTCCCCCCATCTAAAATTCGCTAGCGTACGCTGACCTGAGAGACGCCACCTGATATTTATTGTGCCACGCGTCGACTGGAGAGCGTTATTTTCTAGTGAGTCGCTCTCGAATATATTATTTAAGAAAGGCGGCACAAGCCATCTTCTTCTCGCGGGTTTCTTCTACTACTCGCTTTTGCTCTGAAAGAATCATGTTTGTTCCCTGTGCGAGATCCTGCTACCGAAAACTTGTGCTCTAAATGCTGCCAATTTGGACATAGACCAAAAGAGTTGTCCGATTACCACCACCCTGTGTATTTGTATGTTTACATGGCGAAAGAGGAGAGCAGTGATCTAATTGCTGGCAGAGCACGTTTTTTAAGAAATATCTATTGTGTCTGGGGAAAGATTGAACGCTTTGATATTTATATGCTCTTGGGAATTAATGGTTGTTGTTATGATTTATATTTGTTGGTAGTTTATTATTATTACTTTGGTATTATTACTGCTTGAATGTTATTGTTACTTTAGTATTATTGGTACTTTGATATTGTTTTTACTTTGGTATTATTAGTATTTCAATATTATTATTACTTTATTATTATCATTACTTTAATATTTATTTTTGCTTTAATATCATTGTTATTTGAATGATATTGTTATTTTAGTATTATTATTATTGTGTTATCATTAGTTCAATATTTATTATTATTTCAATATTATCACTAATTACCATTACTTTAACATCATTATTACTTCAGCATTCATCACTGCAATTATTAACTATTCCTCAATTAATTTCCTCCAAGCAACATTTCTAATCATAACGATCGGCACGTAAATAAATTTTCAACATACTTCGCAAATAAAAACTATATTTATATTTAAAAATATTACTCTTAGTAAATCGCTCTACGAACAATTAATAATCGAAATTACCTCTACTTGTTTCGCATATTTGCCTATAGTGAAACGTCAACATAGTAAGATTCCATTGTCTTTCCTGTGCCAAGACAATATCTCATGTCACGCAAAGGTTAAACATCACCCGCCTGCCACTTGGAAAATACTATTGTGATTTGTTATTAGGATCTGATTTTTGCCAGAGGCATTCATCCGCGTAGAATAGAATAGCGCACAGCGCGAACAAAATGATGCAACGAAACGCTTCCAGAAAGCTATTTTGCTGCAAAATCCACTATTTCTACACTGTGTAACATGCGATTTCGTGGGATTCCGTGTTTCTCGACTTTTCACGAGATATAATAGTAAATTTGGCAAGATTCCATTAGAGCCGTGGATGAATGTGACTGTTGTTCTCGAAAATGACAATGGTGTGAACAGCTGTCATTATTAATCGATCTAGGTACAGATAACACGACGGACGACGGTTTTACCTTTCCTATTTATTGTCAGAGTGATAAACTTTAGCTCGAATTGATTTTTGTTTCTTTTTGATAAGTTTGTTTAGTAGAGTATATGTATTAATCGTATGGTAGTATGTATAATAATATACGTTAATATTTGTAATATCTATTATTTATTATAAATATTAATATTCATTTATAATATGTATTTATAATTGTACAATATATTATATATATAT
>NC_135772.1:1434339-1457412 GCF_028453695.1 Augochlora pura
CGTTTGAATAAATTTAGAAATATTAGTAACTAATGATAGAGTAGTACAGGGTTATTTAAAAATCGTATTTATTTATTGTTGCTTTCTTTTTCGTGTTATCTATAATGATAGACAATTTTAATAATGGTGCTGTATGCGAATGTTGTAATAGCAGATTGTTGTAATTTATGCAATTAGAGAATAGTAATTATTGAAAGAAATTAGTGAGTGCTAACTTTCAAATTGTATAAATATTAATCAATTCAAAAATTTAAAATATACGTATCATAAAATGAATCTGAGTGACGTAAAAAATTACGACGTTTCAAGTTTTTCTATCCGAAATAATTTGCAAAAAAGTTGCAATTCATCCAACTCCATTACAATATAAATAAATTTCCAAGATTTTTCAGAAATTAGTATTAAAAACAACGCATTAAACGTCTCAAATACACGTTTCTGCCATAACCGCATAAAACACGAAATCTAATAATAACGATTATAGTATGCACACGTAATCGATGAAGCGCTCTAGCTTCGGTCATTAATCCAGAGAAGAGAACGACGTTGTTTTACAGCGGCAGAAGCGTTCCAGGCGAGTAGCGAGCAGTTAGCAGAGCGAAGTAGTACACGCTGGTTGGCTACGGCCGGTCTAAATTCCATTTTAATAGTTGAAACACTCGTGTGTAGAGAGAAAGAGAGAAAGAGAGAGAGAGAGTAGCACACCCGGTGAAAGAGCAAGTGCTCGCACTTTGGAAGCCATATTTCAGGTGACGGCTTGTACACGGAACCGTAAGGTTAGGGGGCACGTTTTAAACGCACTTTGTTTCAAGATTACGTGCGCGCACGTCTGCGCTTCACACGATTCGTTACAATGTAGATTAAACATTCGGATCATCTCGTTTTAACCCTTTCGTTGCGGGAGTTCGCGATGCTGAGGTGACGCCATCTAAGGGGTTGTTTATAATCTTGTATTACCATTATGTTATATTATATTGTATTCTGTAATATTGCATTGTATAATATTGTATTATATAATATTGTATTATATAATATTGTATTATATAATATTGTACTATATAATATTGTATTATATTGTGTTTTATTATATGGTATTCCATTATGTTATGTATATTTTTGAGAAAGAATATTTTTCAATTGTTATTTTATACTAACATTATTTTATATTTTGTTAAAATTATTAGAATTGTTCTACCACAATTATTACAAGTCTTAGCGTTACTTTACTCTGATCTATTATAAATCTTTTTATCAAATATATACAACAGAGTAATTATTATTTAGATAAATAATCCCTAAAATAATTAATCTCGTTCCAGAATTCAAAATAAATTATTAACAGAATTTACGTCAGGACAAATGACTGGAAAATGAATTTTTATTGTAATATATTTGAATAAATTGACTTTGACCAAAATGTTTCGGATAAATCGGTTTTAATTAACTTCGGGAACTTTGTTTCTTTTATTGTCTTTATGTATTATTTTATTCTTATGTACTAACTTTATTATCTACTAATGTTCCTATACTTTAATAACAGAAGAATTTATTTTTATTTCGATATATTTATTTTTATTTCGAAATATCTATTTTTATAAAATTTATTTTTTTTAGAATTTATTTTTATTTCGATACAGTGGGAATTAATATTATTAATATTTATTAGATCATGCATGGAATCTGTATCACTTGTCCGACTCGTTATAAAACAGCGCAAAGGGTTAAGGATCGTTCGACAGCGATCGTCAACTTGAGACAGTGCTCGAAACGATTTCCAGACAGGTCGAATCGAATCAGGGTTATTTCGGTGCGCCGGAAATGGTTCCCTAATGTTCCTAACAAATAAACGGTTCGTCGAGCGCGCGCACAGAGGATCGAAGCCGCGCGTTTTCTTCCAGACAAAAGAGAGGAGGGTGGTGCGCTCTGCATCCCCCCTGCCCCCCGCCCCTGTGATAGAACAAACTCGTGGAAACGCGTCGCGCCGCTGCACCGAATTCCGTGGAAACGTGACAAACAAGGAGGAAATGGATCTCACCGGAGAGAGGGGAGAAAAGTGAAAGAAAATCTCCGTTGCCGGAGTTCTGCTGAAAAAGGTCCGACGGTATTCGCATCGATTTCGCGTGCAATTCTCTCTCCCCGGAGGACACGCATTCTAATGCTACACGTGCATAGACACGTGGGACACCGACTCCTCTGCATAACTCTCTCTCTCTCTCTCTCTCTCTCTCTCTCTCTCGCTCTCTCACGTTTCCGATCGTTTCGTCGACTAAATTCCTGTCGATCGACGAATGTAAGCGACGATTTCTGACTGTATACTTATGCGAATTTTTAATCGTTCTTTTCATACTGATTTGATCATTGAGACATACTAATTTTATACTGTATATATGAAAAGATAATGTATGAAATTCAATATACTGTTAATAAGATATTATATATTTTCATATCGATGATAACTATATATATAAAAAGATGATATATATTAAACTCAATATATTAAGTGATATATTAAATTTAATATATTATTAATTAGATATTATATATTTTCATATCGATGGTAATACTATATTTAAGAAGATGATATAATAAACTCAATATATTGTTAATTAGATATTGTATATTTTACTATAGATGACAATTCTATATTTAAGAAGATGACATATTAAATTCAATATACGATTAATTATATATTATATATATTCATATATATGAAAATTATATATCTAAAAAGACGATATATTAAATTTAATATACTGTTAATTATATATTGTATATTTTCGTATCGACGGCAATTATATGTATATTTGAAAAGTTCATATATTAAATTCAATATATTATTAATTATGTATTATACATTATAATATTATAAATTTGTATTATATATTATAATATCACAAATTTATATTATATTATTAAAAATATATTAAATTGAATGAAATATAAAAATATGTGATATATTACGTATAAAAAGATGATATGAATTCCTATTACTGTTAACCAATGTTTAGTTAATTAAAGACTTATTCATTTTTACCAAACAGACATAATTCCAATAAAAACAAATTTCTTTTACATAATTTTCCAAAATTCCACTGAAAAATTGATTTTTAACAAGTTACCTTATTTACATATATATCATAGCATTTTTACAAATAGCGTCAAATAATATTATAATATTTTATGAACGGCGTTGTAACAAATTACCGCTCGAATACGCGTTAAAGTCAGAGCCGACATTGGTTCGCGTGTTTCACGGGACGATTCCCCGTACAGTAAAACCCCAGTCGACGCGCGGGGCGTGTAAGACCTCTTTCGATGGAAAAGGACGCGCGGCAGTGACGCGTGTAAACCTTCGAACTAGCTCGGAACGCCGCGCGCGTCTCGTGTCGATCTACTATACATAGAGAGAGAGAGAGAGAGAGAGGACGGTTCCCACGGGGAGTGCCACCTCTACGTTTCCCGAAGCCACGACGGCGGGCGTCTCGTTTCCATATCACGAAGCAGCTCTCTCGTCTCCATCGGGCGAACCCAGGAATTTCTATGGATCGCGCGAGGTGGTACAATTGTACAGCCGCCGCGACGTCAGGTGCAACGGATTCGTTGACGGTGCGCGACGGAGACAAGCGAATCGGCGAAACGACTGCCGCGGCGCCGGAGAAAGGTTTATTGCATCCAACGACACGGGAAATCACGGTGTCCGTCGATCCCTATCGTCGATCATTCATTCAGATTTAGGGAAATATCGAATTACAGTATCGAGGAGACGATTGTATATTTTTGGAGTAATTAGAAGAATTTTATTATTATTATTAATATTACTATTATAAAAAAATTATTATTATTATTATCCTTTACTAAAGGTCTAGTGAAGCACTTTTGAGTTACATATTTATAGTTTATGTACAGAATTCGGAGTAACATGATGAATTTATAATATTTATATATTAGCTATAGTAATATTTATATAATGTATAATAAATATATAATGTACTAATATATAATATTAATATATAATAGTGTACTATTATATATATTAATATATAATAGTGTACTATTATATATATTAATATATAATATTTCTATTATTATATATACTAATATATAATATTTATGTATTAGTTATATTAATATCTATATATATATTAGTATAAACGATTTGTTTTAAAGAATCTTGTTGAAAGAGTTGGGTATTCGTTGATTTTTTCGGAGGTATGGTTGTTCGTCATAATTTATCGAATTAATTGCTTTTATATTTATATATAAATAGAAATAGTTTATTTGCATAATTTGTTGTTCTACGTAACCTAGTTTATTTAGTAGAGTGATTTTTATTCGAGTGATTTTCTTTTATTGAATGATTCCTTATTCGAATGATTCGAATAATTAAAATAATCATTCATTCGAATGATTCCATACTACAATAATTCAAATGATTCCTCATTCGACAAACTCATCTAATCCTTTATTTGAATAAATTATTCTAACAATCCGTATAATTTAAATTCAACTTCTATCAAGTAATTCGAAGGATATTTTACTACTATCTACAGTCAGTTCCATAAGCATTCGTGCTCTCATTGCTTATAAGAGAAATTTGTTGATATCAAGGGACGCATGTAAGATTTTGCAATAAACTTTTTATTACCGCCGTGCTTTACAGTTGGTAGTACATTTTTTAATTCCACTATAATGTAGAATAATGTGAAATAAAAATTAACAGAGTAGGATAGAGCAGGACAGTGTGAAATTTATTGGCGTGAGGTTGAATAGAGTGGAGTAAAGTGTAGCAGGGTAATATAGAGCAGATTAGAGTGGAATAGAGTGGAATAATATAGAATAGAGTCGACTAGAGTGTAACAGAGTAGAAGAAAGTATAATAGATTGAAATATAGTGGAATAGAGTGAAATGACATAGAACAGAGTTGACTCGAGTGTAACGGAGTAAAAGAGAGTATAATAGAGTGGACTATAAGGGGAATAGTGTTGAATAGAGTCGCATAGAGTGGATTATAAGGGGAATAGTGTTGAATAGAGTCGCATAGAGTGGATTATAAGGGAATAGTGTTGAATAGAGTCGCATAGAGTGGACTAGAGTAGAATACAGTGCTGAGTGGAGTAGAATAGAGTGTAACAGAATAATATAGAGCTGAATAGAGTAGAATGGAGTGGAATAGAGTGGGGTAATGTAAAACAGAATAGTTTAGAGTATAATAGAGTGGATTAGAGTTGTTTGCCCACTCCGGATGCCGTCATACAGCTCCAAACCATCGCGGAGCCTCCGCCGTGCTTTACAGTTGGTTGTACATTTTTTAATTCTAGTTCTGTATTAGGCTTTCTCCAAACTTTTCCTCGTCCGTCAGATCCAGAAATATTAAATAAGATAATAAAAAGTTTATTGCAAAATTTTACACGCGTCCCTTGATTTCAACAGATTTTTATTATAAGCAACGGGGGTACGAAAACTTATGGAAATGACTGTATTATTAGCTTCAAACGCAATGACATTCCTGGATTATTAATGGTCCGGAAGCTTGTCCGTACTAGCGTTTTACGAGCACCGATTAGCTGAATATTTGATGGAACACAGATCGAAGGGGACGAACGCATTATCGTCACCCTTTTTCGCGGTGAACGCGGGATAGGATACACCATCGGCAATCAATATTTGAATATGTCCATAGTGTTGTGTTCGCCAAGGAACGGAACAGCTCGCGCGCGTCGTAACTCGCGCGTGAATATTTTAACGCAGCGCCGAAAACATTTCTGTGGAGCATTTCCCGTTACAGAATAAATTGGCGTTCCCGTGTAAATAACTAATTATTCCTCGAAATTTACCGCTGGACGACCGGGGTTCGCGTGCCGCTGACAAAATGGCCCTCTCGGCGGAAACGTCATCGCGTAGACCGCTTACCGCAAATTAACACGTTCGTCGCTTAGCGTGATGAATTAGTTGAGTTTCCTGTTTTTATATTGTATAAGTAAAGTATATTAGGGTGACCAGTTTTTTCTGCGCTATAGAATTAATTATATTAAATACAGTATAATGATGTTATATATTATTAATAATATAGTATTAATCGTATTAACTGTAATATAATATAATTATCATATAATATTAATAATACAGTATTAATTATATTAAATACAATATAATGACGATATATATTATTAATGATACAGTATTAGTTATATTAAAGACAATATAATGATGATACATATCATTAATAATATTATATATTAACATATAACTGTATAACTGTAATACAATAATACTAATCTATAATATTAATATTAATATCTAATACAGTATTAATTACCTTAACTACAATATGTTAATCATATAGAATATTAATAATACATTATCAATTATATTAACTTCAATATATTGATAATAAAAATAAAGCTGAAACAGAGCCGCTGTCATTAAAGCATCCACAACCGAATAAAACAATAAATTACTGAAAAATCTGGTCGAAAATAGAAATTAAAGAGCTCTGCAACAAAACATGTCTCTTTGAACGAGATTTAAACGCGTCACCTCGGTTTAATTATTCAAATCGCAGATGCTAATTTAGAACGTGGTCGACAGGAAATTTCGAGGAATATTTTCAATAAATCCAAAACTGGGGAATTGTCTGTAAAATTTCGTGAAATGGGAGAAGCACTTAAAACGAAACAGCAGAGCGTCGATTTTAGAAGATCGTAATTTGTTACATACCGAGTTGATGGCAGTCATGCTGCTAATTCGACCTGGATCTGTGTCCACTAGCCCGTTGTCACTCTACAACACAAAAATGAACAAAATTGTCAGGTTATGTCAAGTTATGTAAAATATGTCATTTTAATATCTATATGTTTAAATGTAATATAATATTAAAAAAAGTTAAATGTAATATAATATTATTATAAATTATGTTAGGTTAGTATTATATAAAAATGAACAAAATTGTCAGTTAATTTGCAGACGAAGGGAAGAAGCTGTTCCCTAGCTTCTTTCGAGACTTAGTTGATATGTATAGTATGTGTAAAGGAAGTAAATGTCGCGATTATGCTAGAACGATTATACACGCGCGTATTTAGTGTAATAAAATGTAAGAAAAATGGGGTAAAATTTATGTTGATTGGCTTTTTTTTAAGGTTAGGTGGTTGGAAATTTGTATTAGGTATATCGTTTCTTTTATAAGTAACGAGGAATTAGTTGTTTTATGGGATTACAGCTTGATGGGGAGCTATGGGTGGTTATTGAGAGGAATAGATATAATATATAATATATATAGATATAATAATATAATATATGGGATATTAATATTGTAATATAGATATTGATATTATAATATAATGGCAGAATGATATATTGACATAATGATGCAATGCTATAATGATGTAGTGATAGTATGATAGAATGATAGGATGATATAATGCTATAATGCTATAATCATAGAATATCTTAATATATTGACATAATTATGCAATGCTATTATGATATAGTGATGGTATGATAGAATGATAGGATGATACATATATTGATATAATGATATAATGCTATAATGATAGAACTATAGAATGATATATTAATATAATGCTACAATGATAGAATGATATAATGATGCAATGCTATAATGATTGAATCATAGAATCATAAAATGATAGTACGATAAAATGACAGAATTACAAAATGATAGAGTGATATGTTGATATAATGATATAATTCTACAAAAATAGCATGATGGAATGATATATGATAATGATGCAATTTTATAACGATATGGTGCAAACTGAATATGTTTTGTATGGTATAATTTAAGTATTTCTATAATTTTCAAAGAGACTAGTTCACTGTACGATGACTAAAATACATTTTTAAAAATTATGTATTACTTAAAATACAATCAAATACAAAACAATTGCCATTTCTTCACTGTTTAATAATAAAAAATACAGTTTGTACTCCTTCGTAAATCCTATAAAATACAAATATAAAATTATTACTATAATATTATAATAGTCTGTTTTATTCTAATAATATATTTATACTTCACTTATAATATTATATTATTAATATGATACTGTAGACATCTGATGTAAGCCCAGGAGAACATATTTCATTTTATTGTAATGATATATTTATATAATTGTTTCTCTATAATATCATATTATTAATACAATGCTATAACATTCTATTTTATTATAATAATATATTCACATAATACTTTATCGTATACTAATATCATACCATATATCATGTAGTATTATATTATAGATAATGTATTATATAAATATAATATAAATGTAATAAAAATATAATACTTTATCTATAATATAATATTATCAATACAATATTATAAAATTCCATTCTATTATAATAATATATTCGTACTCTATCCATATACACGATTTTATTATAATAACATATTTATACTCTATCTATATACGCTATACACATTCCTCCCTTACTATACTATAAATTTCCACCCCCATTTCAATCGTCCACTTTATATAATAAATCTCCTTAAAACACGAACCATCCGCGAAAGCCTCTATAATACCGCGCCACCCCCAAGGGGCAGTTAACTTCGAAAAACCACCAATCGACGCCCACATTTCTAAAAGAGACCTCGCAGGCGCAAGTGTTCGAGCACGCGCCGATATTCCAAGTAGCGAAATTTTAAATTACACCGTCAGCTTTTCAGGGGGGAACAGTGCGGCGCAGCGGCGCGACTGCACTCCAACCGTGTTCCGAAAACAGAAAACGACTGATAAAAACCGTGTCGCGAGCACGCGCGAATAAAACCACCATACGGCCCCGCGGATGGAAACGAACGCCGCGGCTATTAATTGAACACGTTACAGTCGCGGCCAAGCTTCCTCGGCGAGTACGAAAGTGGTTTAAGACGAAAAGTTTCTCGCATCGCGGATTCTCGAGAACGGAGTTAAACGCGGGGTGACGCGAGTGCACTCTCGCTGCTCGCTATTGCTCTGTATGTGTATGTGTATGCGCTCGCGTGTTGCCGTCTTTTTTTCACTATTTTTAATCGCCGCCCGGTCGCAATTAAAATTTCACCGCGCGTCGAAAATGTTCCTCGTTCGGCCCTCGAGAACCGCCTCGTTAAATCGGGGGATATTAATTAGGCGGGCGCGAGCGTCGCTCGAGCACCATCGAGGAAAACTTTCTCGGATCGGCGTATCGATGTCGTCGTCGTCGTCGTCGTCTCTCTCTCATTGTAATTGTATGCGATTCGTTTAGGGAGAGGGCGCCTGGTTTATTACACGGTGATTTCGTCGCGTTACAATAATCTTTCGCGGTCGGTGAAAATATATACGAATCGATGAGTTTGAAAACGGTGATTTAATGTCGCGGGAAATTGGCGGAGCTTTTTCGCGGATTTAATAATGTTGCGCATTCTTTGAAACGAATGATGGAGTAATTATAATATAGATTAATTTTAGAGCGTTTTGTTTTAGTGGATTTTTAGTGGTAGGGTGGTTTTATTGTTTCATACTCTTTTGTTGCAATTGGTTAAAATGTAATTATCATTGAGATTTGTTTTTAAATTTGTTTATTTTTTTGTAACTTTATAAAATAATATATTTATTGTTATTGTAAATAGTCTATCTATTTTTATGAATAAGTATGTTATAATGGTATAGAATTTGCTACCTAAAAATAATTATGCTTGAGATTTGTTATTATAAAAATTTTCACTATTTATATAGCAAATGTATTAAATATATTATATATATATAAAATTATAAAATATATAATATATATTGTATATGGTATAGTGTAGTATACTATATAGCATATTATAGAATAGCAGAGTAACACATAATATAATATAATATATGTAATATTATAGTATATATAGCACAATATAGCATAGAATATTGTAGAATGGAAGTAGTACAGTATGGAATAGTATATCATAGTATATCAACTGTATATCATAGCATGGTATGATATAGTATAATATAAAATATATAATACAATATATACTGAATATCGTACACTATAGTATAGTATAATATAGTATAGTGTAGCACAACACAACCATATTACAGCATAGCATAGTATAGCATAATGTGATATAATATAATACAAATATATAATATATTACATATATAGTACAATTTAGTATAGAATAATATAGTATAGCATAGCATAGTACAAGATAATATAATGCAACGCAATAAATTAAATAAAATCCAACATCCTAAAATAAACCATATTCAACAAAACCATTATCTAAATCCAATTTCCTAAAACCATAAAGCTTCCTCCGAATTTCACCATGACTCCAGTGACAAAAATCCAGTTTCAAGACAAGGTGTCCAGTTTTTAATAAAATAAAAAGGTCAGATCAGTTACAAGAAAACGTTTCGCAAATGATATTTAGCACTCGATTTAATCGCTAAAGAAAAATTGCTCGAGGTGACCCGGAGCGCGTGCGCGCGAGAAGCGTTTTTCACGCGAAGCAAATAACGTCATTAACGGAGAGAAAAGAGGCCGAAAGCGGAATTCTTCTCTTCCTCTTTCCTCCTCCTCCTCTTAAACGGAAGAAGTTCGTCTCGACCGGGCGAAGAAGCGCGGCGGCGGTTTGCCGAAGTATACAACCCAGTTTCGACCGTTTCAAGGTTTCCAATTCTTGCCAAGTTTCGGTCCGCGTCCCGCGGCACGATGCGCGTCGCTCGCTCGATGGTCCCGGGGAGGGAGGTAACACGCTTCTACGCGCGCTTAATTCTTCTGTACTGCCGTTTAAAGCCATCCGTCTTCCCTAATGCTCATCCAGCGAGACCGGGGGGGGGGGGGGGGCGCAAGAAAACCGTGCCGCTCTAGCCGAGGGGAAAGCCAATAAATTTCCGTGACTGAAAATAGACGGAAACTCTCGCCGTTGGACCCGGGGCTCGTCTCGTCTCGAGAGTTTAAACGCTGATACGATGATCGGTTTTCATCGATTTTAATTAACGCGCGCGGCTGTGACTGATTCGTTTCCGGCCGGAAACCTATTCGGCTCGGAACGAGCGCGTTTGGCGCGAGGATAATGCAACTTCGAATTTCTTAAAGTGCAATGATGACGATTTTTTTTTTTAGAGAAATTGGAGATTTTAGAGTGATGGGGAATTATTTATTTAATGGTAGAAAATTAATTCGGGTTTTTGGTTGATGTTTAGTATATTTATTTATTGTAATGTAAAGCGTAGTTAATATATATTATATTTTATATGTAAGAATATATTAATGATTAATATGTAATAATGTAAATGAATTATACTTTTATACATTCGTTAATATATTTTCTATTAAAGAATATCGGCATTTTTACAGTCTTTATTAATCATTTAGTATATTGCATTCACGTTTTAGAAAACAAATTATCCTAATTGCAAAATAATTTCACTCATTTGTAAGTATTTTGTATATGACAATAATAACTTTAAATATTATATATTGTACAATCTACAGTAAATGTATTATATTTAATATACAATGATATGTAATAACATATTAATAATTATAGTATAATAATATATATAAATTGTTATATATTTAATGATGTATGTGCAATATATTATTTACAGTACAGTCCACGCATTTCAGGTTGTCCCAAAAAAGTCTAACAATCCGTAAATGGGGAACACCTGAAATTATTGCAAGCAACATTTTCCTTTGCAACAATTTCATCCGAGGCTTTGTTGCCAAGTTATTAACGAAAAACATTGACCAATGAGATGCGAGCTCTGCCGGTGTCAAGCGGCCGAGCTAACGGGTGGTCGAAGCCAAGGTTCGCTCATTGGCTCGATCGCCTTGCGTCGGCGATACTTGCCCCTCATTGGCCAACGTTTCTCGTTAATAACTCCTTAAGGATGCCACGGAGAAAATTGTTGCAAAGGAAAAAGTTGCTTGAAATTATTCCAGGTATCCTCCAATTCCGGATTGTTAGACGCTTTCCGAACACCCTGTCTAACGTCACAATTCGTCGCTATTATTGACGACGCCGTTACGCCCGAATATCGTCTGAAACAGGAATGTTAAGGATCGGTAGTGGCATCATCTCCCCGCGTTGCGTTCCCGCTCCGGGCTGAATTACCGGGCGAGATGGAGTTGTTTGCCGTTTAATGTCTTCGACGACGAAAGAGAAGGTTCTTAAAATCGTCGTCTCGTCAACGGCCGGAAGGATCAGAAGCGGGGGGCTAACATTCGTTTAACCGTCGTTTTACGAGCGTGTCGTGACTACGTCTTCGTTCAGTGGCTTCTTGCTCGATACCGAATCGGTCCTTCCTTTCGTTCGATCGAGAATTCAACCCGTTGATACGTGTTGTCTTCGTGATTACATCCTTTTGCGGTATAAACTCACTGCCTTTCTCGCGACGAATCGACGGACTCTGGGACGGCGGGGACACCGAGTCTTTAGGGTTAAAGGGTTAGCTTGTTATTGGTTGACTCAATTTTGTCCAATTAAATTGTTATTTATTTTAATTTTCAATTTAGAGTAATTTTAATTTGATTTTGTTAAATTTTATGCATTTGAGGTTATGTCTGTCGCGTTGATTCTCTCATTGAAGATGAGTTGGACGCTATGTATACATTATTATGATACTATAGTGTTATGTTATAGATATACTATAGATGGTGCAGTGCTATAATATAGATATATTATTGGTGATATAGTACTATACTATAAGTACAGTATAGATAGTACAGTACTACATTCTTTTAGTATTACATTCTTTTGCGGTATAATAAGGAGTCAGGGTCGTGATTTTGCGATTTTTAGATATTTTTGTGTAGTAATGTTTTTCTAAGTGTAGATAATTGGTAAATGTTTATTATGTATAATAATAATTTTCTAAGTGGAAACAGTTGATTATTTTAATGATTTTTTAGCTGTATACTGTTATTAAATACTTGTGTAATATAATGATATTTTGACTGTAAATAATTGTTAAAAAATTGAGTATAATTGTAATTTTCTAGCTGTAAATAAATGTTTAATATTTCCGAATAATAATGATTTTCAAGTTGCAAATCATTATTGTACTATTATTACATTCTATTAATCTTATTTTACATATTATTCCACTAATAATTTCCGAAATGCATAAAATTCCTGCATAATCTAGATATATTTTATTATAAACAAACTATAGCTTCATCTATCAAATAAAGGTAATGAAAAATAAAATTGGAAACACCACAAATCCTCCCAATAATTACAATAAACCACGAAAACTATATTTCCCTAATAATATCTCCACTATTACAAAACTATAACTATAAACTTTATAATATAATATTCATATTTAGTTGATCTTGCATAAAATTTATAATACAATATTCATACTTAGTTGACATTTATATTTAGTTGATAATACTCATATTTAGTTAATCTTACCTAAATATTATAATACAATATTTATATTTAGTTAATCTTGCCTGAAATTTATAGTATAATATTCTTATTTAGTTGATCTCTCCTGAAATTCTTGTCACGAGTCTACTCGTTATTATATCGCAAGGGGTTAAATAAAGATGGCCGGGGCAGTACCGCGTAGCAGCGAGTAGAATGCTTGATCTCGGTTGCTTTACGTCGTCGAATAAACCGGGCGTCGAAGGTTCGCGCTTCGAATAGAAAATTGAAAATCGAATCGATACATCGGCGAGCGGTTTTTCTGGACCCAAGAACAGCGACTGACAGCGACGAGCAACGTCGTCGTCTTCGAGGAATCACGATTTTATTTTCCTTATCGATAGGATGCCTAGACGTTGAACACGAATCTCCATTTATACTATAATATAGCATAGCATTACGCAAAGTATAGCATAGCATAGTATAACACGTCATACTATAGTTTAGCTCAGCACAGTATAGTATAGTACAGCATAGCAAAGTATAGTATAGTATAGTATAGCACAGCATAGTATAATATAGGATATCATAGCATAGCATAATATAGCATGGTACGATATAGTATAATGTAAAATTATAATATGTAATGTATATTATACTGTAGTATAGTATAATATAGTACAACATAGCATAATAGCATAGTATACTATCATATAGCACAGCATAACACAGCGTAGCACAGCGTAACACAGTATAGTATAATATATGATAGCGTAGCACAATGTAGTATAATATAGCATAGCAAAGCATAGCACAGTATAGTATAGTTTAATATGATATAACATAATATAAAATATATAATATATTATTTATATGGTACAATTTAGTATAGTATAGTATAGCATATCATAATGCATAGCATAGCATAACATACTATACTATATTATAGCGCAGCATAACACAGCGTAGCATAGTACATCAAACCATACTGTAGCACAACATAGCACAGTATAGTATAGTACAGCATAGCACAGTATAGTATAATAAAGCATAGTATAGCACAGCATAGTATAATATAGCATACTATAGCATAGCATGGTATATAGAACAAGAACCGACGAACAGCGTCGTCGCTGTCGTCGTCGTCGTCGTCGTCGTCGTCGTCGAGGAATCACGATTTGATTTTTCTTATCGATAGGGTGCCCCGTCGTTGAGCATGAATCTCCATTTTTACGGTCGCGCTTTGATTCGTCAGGGCCCGGGAAGCGATAAAGAGAATGGAAGACGAACTACAAGTGGATGGAACACAGAGAAATGTAGCGGATAAGGAGATACGGGGGACGAACGAAAGGTCTCTCGGAATGGAGGGACTAAAACCTGGTGGTAGGGGCGGAGAGAGAGCGGAGACGACGCTAAGCCGTTCCGGAGCGTTCCTCCTATAAATTGAAGAACTCCGACCTTTCGGGATACGACGCGCGCGCGCCGGCTTCCCTCGGAATTATTTAAATCATCCCGGAGGCCTCTTTAATATTGAAATATCACTGTCGCGAACGATGTACGACGGGACATTGTAATGGGTTCAAAAGAGCTGTCTAATGTACACGCGCTCGACGTTGATGTGGTTGAACGTGTGCGTTTCGAAAGGGAATAAGTTCTTTGTAATTGGGGAAACCGATCTTAACCCTTTGCGCTACGATTCCTTTCGCGCTGCATTAATATAGCACTTGCTTGTCGTTAATATTTTCCTTAATAAGACAATTTTTGTTTCTTTTATTGTCTTTATGGACTTTTGTTTCTAGACTTTGATAACAGAAGATTAAATTCAATTTCGATATAAAATAAATTAATAATATTATATCACATATATATCACATGAACAACTATAACAAATAAATAACAATCAAATCTCTCCTCCCAAAATCCATTTTACAACCTCGACAAAAGCGCCGAATAAACCGATCCCTTGATCACCGTAGCCGATCGAAGCCGATGGGTCCAGGCCGGTAAAAATTCGTGGCTCGATCCAAGCCGGAAACGATGTTCCGGCGACGCTCGATTCCTGCTGGATCCCAGCGCCGGTTCCGTTCGGGGTCACGGCGAAAACCGGTCAGGATTACCGAGATGGAAATTCTGTGCTCGCAGCTCGACGGAAACGGCGCAGCTCGAACGGCTCCCAAGAATCATCGAAGCGTGCGGCGGCGGAGCTCGGCGCGAGGGAGGGACGGGGTGGGGCAGAGCGCGGGTGTAGAAACGGAGATCGGAGAGTGGAAGCAGCCACCAACGGGGAAGAAATAGTACAAAGGCGACGACGGCGTCTCGGCCACGGAACCGGGACGAAAGAGCGGCCCCGGTGCAAATGTCGTTCTGAACTTTGATCGTAAAACAGCGGCGGCGGACTGCTACCCCGCGGGATAGTATAGCTCGGTGCGCGTCCGTCTTGAACGTCTGCCAGATCGGTTATGCTCGAATAAATTTACGTGTCAAACTTCGCGTGAATCTACGCTATCTCTAACCCTGCCTCCTGGCACCTCACCCCTTCACCAGGTTCAGCCCTTACTGATTCGCGTTTTTTCCACCCCTTTACTCCACTGTTTTTCTCGCGACGAATCGACGGACTCTGGAACGGCGGAGACATCGAGTCTTTAGGGTTAAAGTATTAGCTTGTTATTGGTTGACTCAATTTTGTCCAATTAAATTGTTATTTATTTCAATTTAGATTAATTTTAGTGCGATTTTAGTTTGATTTTGTTAAATTTCATGCGTTTGAGGTTATGTCTGTCGCGTTGATTCTCTAATTGAAGATGAGATGGACGTTATGTATACATTACTATGATACTACAGCGTTATGTTATAGATATGCTATAAATGGTGCAGTGCTATAATATAGATATATTATTGGTAATATAGAACTATACTATAAGTACAGTATAGATAGCACAATACTGTAATATAGATATACTATCGATAGCATAGTAATGTACTACAGATAGTATAGTAACATAATATACATAGACTACACTATAGATAGTACGGTACTATAATATAGATATACTATATATAGTACAGTACCATAATATAGATAAAGTACAGATAGTACAGTCCTATAATATAGAAATACTATACATATAATATAGAAATACTAAAGATAATATAATAATATACTACAGATGTGCTACAAATAGTATAATAATATAATATAGATAGACTACAGGCAGTTCAGTACTATAATATACATATATTATACATAGTACAGAACTATAATACAGGTATGCTATAGATGGCATAGTACTGTAATATAGATATACTACTGACAGTATAGTAATGTACTACAGATAATATAGTAGTATAATATAGGTATAGTACAGATACAGTTTAGATATAATATCGACTACACTGTAGATATAATACTGACAGTATGGAAATGTACTACAGATGTACTACAGATGATGTAGTAACATAAAATAGATAGACTGCAGACTGTGCAGTACCATAATATAAATACACTACAGATAATATAGCACCATACTCTAAATACACTACAAATAGTACAGTACATCTCTCAATTAGCAAACAACTAATTTCCGCACAAAGTCAACATTAAAAATCGACTACAAAAAAGGCAGCGATACATCCAGTGGCGTCAGATGTCAATTACGAAGTATTAAAAAGTTGTCGCGCGGTCGTGGAAGGAGAAGTCGGGTTCAACAAACGGAAGCTTGTGCCGGGTGATTGATGGCCGGGCGATCGTCAGCGCGGAGGCTGTGAAGCCCGCGCGGACCCTCCGCGATAATTCATTCCGTGTCTCTGTCCCGGTTCCGCGGCGGGCATTCTTCCCGTCCCGCACTCGCATGCTCTCTTTTTCTTCGGATCCGCGCAGCAGCAGCAGCAGCAGTCGACACGCGCCGGCCAGTGTTAAAAATAGGGAACCGCGGCGGTAGATTAGACGGGGGCCCCCACCGAGTTGTCGGACATCGGCGCGGCATCGGGTAACAAGAGGCAGAGATAGAGAGGAAGAGAGAGAGAGAGAGAGAGAAAGATGAAAAGGCTCCCGGTCGTCTTGTTTCTGTTCGCCGACTCGTCTTTCTTCCTCGTCTTTCCTCGTCATCGTTTTACATCCTCGTTCCCAAGCCGTTTTATTCTTTTTAGTTTCACGCGGCAGAGCCTCTCGGGGGACGTCACGGCCGCGTTTTAGCGCATAATTAAGCAGCCCCCCGTCATTCGTCACCGGCACGTTCCGCGCGCACGGGTTTTGCTCTCTCGTCCGAGAGATGCTACAGCCAGGGACGAGGGGAGCGAAGCTCGACGAGATACACCTGACCGCGAACTTAGGTGAGCGTGACTGGTGGGGAACGAGAGACCGTTTTCGGGTCGGTTTGAGTGGAATTTGTTGAAATTGTTTTGTCGATTTCAAAATTGGGCTTGTGACAATTGGATATTAATTGGTGGATTTAATAACGTTTGAATTATTTGTTATTTTTATTTGTGTTGAAGTTTAATATAGGCATCAAATTTTTTATTAAGATATTATGAAACAGCTTTTCTTATGGAATTTATATTGTTTATAGGGGGATTAATAGGGGATTTAATAGAAATCAAGTTTAAAAATATACTGTAGATAGTATAGTAATATAATATCGATATAATACAGTTAGTACAGTACTATAATATAAATATAACTACAGATAGTACAGTACTATAATATAAATATACTACAGATATTACAGTACTATAATATAGATATACTATAGTCTAGCAATATACTACAGATGTACTGCAGATAGTATAGTAATATAATATCGATAGATTATAGTTAGAACAGTATTATAATAAGTAATAAATTCTTTTTTTATTGCTTAGATAAATGTAACACAATAATGTGTTTTAATTCTATGTAAAGATAGAACAAATAAATAAGTTGTTCTTGTGGCTAAGAGTAGACATATGAATGTAAAGGGTTAAGTAAACAAAATTCCCGAGTTACAATGTAGATATGGGAATTAAGTATAATTTTTATTACGCTCTAATAGTTAGGTTAGGTTATGTCATTATTATATGAGAATAAAATATGATATTCTCTGTAACCTCACAGTTAGATTAAATTAGATTAGATCAAAGTTACGTCAAAGTTATGTCAAATTTATATAATAATAAAATCTGATTTTTACTATATTTTCACAGTTATAGTATAATCTAACTGTTATAGTTTAGTTATAGAAAGTGTAACTGATATTATACTTTCAACAATTCTTTAAAGCTAAGTTTTCGCGATAACTATAAAAATAATTTTGGAACATGATACAACAATTTTAATAGTGTCTCAAAGTATCCACTCGAGTAGAGAATATTAACCCTTTACACTAAAAGCCATTTCAACTACAAATCAAAAATAACTTCTCCAGCTTCCACTATTTCCATCTTATATAACAAAATTATATCAAAATTATAATATTTTATATCACAGTAAAACTTTTAACAATATAAAAATAATTTTGGAACGTATTAAAACGATATTAACATAATTGTTATATAGACATATCATCAGTCAAGCACAAAGAATTAAAACTCCCCCTTTTCCATACCCCATCCACTTCTTATTCCATCATTTGTTTCACGAAAAGGAGCCACAATTGAACAATGGTTCCGCGCGAGGTGCTTCCACCTTACGCACCTGGAGACCCGCGAGTTTTTCCAGGTGCGCGCCGCGGCTCGAATGAAAATCCTGGGCCTGAATAATTCGCAGCTGTCGCCGGCGGAAGAGAAATGGAACGGCGAGAGCACCGGGGAACGCGAGAGATTCACGGTCGAAGGTGAATGTAATTCTTCGCCGTAGACGATAAAATACGGGAGAATCGATGCCACGGGAGAAGATCTTCTCTCTCTCTCTCTCTCTCTCACTCTCTCTTTATCTCTCTCTCGGTAAGAGAGTAGTCCGATGTGTATGAACTGGGTTGATTGATGGGTCGAGATGTCTGTGATTATTGGACTGCGCGAGCACGAATCCAGAATTTCAGACGGCGTGGTTTGCGGCCAAGAAAATTGCATGCAGTTAGATATATTATTGTTAATATAGTACTACACTATAGGTATAATATAGATGGTATAGTACTGTGTTATAGATATATTATAAGTAGTATAGTACTATACTATAGATATATTATATGTAGATAGTATAGTACTACAATATGAATATAATTTTCTCTACATATCAAAGCATGTTTAGACAATATAGTACTACAATATAGATATACTATAGATAGTACAGTACTATAATATAGAAATACTATAGATTGTATAGTACTATAATATAGATATACTATAGATAGCACGGAACTATAATATAGATATACTTTTTATGGTATAGTGATATACTACAGATGTTCTCTAAATTTTACAATGATATTTATTGTATTTAGTAATATCGCTTTACTTTCAAGAATTTTGTCTCAAGAAACGGATCTGTATTTTTGAAAATCAATAGTTTTATTTAAAAGTGTAGTTATTGTATGAAATATAGTAATTTTCCTGCTGCAAAGTTTTAAGCAATGTCAGAATAACGACTACATTCAGGGAAATTATTTTCCTAAAAGCTTTAAAGCTGACAATCTCAATAAAGTATAGTTTTTAGAATTTTTCTTCTCAAAAACTGAATTTCTCTTTTTTCTAAATTCAATATTTTATTTAAAAGTACACACATGTTATATGATCTTTATTTTAATAGATTTCGCAGTCGATTCATTTCAGAAGAATTGTTTACACATAACCGCGGAATTATCTGGCCAAGAGGAGCATGGCCGAGTAAAGGCGATTGAAAAGAAACGGACAGTAGATATGTTATGCACTAGTCAGCCACGGCTGCAGCTGTGTCCCACGACATATATATATATATATACATAGATAGATCCCGACTTCGCGAGGTGCAACTATTTCGACTGAGATTAATGCGAGCGCATTCGGACGAAGATTCATTATGTTATTTCTATGAAACGTGTCTCGATGAACTGCCAGCCTCTGTGCAAAACGGTAATACGGTACAGTTTGTTTATAGAGAATTTTGTAGATATAACGATGTCATGTTAAGGTTATGTTTTATTATTCGTAGATATAACAAAGTTATTGTGACGAGAATTGGAAAAGATATTAATGTTGATTATATTATGCGATATAAATTATTATGACAATGGAAAACAGATAGAATTAAAATAAAAATGTTAATTAAAACAATACCGTTGGAAAGGAATATCAATTGTATGACAGTAGGAAGCAGATGTAAATAAAATAGAAATGTTAATTAAGTTAATAGCGTTAGAAAGGAATATCAATTATATGACAATAGAAAGTAGATAGAAATAAAATAAAAATGTTAATTAAAATAATATTATTAGAAAAGAATAGCAATTGTATGACAATAAAAAGCGGATCTAAATTTCTCTGCTTTGCAAAGTGAATCTCACTCTGTTGTATTTAAATATTTGGCAGTAGAAAAATTATTACAATCACTACAATACATGTATTTTAAACTAAACTTCTTGATAAAAAACAGTCTATTAATTTTTATGAAAAAAAAATTATTAAAACCTATATTCTATTCTCTCAACTATAGAAATTCTATTAATTTTTGAGAACATGGCTATTTCTCCGCCATTTTGCAAGATTTCGCAGCAGAAAAATTATGATAATTTCTACAACACATGTACTTTAAACTAAAATTATTGTTAAAAAATAGAGTCCATTAATTTTTATAAAAAGAATTATTAAAATATTCTATTAAATCTATCAACTACAAAACTTCTATTAAATCAATTTTTGGAAATAATACTATTTCACCTCCATTTTGCAAGATTCCGCAACAGAAAAATTACCACAAGCACTTCAACAAATGCACTTTAAACTAAAATTTTCTCTAAACAACAAAGTCTATCAATTTCCCATAAAAAAAACTACAACACAACGCATCCACCTTCGAATGAAATAAAAACGCATCCACCCTTCCATAAAAAACCTTAACAAAATCGACAGTTTTGCAACAGTTTCGACAAAAGAAACAGTTTTTCAACAGTCTCAACAAAGGCAACATCTTTGTTGTATTAATTCGTTAGCGAGGGAATTATGTAACGAGCGAAGACCCGCGAAAATAATGCTTGGGTAATCAGAGCGGCGTCTTCGATCGCGTCCAAACATCGCCGAAGGAAAAATAAGCAGAGAAAAGCAACCAGCCAAAGAGAAACAGCCGCGCGCGGTGGCAGCGAGCTGCGGAACAATGAATGACGAAAGACGAGAATGAACTTGCTATATAAATCGAAAAATCCTTGCACCGTGTTGCAGTTTGGAAGCGCTGTTTTTCGTCGGAGCATCTCCGATTTCTTTAAAACCATAGTCCGCGTTGCCACGACGATCGACATAGTCCGCGCGAAGATCTTCGCGCACACCGTCGGTTTCGTTCCAGATTTTATCCCTGCAACTTCGCCGTTTTTTAAAATGTACGCGCCGCGACAACGGTACAAGATATTTTAGGGGTTTGCGCAATACCTACATGGAGGCATAATTCTTGATCAGCGTGGAATAATAGTGCAGTGAAAGTAAACGTCAGCGTAATCTGTGTCGTTTTACATACATGGATTACACCTTCTGGATTACAACATTTACAACCGAACGGGTGAGTTTTTCGTTAATAATATTTGCGAAATTTTTTAAATTAATAGGACGATTCTAAAATCCTTGTTCGTTGCTTCGAACGCGGGTCAAAGTCGGAGCGCAGACCTCTCCTTCCGTCGCGCCCCGGGAATGAGATAGGCTTCGGTCGGCTGGTTCGCATGCGCAGCAGCAGGAAAAATCGTCCGCGCGCAGCTATCTTTTTTCATTAATAACTCGTTAACGAAGCCGCGGATTGCGTTTCGGCAAAGGAAAAGGTTACTTGAAATGGCCTCGGGAACCCACCATTTCCCGGAGTATGTATAATTTTGAAACACCCTGTATAGCATGATTTTCGTATCGAATCGACTGGTCGCGCATGGCAGCCTTGACTCGCGCGCGTCATTGTCATGCTAATAGCCAGCGTATAGAGTCATCGATCATCGCCGGTTCGGCCACGGCACGCCTCCGCTCCAACCTCCGGCAAATCCGGTCCCTTTGCGCTCTTTTTCTCCCCCCCCCCCCGTTCATTGTCCTCTCAAAGATTTTCCTAACCGGTCCTTTGTCCGGGTATTTTGCCGGCGGTGTTTCCTTAATAACGTAACCCGACACATAAACGGCCGAGCGGGCCTTTAAGCACCACGTAATCACGCAGTCGTTTCAGTAACCGTCCCCGGCGTCGTACAATCCCGTCCATAATGCACCGCGGCTGCTTTCAGAGCTTTAATCTCCCCCTCTCCCTCTCTCTTGTTTTTTTTTTTATTTAGTTTTCTTTCTTTATGATTTACTCTTCATTGCTCTGTTTTTCTTTTTCCTTTATTTTGTGTTTTTCTCTCTCGCACTCTCAATTCTAGAATCGAAAATTCGTCGACTCTAGAATCGAAAATTCGTCGACTCTAGAATCGAAAATTCGTCGGCTCTAGAATCGAAAATTCGCCAGCTCTAGAATCGAAATATCGTCGACGCGAGAATTTAAAATTCGTCAGCTCCAGAATCGAAAATTCGTCGCCTCTAAAATCGAAATATCGTCGACGCGAGAATTTAAAATTCGTCAGCTCTAGAATCGAAAATTCGTCGGCTCTAGAATCGAAAATTCGTC
>NC_135772.1:1457512-1462338 GCF_028453695.1 Augochlora pura
TTCGAACTGCGGGGAACAAAAGGGTGGCACGTGAATTGAACTGCACCTGGCGCGGCGGTGCAACGTTTTGGGAAGGAAGGGTCAAGAATAACCGACGATTTTGTCTTTTGCGAATTGATAGTGAGAACTGTTAATATCACAGCTGAAAGCAATATCTTTCGTTTTAATATTCAGCTGGAAGCAACACTTTGTGTTTTAATATTACAGCTAGAAGCAACACTTGTTTAAAAGGACACTGTATTATCAAGCTTTCATTTAACGCTTTATCAAGTTCCTATTCAACGCTTAGGACAATCTTTATATAAAGGAGGACCCGACTGTGTTTCGCGAACCGACACTGAGACCTCTGAACAGTCCACGAACCTTGTAAATCCCCGATTCTACTATGACAGCGTTATTCGCGACACCCTATGACCACTTAAGGTGACAGAGCTGGCAGAGAGGCGAAGGACGCCGCACGCTTTTCAACTTGGAATAAATACTATATTTTAAAACAAAGTAACTCGAGCACACGGGTCTGTCGAGTATGTTTCGCCGTTGCGTCCAGAGACGAACTGTGTTCCGAAGATGGACGGTGTGAAAAATGTAAGTTCGGTGTAGGTGTGCTTTTCATTCCGAGTCGAGCGGATTCGCTGATCGCAACTGTTTGGTCATGGAGAAAAGGCGCGGTTGTTCGCGACGATCGGCTGCGAATTAAAGGGAAAAAATGACCGCCTGCCATTCGAAAGTCCCTCGCAGGTACATCTGTACCGTTGCGCGACGTTCGCGGGAAATCCGCTTGTCCCGGGAAAGTACCGTGGCAGGTGATCAATCGGAAAGGAGTCTCAAATTAAACAATGCAGGCGAAAATGACGGACGCGACGATGGCGCGACCTTTGGTTGCTAAATGTAGACGATAATTCAGATAAGCACGCCCAAATAATAAAATTATATTATCAAAATGATAATATATGTTCGTTATTGATGTTCCTTAGTGAAAACGTAGCGCGCGTTGCGGCTATTTTATGGTAGACGCGGTGGCCCTTCAAAGTCGACCTTCCAACGTTTGGTGGCCAATTTATAGACGACCGATTCGGCAAATGATCAGCCAACACTCGTACGTCAACAGAAAGCCAGATCGGCCGAGAACGTCGTCGCTGTCCGTGAAAGTGTGCAGGAGAACCCGAGGCAGTCAATTCCTCGCCGTGCACAACAACTTGTTCTTTCGCAGTCTTCAACTTGGCGAATTTTGCGTCTGCACTTGGCCTTACACCTGTACAAGATCCAACCGACTCAGGAGCTCAAAGTTAATAACCACAGACAACGCCATTTGTTCGCTGACTGGAATTGACACCAAGATCGTGCGATTTCACCCCTCTAGACGTGTTCTTCTGGGGTTTTCTGAATTCACGGGTCTATAACAGTAAGCCAGAATCGACCGACGCTCTCAAAGTCAACATAACCCAGGCCATCGCTCAAATTCAGCCCGAGCTATGTGGCAAAGTTATTAATAATTGGTCCTCTCGGATACGTGCCACCGTGCAAAGCCGCTGGGGACATTTGAACGATGTCATATTCCATATATGTATAATGGCATACACGGATCTTTCAAATAAAAAATTCGTTAATACCTTATACATAGCCCATTTTATTCCAAATTTTATTTGGAATTTTATATCGATTTTTTTATTCAAAATCGACCCGCCCTTACTGGAAAACCTTATACGTATAAAATGTAACAAGACGTTCGTTTCTGAAAACGTAACAGATTCCTCTCTGGTATTCGATGCCGGATCCATGCGACGCGAGATTTATTTCCTCGGTGGACCGGTACCAGCTGGCTAATGCCGTCGACTTTGTTATAGCGCGCCATAGTCGCGGCTGCGAACGTCCCTCGAGCCGGACGAGCCGAATGGAATTAGGTTCGGTTCGGGGTTAAATACGGCGGACGTGACGGCTGATCGGGTACGTGATGCTCGCGGATCCTCGGAAGCGGAGACGTTACGATGCCACTTCGATCGACGGTGCTATACTGAGCTATACTATACTATAGTTTCATTTTCGTTTTTAGAGTGCATTTGGGGATGAATGATTGCTTTGTTAATTTTTTCATTGATTTTATCTCATCCATGTTACTATACCATGTTATTCCATGATTGTCTTCTCAATTTTCATAATATTGTCATTAAACAATATTTATCTCATCCATGTTACTATACCATGGTACTCCATGATTGCTTTCTCAATTTTCATAATATTGTCATTAAACAATATTTATCTCATCCATGTTACTATACCATGGTACTCCATGATTGCTTTCTCAATTTTCTTAATATTGTCAGACACCTTCTTGCACCGTGTTGTAGTTTGGAAGCGTTGTTTTTCGTCGGAGCATCTCCGATTTCTGTAAAACCATAGTCCGCGTTGCTACGACGATCGACATAGTCCGCGCGAAGATCTTCGCGCACGCCGTAGGTTTCGTTCCAGATTTCATCCCCGCAACTTCGCCGCTTTTTTAAAATGTACGCGCCGCGACAACGGTACAAGATATTTCGGGTGTTTGCGCGATACCTACATGGAGGCATAATTCTTGATCAGTGTGGAATAACAGTGCAGCGAAAGTGAACGTTAGCGTAATCTGTGTCGTTTACATACATGGATTACACCTTCTGGATTACAACATTTACAACCGAACGGGTGAGTTTTTCGTTAATAATATTTGCGAAATTTTTGAAATTAATAGGACATTTCTAAAATCCTTGTTCGTTGCTTCGAACGCGGCTCAAAGTCGGAGCGCGGACCTCTCCTTCCGTCGCGCCCCGGGAATGAGACAGGCTTCGGTCGGCTGGCTCGCGTGCGCGGCAGCAGGAAAAATCGTCCGCGCGCAGCTATCTTTTTTCATTAATAACTCGTTGACGAAGCCGCGGATTGCGTTTCGGCAAAGGAAAAGGTTACTTAAAACGGCCTCAAGAACCCGTCATTTCCCGGAGTATGTATAATTTCGAATCACCCAGTGTATTTATTCGCGCGTCTGCCGTCGCGGCAGACAAAGGGACCTGCATAATTAAGAGCAATTTACGACGGGTGACATCGTCGTGCCGGAATAATTTACGAGACCATTATATTCGATTTTTCTTGGAACCGTCGCATCGGGCGAGAACCCGCGTTCCGCTCGTTTCGTTCGCTTTTACAAGCTGCCGACGTTCCGGCTCCGTTCCGCAATAGGCTTCTACGCCGGGCGCGCTCGTAAAACCGCCCCCCTCTATCTTCGGGGGAGGGGGGAGGAGGGCGAACACGCGGCGGCCGAAGGCGAGATCGAAGCGGATCACGTAACGCGGGCGTCGCGCGTCTTGAAAACCGCGAACGGTGACAACCCTATCGCCGCGCGGAAATCGCGCGGGTAAATATTTGGCCGGACGCGGGCGAAACATTTGGTTTGGCTAGCGGCTAATTTCTTGTTCACCCCCTCCATCCCCACCCTCTCCAACCCCCTTTAAGCGACGATATCGCGAGTATTACTTACGAGAATTAACCCTTTGGAAGTGGTGGCATTGTTCGACAACGCTAGAGATTGTTATTGGTACGGTTTTTATTCTGGCGAATTTGTTTAATTTTGAAGAAGTGGTAAAAGTGTAATTATTGTGGAGATTGAATATATTATATAATATATATATTGAATATATTGTATAATAGTATATATTAAATCAATGCAGTAATACATTTTAATTAATATATTGATTAGATATTTATATATAATTTTTATATTCGTTATTAATGTACAGTAACGTACTATGTGTTGTATTATAATATATAATATATTAACAATAAATATTATGTTCTGGTATAGTTTTTAATTATTTTGCATATTGTAATAACTGTTGTGAAGATTGAATTTCTAATTCCAGTACTATGATAATATACATAGTATAATATATATTAAAGTAATACAGAAATATATCATTTATTAATGTAAAATAATATATTATGTATGGTATGATAATATATATCATATAATATATATTATGTGTTATATTATAATATATGTAATATATAATAATAATAATAATAGATATGATGTTCTGATACAGTTTTTAATTATCATAGTGTGTAATTATTGTGGTTAAATTGAATTTCGTGTGCTCATAGTTGTACAAAATTAAATTCTTAAATATTACAACCTAAATCTGAATTTTACAATAATTACAATAAATTATTACCAAACTCTGTAACCAGTCCTAACAATGGTAACAAGCGGCAATAAAGTCGCGCATATATCGTCGCGATCGCGCAGATGGTTTCAAGACATAATTCACGTTGACGGACGTTTTGGCGAGTTCCGATGAATTTTTCTAGACGAAAAGCCGTACGCGGGATACCGTTCTCTCGGGCGCGCATCCTCTTCGCCACGACCGCCGCCGGCCTAACAAAGCTCGGGATGCAAAAGTGATGCGCGGCGCGGTGGAATCGGACTTGCGTAACGCGCGAGAGCCGCACACGCTCGATGCACGCCACGCCGGCTGACCCACATGCGGCCGGTCTTTATTTAAACCGGTTTCCTACTCGGCGTTCTTTAGTGCCCCCGTCTTTCGGTTACAATTTCATTAAAAGAGTCATCGGATTCGAATATCTCGCGCGCGACGCCGTCGACACACGAGATCGATTCACGACGGCGACTTAGCTAACGAGCTTCGCGAACGCGATATCGAATCGGACAATTGAGAGACGCTAGTTTCAGACTGGCCTAAGTCCATTTAGTTTGAAATTTAGATATTCGAAGATTTTGCGTTTCAGGAAATTTATTTATTACTATTAAATAATCTGTTATTTAAGAGTAGTTTTAGGGTGTT
>NC_135772.1:1462438-1463116 GCF_028453695.1 Augochlora pura
CCTTAATAATCTTCAATTCAGTGCTTAAATATTAATTATAGATATATAAAATGTAATTCAGGTTTAAAAGAATGAACAACCCTGCCGTCCTATTTTTTTTCTCCGTTTGCGGTACCGTTCCATATTCCCACTTACGAAGAGGTTCGTTCGCGAAAGCCGTTGTTACGAGCCGAGGGCCAGTTGCACACGTGGCCGGAGGTAAATGAGTTTTGGATTGATTCTAATTTTGCCACGTAACTTCAAAAGAAATATTCATTGATACACCTCGAGCGGCAAAGGTGTATCTTTGTGGGATCGTTACCAACAACTGACTCGAACTGGGAAATGGAATCAAATAACTTGTGCACCGAATTGCGAGTAAAACTAATATAATCTAACAACTTCAGTCTATTACAAGTGCGTAAGTGTAGTGTACGATTCGCGGTAGTCCTAAGACACGCTCCCTGGTTTACGCACCAAGTCGGCGGGGGTTAACTATTGCTCGAAGGAGAACTCGGCTCGATCTTGCTACGTCTCGCGTCGCGATTTGACTTGGAAACTACCCGCGTCTCGCGTCGCGATTTGATTTGAAACTTCCCGATGAGGAGAAAAATCTTGGCCCTTTTCTATGCGGCTGAACTAGGAAATTTGCTAGTGGGGACTGGGCCTACGTGACCAGATCATACCGCGGATGATACA
>NC_135772.1:1463216-1471814 GCF_028453695.1 Augochlora pura
TTGATACACCTCGAGCGGCAAAGGTGTATCTTTGTGGGATCGTTACCAACAACTGACTCGAACTGGGAAATGGAATCAAATAACTTGTGCACCGAATTGCGAGTAAAACTAATATAATCTAACAACTTCAGTCTATTACAAGTGCGTAAGTGTAGTGTACGATTCGCGGTAGTCCTAAGACACGCTCCCTGGTTTACGCACCAAGTCAGCGGGGGTTAACTATTGCTCGAAGGAGAACTCGGCTCGATCTTGCTGCGTCTCGCGTCGCGATTTGACTTGAAACTGCCCGCGTCTCGCGTCGCGATTTGATTTGAAACTTCCCCGTTGAGGAGAAAAATCTTGGCCCTTTTCTATGCGGTTGAACTAGGATATTTGGTAGTGGGGACTGGGCCTACGTGACCAGATCATACCGCGGATGATACAATGAATCGGGGACGCGTGACCCTTCTTGAACTCGCGCCTATACGGCAGATTAAATATTCTAATTTTGGACGAAAGGACCATATTCACCGCCGACGTTATCTAGCGTATGCCCTCGAGAAGGAAAGGATAACGTCGGGAGAAAATCTCCGTACGTAACACCGTCGTTCCGCGACTCGCGGGCGCCCACTTACTCGGAACGACATGCACAAGGGCACAAGATTTCGCGGCTTCCGTCGACAGCTGCGCGCTGTTAACACCTCGGAGAAGATCGAAGAAAATATATATAAAGAGAGAGAGAGAGAGAGGCGCATCGGTATTTAAAGATAGACCCGCCTCCGGGAAGCGAATTCGACGGACGCGACGCGTCTCTCTATTTTTCTTACTCGACTCTGTCCTCCCTCTCCCTTCTTCTTCTCACGGATGATTCGAGGAATTCTTCTTCTGGTTCGACGCTGTTCCGCTTTTTACGATAATGCGGCTGTTTGAAAATACGTCTCGAGGATCAATCAGTCGCGAAGACTCTGAAGAGAAGCGGGCGGAACGTCGTAAATTCGACTGTCGCTGTTATTCGCTGTAATAGAAGCTATATTTAACACTTTAACAAACGATTGTCTATAAATCAGATCTTTTTCTCTTGAATGGAAGTTTGGGTGTCAGGTGTCATGGTAATTAATAATTTGTTAGTTTTTATTAAGGTGGTATAATGTAATTTTTGAGATATTAGATATATTTTTGCGATGAATGAAATAAATGAAATAGATAATATATATTATAGTATAATAATAATATATAATATATAACATAATATATAAAATAGTATAATATAAAATAAAATACAATCTTGAAAATATTAGATACATCTTGCGATGAATGAAATAAATAAGACAAATAATATATCTTACTACAATAATACATAATATATAGTATACTATATAATATAATATAATATAAAATGCAAACTTCAAAATATTAGATATCTCTTGCGATAAAAGAAATAAATAAAACAAATAATATATATATTATAGTACAATAATAATACATAATATATAATATAATATACAATATAATAAAACGTAATTTTTAAAATATTAGATGCTGTATCATTTGCGCAAGGTTCGATTAAATTTATTTAGTAAAAATGTTCGCGACAAGTGTTATTATCGTTCGAAATGAAAATAGTCAAATAAGAGTACTATGAATCCCTTATGTGCATTTCTTTTTTATTGATTTGCAGAGGTTAGAATTCTACGAAATTCTTACATTCTTAGTGCAAATTTTCGTATATATTTACGTATTATGTGTTGTATACTATGAGCTGGTACAACCTGGCGATTCCATTACGAGCCATCGGTATAGGCTGCAATTGATTCGTTTGAGCCGTGCATTACAACAAAAACGACCGGAATACGATCGGAGACATGACAAAGTCATTCTTCTGCATGATAACGCTCGGCCTCGTGTCGCAAAAGTTGTGAAAAATGATTTGGAAACGCTCAAGTGGGATATTTTACCGCACCCGCCGTACTCGCCGGACATTGCTCCTTCTGATTGCTAGTTGTTCCGACGGATGCAGCACGATTTGGCAGGTCACAGATTCGCTTCTTTCGCAGAAATCGAAAATTGGCTTGTAACTTGGATCGCCTCAAAAGACGAGATATTTTTTCGAGATGGAATTCGAAAATTGCCTGAGAGGTGAGAAAAAGTAGTAAACAGCGATGGACAATACTTTGATTAACCTGTCAATTCATTTTGTTCTTGAAATAAATGCATTTTCCACCACAAAAGAACGGACCGAACTAATTTGTACTCCCAATATATTAATTTTCTCTGGTGAGAGCTACACCTCGCCGCGCACGGCCGCCATGTTTGTTTCCCGTGGCGTGGGAACGCTCCGAAAGTCACGCAACCCGAAATTTAATTTCCCGCGATTCTTCGGCCCGATTGAATTAATCTATCCGTTGCGTGATTTTTTACTTGTTCGTGTCCGGCTCTCTCTGGTTAGGGAGCCGCCGCCGCTGCCGCGTGGATTAAATCTTCCGTTTCCTGCCGAATAAGGGTCACGTGCCCCCGAAGTTTCCGTGACCGTCCGGAATTATTCGGAAAGATTAAACGTTTCGTGATACACGCGTCGACGAACGGGGATTCGAGGGAAATGCGGAAAGCCAAGGAAATTACCGCTTGATACTCTGTCGCGCGAATCTGGGCAATGATTTATTCGGAATCAGCTGTTGAAGAACAATTTCTGTCTTTGTTCGCTTTTATTCGTGTTTCATGGTAGATGCTATTAACAGTTCGTTCACTGGAATTTTATTTATTTCGTGCGGCGATAGACCATGTTGACACTTGCATAATCGGCGACAATTCTAATCGTTTTTAGCTTCGTTCTTTTTTTTGTTAAACAGGTTTTTGAAAATTCTTTTCGCAAATCTATTGGTCCCGTGAATTAATTCCTGGAATAAAAATTTTTTCTTTCATTTTGTAATGACGATTTGAAAAACTTTAAGTAAACTGTTCGAAAGATCTATTATATGTTGACTCGACAAAGGAAGAAGGCACAAAATAAAGTTCGGTTAATTTTAATCTTAGAGTTTAGATATAAGAAAGTAAATAATAAATAGTTTTGAGGATTAAAGGACAGTATAGTAGATAATAAGGTTAATAAAATTAAGAAATGAAAAAGAAAGACAATAGAGGGGCCAAGGGGTAGGTAAGATTTTAGTAGTAATAATTTAGAGTAGGTAAGACGAAATAGCTAAGGGATAGAGTAGAGGGACGGAATGGGAGAATGGAATGAATGAACAGAACGAGTGGCAACAGAGGTAAAATTGTAAACCAAGACCACATTTTTTCATGGCTGCGAAGCCGAAATAAAGATTATTATTATATTATTTATTTGTCGCTAATAATATTCCATATCATACCCACTTAAATCGCAAATCGTACGGCACCATTATAATTAGAATTATAAAACATATTCACGGCTTCACTAATTATAAAACAAATACCTTGAAACCGTTAATTCGATCGACAATAGTAAATGCAGCATACAACATTGTCCATACATAACAATAATAATACATAATAATTCGCCGAAAAATGATCGCGTCGCGAGCGTCCATCGTGACCGAAAGAATGGCCGATTGCGTAAGTCGCGCGGGTCTCGATGCACGGATATCTCGTCCGGCGCAGCAGAGGAATTACGGCGAATTAATTCGTTCGAGCCGGCGGTATATTTAGACACGGAACATTGGGGAAGCATTTAACTTTTCTATTGGAGCGCGAAGGCGTAGATCTGTTCGCGGTGATTAACGCGTCTTCGGGAGCCGCGCGACGCGCCGTGAAAACTGTTACGAAAATATACGGTCGGCGCGACGCGACGCGGCCAAGGGAAATTAAACGAACGGCGCGGCGTGTCCGCGTGCCTGCGCGCCCGTCTACCGCCGTCAAGGCTGCGCGAGCCGCGCGCGTTTTACGATTATTATACGGCGATCGCTTCCCTCTTAACCCTTTGCGATCCATGCCGTTTTAACTGTAAATCTCAAGGAAATTTTCTGGCTCGCAACGTTTCCATTTTATGCGGCAAAGTGCGCTTTTATGAAATTGATTCTTGTGACTTATATTAATAGCTTTACTACTTAACAATTTTAAGAAATTAATCTTTTATTGTATTGGAAGTAAAAATTAGTTCGCTCCATTTTTTTTGTGGTGGAAAATGCATTTATTTCAAGAACAAAATGAATTGGCAGGTTAATCAAAGTATTGTCCATCGCTGTTTACTACTTTTTCCCACCGCTCAGGCAATTTTCGAATACCATCTCGAAAAAATATCTCGTCTTTCGAGGCGATCCAAGTTACAAGCCAATTTTCGATTTCTGCGAAAGAAGCGAATCTGTGACCTGCCAAATCATGCTGCATCCGTCGGAACAACTAGCAATCAGAAGGAGCAATGTCCGGCGAGTACGGCGGGTGAGGTAAAATATCCCACTTGAGCGTTTCCAAATAATTTTTCACAACTTTTGCAACATGAGGCCGAGCGTTATCATGCAGAAGAATGACTTTGTCATGTCTCCGATCGTATTCCGGTCGTTTTTGTCGTAATGCACGACTCAAACGAACCAATTGCAGCCTATACCGATGGCTCGTAATGGAATCGCCAGGTTGTACCAGCTCATAGTATACAACACCCTTTTGATCCCACCAGATACACAACAGGACCTTCGAACCATGAATACTCTGTTTTGGTGTTGATGTTGAGGTCGATGGCAATGATTGACCTGGCATAGCGTAGTATTTTTTCTTCTTGGGGTTATCGTAGAATGTCCATTTCTCATCCCCAGTCACAATCCGATGTAAAAACACCTTTCTTTGTTGCCTTTGAATCAGCTGCTCGCAAGTGAAAAATCTCCTTTCTATGTCTCTCTGTTTCAGTTCATACGGCACCCAATTGCCTTGCTTGTGAATCATTCCCATGGATTTCAATCGTACGGAAACTGCTTGTTGGGTAACTCCCAATGATTCTGCAAGCTCCTCTTGAGTTTGACTCGGATCTTCATCGAGTAATATGTACCTCCAATTTATTGTCTTCAAATTTTTTTGGCTGCCCAGAGCGACGCTTGTCAACAACGCTAAAATCACCATTCTTAAAGCGTCGAAACCATTCCCTACATGATTTATCAGTTGGTGCATTGTCACCATAAACTTGAACAAGCATTCGATGTGCTTCAGCTGCACTTTACTTCCAATTGAAGCAGAAAACTAAAATCTCCCGGAAATGCTGCTTAGTTAACACAAAACTTGACATATTCAACCGAGTAAAAAACAGGTGTATTAAATGAAACTCAAAGCAATAGAAACTGAATGTTGTTGGCAGATATATAATCTCTCAGAAACAATTCAAATCAGTTGTTACTATGAAACGGTCATAACAATTAGAGCTATCTTTTGAAAACAGACCGAACTAATTTGTGCTCCCAATATAACAATTATCGTGAGTGGTGATGGAATAATTTTAGTGGTGCCACAGAGTCGCCACTCGAGGGCGAATGGTTAATTATTGCGCGGCCTCTGCAACTCGCGAAACCCGTTTAACCCGTGGAAAACGTGGAACCCGTGGAAGACGCGTAAGCGCGGAAGAGTTGCCGCGCTGACTAACACCCGCCCAATGGAATGCCCTGACGCATCGACTAATAATAAATCATCGCCGGCGGCGTGTAATCGCGTTATTTCGGACAATTGTTGCCATTAGACGGCGCGGGAAAGTGAATCCCGTGATTTATTGTTGGAGGCCGCGGCGTCGCGTCAGCACGTGCGCGGCAGCTTCGCGATGGAAACTTGATTTCCTAATTAGACGGCCGCCACCGCTGTAAACGCGAAATACAATAGAAGTTTATGCGCGCCATTGCCGGGACGAACTACCGTGCAGACCGTGCAACTATAGCGCGGATATACGCTTGTACACGAAATTAGTCGAACGCTTGCGCTACGAACATTTGACTAAAAATAAAATTGTACGTTTAAAGTTCGGTGAAAAATTGATTTATATAAATAATTCGTTCTGGGACAATATTACTAGAAGAGTAAAGTATTACTCTTTGTTGAGAGTTAATTTAAAAATTTAAAGAGAAAATTAATATATGTAAGCCCGGGGGAACATGATTTGTTAAAATAAACTAATTTAGTATATAGTGTAAATATATATAGTATATGCTATATAAATATACATGTATAAAATATGTATAGTTTAAATTGTTATTGGAGTGATATTTAGGTTAATTATTCGCCGGTCGCCTAATTCAACGATCCTAATTTCCTCGATAGCGTCGCAGTTTTGACGTTTCCCCCCGGACGGTGGATCGTTCCGCGCTCGATTTATTCCGGCCGGTTTAAATCCCGAAGATAAATCGGAGCACGCGAGCGATGCGGTTGCAGCCGGATGCTGGACGCTCCGCGAGATCGCTCCGTGAATTCTTCGGCTCTGCCCGGAGTTTGGAACTTGCGTCGCGGGATTGTTTGTCGAACCGGATGAATGCGCAGTTCATTGTTCTTCTGTGTTACTGTTTGCGGCGAAGGGAGTAGGGAGGAGGAAGAGGGGAGGGAAGTTTGATTCTGTCTGAGTGGAGACGGAACGGAAGGAAGGGATCAGAGAGGATTTGTACTTTCTACGGGGCGGAATTGAAAAATATTTTTTTTGCTTGCCATGTTCCGCTCCAGTTAACTTCCAAAATGGGATTATGGGGGGTAAAGTTGAAAACTGTGGAAAAATAATCTACTTTATGTTTATTTGGATTTTTTTAATTTTTCTACTTATTGGTAAAAATATAGGGGTGGTTTAATTTATTTTAATTTTCTATTTTATTGGTATTTTGATTTTTCTATTTTTTCTTTTTAATTTGTAGTTTGTCTGATTTTTGTCATTTTTTTAAATCTTTTTATTTCATAGTTATTTTGATTTTTTGAACTTTTCTTTCTAGTTTGTAGTTATTTTAATTTTTAAAATTTTTATAATCTTTCTATTTTATATATATTTCAAGGTTATGTCAAGATTATGTTGTTTCTAGTTTTTCTATTTGACAGTTATTTTAATTTTTCAAAGCCTTCTATTTTATAGATCAATTTTTATAATTTTTCTATTTGATAATTATTTCAATTCTTCAAATTTTTCTATTTTATAATCATTTTTAATTTTCGTAATTTTCCTATTTTGTAGTTATTATAGAATATAGTTTCTCTAATTTCTCTATTTTAGAGTTATTTCAATTTTTATAATTTTCTCTGCTATAATTACTTCTCTTAACAGATTATTTATAGCTTTATATTACATCATATTATAATATATTATACAATATTGTACTGTATTGTACTGCATTGTATTTAGTCATATAGCATTATACTATATTCTATTCTATTATATATATATTAGATTTAAACAATATCATATACCTATCATAATCAATACCCCTTGCACAAAGCACGTCACGCGGACGCCACTATAATCTTCACTCATAACAAAAGAATTAAACAAGCGCACATCACATCAACAAATTTTCTAAAAAAATCTGCAAATCTCACCCTAACCATAATATATACAAATTTTTATCGTATAATATCAAGAAAATGATCAGAACACCAATTAAGCAAAATCGTAGCCGAATCGATCAAAATCGTAGCCAAATCACTCACAATCGCGAGCACGTTCCACGCTCTACGCAAAACACGTCCCACGATTCGAACATCGAGCGAGTTTCTCGCGCAAAGTTCCTTCGTTGGGACGCTCGTCGAGACGTTTCATCATCCGGTAGACAAACACAAGTTTCTCCATTAATGTGTCGCGTTCGAAGTTGCGATACGTAATACGCCGCGACGATAACCGACGTATCGCGTAACGCATTCGGTCGCGTCGTGCACGCGAATATAATGCTATTTGCCGTGAAAACATTAAGCGGAACGCGCGCGAGGATCCGGCGAACGTCGGCCGCGAACGGAACGCGTGATGGCAAGAGTTACCCCGGGTGCGGAGAGAAAGAGAGACGGAGTGAGAGAGAGAGAGAGAGAGAAGATCGCGCCTCGGGATTAGGCGAGGGAGAATGATGGTTCTCTCTCGCGGGAAGTTTGGCTCGTTGGACGGCCCAATCATAATGAGCTAATTTGTGATTAGGAGCATTGTATTGAGCGCGAAGCGCTTGCTCATTCAGACCAGGCTACAATTTACCCTATGCCGGCTGCTGAGGACTCGTCAGATGGATGATCGAGACCCTCTGAATATTGCAGTTGGTGCCGAATAGCCGAACATGACGACTAGAATGATCGGAAGTGACCACTAGGGTGACCAGACATGACCCCTAGGATAGTCAGACGGGACTATTAGAATGACCAGAAGTAACCACTAGGATAGCCAGACATGACGACTAGTATGACCAGAAGTGACCACTACATTGGTCAGACATGACCACTGGGATAGTCAGACATTACCACTGGTATGATAAGAAGTGACCACTAGAATGGCCAGACACGACCACTAGGATGACCAGACACGACCACTAGGATTGAGATCCTCTGAATATTGCACTTGGTGCCGACTAGTTCGAAGATATTTAGTCCCACCGACGTGGGACTAAATAAAAGAATAGCCAGACATGACAACTAGGATGACCAGAAGTGACCACTAGAATAGCCAGA
>NC_135772.1:1471914-1483217 GCF_028453695.1 Augochlora pura
TCCTATAAAAAGTTATATACATTAACTCTTAAATAATAGAAATATAAAGATAAGGGAACGTTACTAAATAAAAGTAAATTAAATAAATATTTAAAGATAAATATAAATTTATGCAGACTATAATAACCTTGCATAAATAAATTAAATAATACTTTATAAATTCTCATAAGGTGTTATAATAATTGAAAAAAGAAAAAAGGAAAAATTGCAAAAAGAAAAATGGCACAATTAGAAAAAGAAAAAAGGAATAATTAAAAAAAGGAAAAAAATATCGTCAAATGAATGAAGACAATTTAAAGAAAAGAGAAAAACTACATAGATACACGCGATAGTTCTGAACGCAGCGTTATTTTCAAGTCGCCAAGGTTCGGTGAGCAGGGAATGCAGAAATTGTTGCAGCTAATGCCTCCGCAGGTATTAAGAGAAGTTTTTGTGCAGCTGTCTGGAAAATGTACGCTCTCAGATCGGAGGAGACGCGTCTCGCACGGTTCCTCTTGTAAGACATTTCTTCCGCGCCCTTTCTGTCTCCGCATGCATTTTTTCCCATCTTCTTCCGCGTCCCATTTGTCCCGTCACGAGGGAATAATGCACGACGGTAAATCGTTCCTGCGTCGCAATGATTCCTCTCCCCTTCTCTCTCTTTTTCTCTCTCCTTTCACCCCTCTTACTGTCTTTCCTTTCCTCTTTCACTCTTTCTGTCTCCTTTTCACCCTCTTGCTAGCTTCGTTTTTCTCTCCTTCTTCTCCCCGACACTGTCATTCTCTCTCTCTCTCTCTTTCTCTCTCTCTTTCTGTCTCCTTTCCATCTTCTTGCTGGCTTCGTTTTTCTCTCTCTCTCTCTTCTTTTCACCCTCTTATTACTAGCTTTGTTTCTCTCTCTCTCTCTCTCTCTCTCTCTCTCTCTCTCTCTCTCTCTCTCTTTCTCTTTCTCTCTATCACCATCTTTCACTCTTTCTTGTTCTCCCCGCGATGATCTTAATGACTCCTTGGACGCTTTTTGTGTCGAGAGACATTAAATAGCAGCCGTGCATCTCGCCACATAAAATATTAGAATTTTATTGGGAAATAATTGCACCCTTTCTTTTTATTAAAAGAATTTTAATTTTTTTTTTTCGTTGATTTTAATATTTTAACGTTCTTAATTACTCGTTTAAGCTATTTTACTTATTAAATTTACTTTCTCTGGATAATTGATGGGGAATGTTATGTTGAGGTTATGTCATAACCTTCTTCTCTTCGTCTTGTTAGAGAATAATACTTTGTTCTGGAATGAATTGTTTTTATAAAGAGATTTATTTTTATTTGATAATGAATGATTTTCTCCTTGGACCTTGTGAATGCAAATTATTATTTATGCTGTTCATTGCATAAATTGATTAATTCGATGAAACAAAAAGTGGGGAAGTGCAATGAATTAATGTATATTGTTCTCCAAAATTTTCCTTATAATTTAAATCGAAATAAATATTGTAGAATGCATAAATATGATCGAGATGTACAAACTTGTTTGATGTAGTTTGACAAAATTTCGGAAAGAAATTGCAAGAATTTTGAAAAGCCTGATAAATAACAAATTCAAACAGAGAGAAGAAATAAGAAATGAAATCGTTGTTTAGTAAAAATATTAAGAGAACAATATTTTTGCTAAAGTAGTCAACAGCGATATATCGTTATCCGGCATTAAAAGGGTTAACATATTGTTACGAAGGCTTCGGCCTCGCCTCGTAACAATATTTATAAACATTGACAGAACATTGACGATGCAGACTTCTATTTAATAAAGTAGTGCAATAAAATTCCCCGCAAAACCATTTTATTCGGCACAAAAGTAGACATCTTCGGAAACCAATAAACAAACACGTGGTTGACACTATAGCGAAGAATCGTACACTGAAATTTAAGGTAACATACTGTACTTTCTTGTCGATGAGTCACCATTAGAAGTTCTATACTACTAATGCTGCCTTAGGAGAAGACAGCGAGAACTTATTCAAGGACCAAATATACAAACACATTTATAGAATATTAACAAGTTCGAAATACCACAAACAATGCATTTTTATCAAATTTCTGTCAGTTTCTATCTCGCTCGCCTACTTTTGCCATAAACGACGTAACATCCTTGGCCACCTCGTCAAATTCTGCTCATTTCGACGGAAGTTCGAGCGTCGCGAACCGTTTCATACGAGCCAGGGACAATCGCTACGAGAAGTCAGGATTTAGCTGCTCGGCCGTTCGAAATGTTGTTAAAAACTCGGAGCGCAAATAGCTTGTGCGAACGGGGCGGGTGGAGGAGGTGGAGGAGGAGGAGGGATAGCATTGTTGTCGCTCGGCGGGAATTTCGAAAGAGCAAATAAAACGGGATCGCGCACTCGACCGACTTTCGCGGAAACATTGAAGCATTTCGGGGGGGAAAGGAAATCAGGTTCGAGGTGTATTTACATGATCGGAAGCATGCTTCGGGGGCTCGCGCATCGAACCGCAATTTTGTATGCGAACGGGATCGAGCGCCGCTTCTATGCGCGCAGGCTCTTCGATCGCAAACAGATTGTTGTTTATAATTTATCCGAGCGGATGCGACGGAACGTTTGCCCGTCCCGATGAAACGGTGACTCGAATGTTCCGAACAAACGGCTTTTCGCGATTTCTAACAAATGCGAACATATGGCGGCCGGTTATGATAGTTGTTAAACAAATAGCGGTGTTAATATCATATAATTTTGTTCGGATGGCAAAAGATATAGAAATAGCGCTGACTTTCGGAAATTCAACGCGACGATTGATAAAATGTTTCTTTGTTGTTTTATGAGTGGAATGCATTCGTTGTTATTATTTTTAGATGAAAATTAAACGTATTATTGTGTTACGTATGTATATAAATTTTGACTCTTTGCTTTTAAAGCTATTTTAATTGTAAATTTGACATTATGTTGTGTAGTGTATGAGAAAGTGAATTTTATGCATGCGAAATTTAGTGTTGTTGAGTAACCCTTTATTTCGCAATTGTTAAATGACAAATATGGTGGATATACATACAGATATAATTATTATATCGATATATTACATAAGAATTATTTTATAATTATATTATCGTATACAACGATTGCATCTGTTTGATCCGTGTAATTATATCTGCAATTATCTTATATAAAAATTCTCTTTATTATATAATAACACAAAACAATCACATACAAATATAGCTATTATATAAGACAATATGATTGTAACATAATCATTACACAATACACAGACATAAACACAATTATAAAATCATTTACTTAACTTACTTAAAAAAAAAAAAAACAAATAAATAACCTCTATACTATGACAACTTCATATAAAATTATGACTTAGACAATTTCATATAAACTAAACATAGTTTGCAATCGATACACGCGCCATGCATTTATTTATTTTATTAATCGTTTTAACTAATTAAAATTAACAGTATTCTAAAATCCAATAAACGTTTTGCATTCAACCTGTTCATTTCTGCTGTAATCGCATAAAAACCGCAGTCCAGTTATAAATTCGAAGCTTTCGATTCTCAGATTTTGTCCACGCAGCGAATCATAAGATCCAGATTAAATAAAAATCAGAGCATTCAGCATAATTCTATTCTCCCCTACACGCTAACAACAGACGCAATAACCGGACATCCTACGCTCGCGCATTGATCGCACGGGTTATTGAAAAAACAGCGGCCCGTATCAAACGCGTGCATATCACGCATTGTTCAGCCATTGCAATCCATCGTCGAAGAAATAAGATTGCGTAGGACGCCTCCGCCATTGCATTTATCGCACACGCGTTATTACGCAAAATGCAGCTCTGCGAGCGTTCGCAGAGGTACAATGCCGTTGCATCATTGATCGATGAAAATTCTCGAGCGAAAGGGGTGGGTCACCGAGGGGAAATTTATTAATGAAAATTGAAAGTTGTAAAAATGTTCTCCAACGAAGGAAGTTACGGAACCAATTACCGGCGGGCACTGTGCTCGGCGTTGTTTCTTTTCCGTATCGATATGGTTCACGGGGGAAACCGGCGCAAGCCTCCCCGACGACGACGACGACGACGACGACGCCATCAAAGTTTCGGTCTGGGTTTCCGTCAAAGGCCCCGCAGCCATTGCCGAACCGGTGTGTCCTCGTTGCGCGCCGATTAATCTCCGAAACTGCATAGCGCGCCCGGTGTGTATAAGCGACGCTCACGGGAACGATCAGCTCTCTCGCATTATACCGTTTACAGGGGGAAGGCATCGCGCCGCGCCGTACCGCACAAAATAAAGCTCGGTTTTCGCGTTACGGCTATGCTCACGCCATACCCCATCGAGCTTCAATCACGATCCAGATGAAACTTATTATATTAAGCTGGTGTTCCATGAGTTTCTTTCTTTTTTCTTTTAGATGCGAAATCAATAGACGATATTTCTTGTTTAATCTCAGGCTGGATTTTACGCGAATGATATTATTCGTAACTAAATTACCGTTTTTCTTAATATATAATTTCTGTTTTTATAGTGATGTTAATAAATTTAATAGAAAAACGTTAATAAACGTTATAAATATCGTTGTTTTAATTGAGTAGTGAGACGTTTGAAAAAAATGTGATTTAGAAATTTACTCAGTAATATCTATATATAGTGTATAATATTATGTACAGTGTTAAATACTAGTGTATAGTATTGTATATACTGTAATATAATACTATATAATGTTATAATAATATATAACTGAGTACTGAGACAAAGAATACTGGACAACGACGTTATTTAAAAATATTACTGTATATTGTTTATTTAGTATCTGTATAATACTAAATAATACTGCCTACATACTATTACTGTTATTATATTATTGTATACTATTACTTTAACATTACATACTATTACGTAATATATAAATAATACCACTCATATACTATACATGTATATTGTATAATACATATACTACCGGAACATCATGATTTCTTCAAATCCCTTTCGCACGCACAAAATGTAGACGATTAGTAAATTGTTTTGTAATAAATTTATGTTTTGTACGTTATGTAGTTAAAAAATGTTTTGATTCGCATAAATTAAGTTTCCGAAGTGTTTAAAAGATATGTGAAATAAATTAAGTATTGTTTTTTTCAATTTGAAGCACCTTAAATTATGTTGAATGGCCTTTGGGCACCTTCAAATTTTATAATGAATCGGGATGTTAATTTTGAAAGTGGCCCAACTCCATTCTTGATAAGAAAACGCATATTATTCACTTAATAATAGCCACCATTTAGGAACTATAAATTTAACACACTTAGATGCACTTAAGCAGTATGACTCATTAGTATCCTATACGTATATTTTTAACCCTTTGCACTCGGAGCCAATTTAACTGTAAATCTGAAATATTTTTTCTGGTTCGTGGTATTTCCATTCTATTTAACGAAATAAATTTGTATACATACAAAATTTATTCTTGTGACTCCTGCCAACAGTTTTACTACTTGATAATTTTTTCAATCTGAACCATATTGTTACAAAAATTATTTTGCAACGTAATAGAATAATTTTAGTGGTGCCTCCAGAGTCACCACTCCAGTGCAAAGGGTTAAATTCATTGAAACGCAAAACCTTAACTCTCTTAGTGCCGGACGAAAAAGCCAAATTTCACGGTTTTACTAGGATTTGGAAAAAGTCTCATAAAAACCAAACGAAAAGCGATAGTTACAGAATTCAAAAAGCAGTGTATTAACCCTTTGACTACTGTTGGCGCCTATTGGCGTCCGACACACGTTGGCTTCCCGGTACTGTAGGCGCCAATAGGCGTCAAGATCAAATTTCGCCCCCGTTTATTATTAAATTTGATTAATTATGTATTGTGTAATATTTATGCTATATATATATATATATATATTGTAAAAAAAGCTTAATATTATTGTTGACTTCAAGTAATATTGGTATAATGTAACAGAATTCAATATTTTGAATATTTTCATATACCTCCTCAGAAATGCAGGCCTAACGAAAAACTACGGTCTTGCCAAAGTCTGCCGTAGCCAAAGGGTTAAGGACGAAATTGAGAACGAAACAGCGACGTCAATTTTTCTATATCCATTGGGAATCACATAAATAACAAAGGTATAATTATAAGGCAATCTTTGCCAGTGCGGCGCGGACCGATATATCGGCCTCCGGCGCTAAGAGGGTTAAATATCTCGATTTGAAGATAAATGGAGTTAGGCGACATTCAAAATAAACGTCTCAATTACGGCATTCCGTCTCTAACGCGAGCGCGAAACCCGAAGGTGGGTAAGTAACGCAGGAATAAGCTCGCGAGATAACGTCGCGCACGCGGCGAGGCTTGTTTATTCCGCGCGGCCTCTGCAAATATACAGTTACCACGACGCGGATAGGGTTACGACGCGTGCATCTGCTCCGCCTCTCGTATATGCACCACGCAGCATGCAACTCGCGAAGGCGAGCACGTCTCTCGAACTGGCCTTTTTAAATTCGTTTCCTCTCCATTAACTCCGGCTCGTTCCCCGCTCGCGCGCGTCTTCCTCTCCACCCCCCATGCGCGCTATATCTTTTTCTCGCGCAACCCCCCGCGTCCCTTCTTCCCTCGCCCTCGCCCCCCACCCTCCTCCCACCGGCCTGCCGCGCGTCTTATAAACGAACGACTTCTCCGGCAGGCAGCGAGACATAAGTCCTCGCTCGGTAATATCCATTTGCTGAAACGTGGGCGGGCAGGTGGAGCGACGACGGCCCTTTACGGCCCTCAATCTACACCCCCCGTATGGTGTTCCGCGCGGTCCGAGAACGCGAGAGCTCGTTCCATTCGATTCCCCTATGTTTCTGGGACAAATATAATCTTTCTTCCTCTCTGTCAAACTTTCTCTCTATTTTTCTCTCTGTCAGTCTTTCTCTCTTTCCTTCTCAATCTTTCCTCTCTTTCTTCCTCGCTTTCGCTCGTTCTCGCTCCCCTCGTCTTCTTCTGACGGAGATTCGTCGGCGACGGCTCTCTGTGCTCACCTTTCATCTTGTAATTAGATGCAGCACATGGTTCTTCTTGTTCTTTTTTTTTCTTCTGTTTTGCCAAGATTTTTGAAATGGAAGCGGAATGTTATAATAGCCGAACTGAATTTTATTAATTTCGTCTTGTAATTAGATGCACATGGTTTTGCTTCTTTTTCTTCTTTTATTTTTGATCTTCCGGGAGTTTCGAAATACAAGGGGATTATTCTAATAGCCGACGCCATTGTATTGTTATCGAATGACCGGTTTTAGATACTATTTATTATTTATTATTTATTGACTCTCTATGCTCACCCTTCATCTTGTAATTAGATGCACATGGTTCTCCTTTTTTTTCTCCTTCTTCTTTTTCTTTTTTTTCATCTTTTTCTTGCGATCTTCTGGGATTTTCGAATTACAAGAGGATTATTCTAAAAGCCGACGCCATTATATTGTTATCGAATGACTGGCTTTAGATGGTATTTATAATCATTGACTCTCCGTGCTCAGCTTTTATCTTGTATTATTTAGATGCAGCACATGGTTCTTGTTCTTCGTCGTCTTTTTCTTTGTTTTGTCAAGATTCTCGAAATGGAAGCAAATATTATAATAGCCGACGTGATTTTATTGAATTCATATTGTAATTAAATGCACATGCTTTTGTTTCTTCTTCTTCTTTTTCATCTTTTATTTTTGATATTCCAGGATCTTCAAAATACAAGAGGATTATTCTAATAGTCGACGCTAATGTAGTTTTATCGAATGACACTCATTAGATGGTATTTATAATTATTGACTCTGTATTTTCACCTTTCATCTTGTAATTTAGTTGCAGCACATGGTTCTTCGTCTTCTTTTTCTTCTTTTTCTTCTTTTTCTTTATTCTGTCAAGATTCTCGAAATGGAAGCAAATATTATAATAACCGACGTGATTTTATTAATTTCCTTTTGAAATTAGATGCACAGGGTTTTGCTTCTTTTTCTTCTTTTATTTTTGATCTTCCGGGATTTTCGAAATACAAGAGGATTATTCTAATAGCCGACGCCATTGTATTGTTATCGAATGACTGGCTTTTATTAAATTCGTCTTGTAATTGGATGTACATAGTTCTTCTTCTTTTTCTTTCTTTTCTCCTTTTTCTTGCGATCTTCTGGGATTTTCGAAATATAAGAGAATTATTCTAATAGCTGACGCCATTGTATTGTTATCGAATGACTGGCATTAAATGGTATTTATTATTTATTGACTCTCCATGCTCAGCTTTCCATTTTGTAATTTAGATGCAGCACATGATTTTTGTTCAACGTTTTATATATTTATTCACAATATTTGTTCAACGTTTGTGTTACTCGCGACTAATGTTACAATAATAATCGTTTAGAATTAGAACAAGCGTCACGGTGTTGCTTCTATTAACTAACGTGAAACAGCTGCTTTTAGTTCTTCGTAAATAAATAAATATATATTTGAAATAGTTTATAATAAGTATTTAACGTACTAATATTACAGTAAATATTAAATATATATCAGATAACGAAACATACATTAAATAAATAAATATTCTGTAAAGTTGAAGGAAATTCCTCGACTTTTGTGTTAACTCTCTGACGTATTTTACTCAGATAAATAAGTACACAATAAAATCTCCTATAATATTTATTATATAGCCGCTTAGATATTTTATTCATTTACTAGAACAACGAGGCAGCAATATCGACAATATCGCAAACACAAAGTAAGCGTTTCATTATATTAAAAAACTACAATAAAATTCCTCTGCCACGTGTCTCTATCTATTCTCCAAAATCCTATGTCTTAACCCTTTAACTACTGTTGGCGCCTATTGGCGTTCGACACATGTTGGCTTCTTGATACTATAGGCGCTAATAGGCGTCCAGATGAAATTTCGCCCGTTTCGCCCGTTTATTATTAAATTATTAAATATCGTAAAAATATCTTAAAATTAATATTCACTTCAAGTAATATTGGTTTAACGCAATATAATCTAGTATTTTGACTATTTCAATATATGTACTGCCACAGAAATATAACAATCGGTGAACGTCGCGAGTGAATTCGTACCGTACCGGCGCGTGTCAAAGTCTCCCGTAGCCAAAGGTTTAAAGAGTTAAAATATTCCACCTAGACTAGCTTACTCTCCAACCTAACTCGCCAAGCACAATTCGCTGATTATTCGAAACAGCGTCGACCAAGTACTCGGCGCGTTGCAAATCGAACTCGATTCCCAGAGCAACTTCATCAAAGATTCCAGAGCAGTGCGTTACATTATTGTATTCTATTCGCGTGTATCGAACGAATTTCGTATCCGCGGTCGGCGGTAAATTAGCGGTAAGCCGACACACGCACAGTCGAATGACTGAACCATGACGAGATCCTAAACTCCACGGCAATCCGGGGTCGCTGGTTTCCGAGAGCAGGCTAAGCTCGGCCTACCTCGCGGGTCCCTAAGATATTAATATTTACCCCATAATAACAGAGAGAGAGAGAGAGAGAGAGAGAGAGAGAGAGAGAGAGAGAGAGAGAGAGAGAGATGTTAGGAGAGCAGCGGCAGGCTTACTGTCAGCAAACGCAAAGCGTCCGCGCGGTGGAACCACGCCGTGGAACGCATTAGCGGGGGCGGATCTCTCTCGCATCAACGAAAATTATTCAACAACGTCGACCGCGAAATGCCGCGGATTTCCCGGGCCGAATTCGAAAAGATTACCACCCGTTAGCCTGCCCCGGCCCCCGCCGTCCCTCGGAACTAATTCGTCGCGGCCATATTTTTTCGGTCGACTTTGGACGCGGGGGCGACGCGGGGCGACGCGCGGAGAGGAGGCGGGGAGAGGGGGGTGGGTTCTGGTAACGCGCCGAGGTATTAGCATTAAAATCCTCTATTTCGCGGCGGCGGAGAGAAAAGGGCGACCGGCTAAAAAGCGCAGGAAACAGGGAAAAACCACGGTATTATCCAGACTTTGCGGTTGCATTACCGCCGCCGAATGATAGAATCTCTCTCGTAAAGAGCGGCGCATGAACAGCCGGCGCGGCGGCTGGCCGCCGGACCGAGTTTATGGTAATGAAATCTAGATTACATTTTCGGTTATCAACGCGTGCAGGAGATCTATGACGCGCGCGCGCACGTCAAAATGTCAAAAAGAAGATACTGCTTCTCGCGAACTGAGAATTGTTAATATTGCAGGTGGAAGCAGTAGTTTTTGTTTAAACGGACACTGTTTTATCCAGCTTTTATTTAACGCTTTGGCAAGCTTTTATTCAACGTTTTATCAAGCTTTTATTCAACGTTTTATCATGTTTTTATTCAACGTTTAGGACAATCATTATATAAAGGAGAGCTGACTGTTTTTTGCGAACCGATACTGAAACTTATTAACCCTTTTTACCGTACCATTTTCTTCACAATTAATATGACTAGAATTTTTCCGATCGCACTAATTTCTTAGAAGGAAAAAATATTTATTTCACTCGAATATTTAAATATTGGTGACGAGAGAATAAAGTTCGATTTTTCCTTAAAGGAACAGATGAATATTCGTATATAACTGCTTATTATAATAAAATTCTATTACGGGTCTGACTCGCGAAAGTACGGCAAGGGGTTAATATTAGAGCTGGAAGCAACACTTTTTGTTTAAAAGAAACACTGTTTTATCAAGCTTTTATTTAACGCTTAGGACAATCTTTATATAAAGAAGGACCGACTGTGTTTCGCGAACCGACACTGAGACCTCTGAACAGTCCACGAAGCTTGTAAATCCCCGATTCTATTATGACAGCGTTATTCGCGACGCCCTATGACCACTTAAGGTGACAGAGCTGACAGAGAGGCGAAGGACGCCGCACGCTTTTCAACTTGGAATAAATACTATATTTTAAAACAAAGTAGCTCGAGCACACGGGTCTGTCGAGTATGTTTCGCTGTTGCGTCGAGAGACGAACTGTGTTCCGAAGATGGACGGTGTGAAAAATGTAAGTTCGGTGTAGGTGTGCTTTTCATTCCGAGGCGAGCGGATTCGCTGATCGCAACTGTTTGGTCATGGAGGAAAGGCGCGGTTGTTCGCGACGATCGGCTACGAATTAAAGGGAACAAATGACCGCCTGCGATTCGAAAGTCCCTCGCAGGTACATCTGTACCTTTGCGCGACGTTCGCGAGAAATCCGCTTGTCCCGGGAAAGTAACGTGGCAGGTGGTCAATCGGAAAGGAGTCTCAAATTGAACAATGCAGGCGAAAATGACGGATGCGACGATGGCTCGACCTTTGGTTGCTAAATGTAGACGATAATTCAG
>NC_135772.1:1483317-1488350 GCF_028453695.1 Augochlora pura
AGAGAGAGAGAGAGCGAAAGTGAGAAAGAGAGAGAGACAAAGAGAGAAAGAGAGAGAGAGAGAGAGACAAAGAGAGAATGAGAGAGAGAGACAAAGAGAGAAATAGAGAGAGAGAGGGAGAGGGAGAGTAATATAGAGGGAGAGAGGATGCGAGAGAAAGAGAGAAAGCAAGAGAAAGAGAGGGAGAGGGCGTACGTTGATTGAGTGAGTCCCTGGCCGTCCGTATCGTACGGGCGCAACGTAACTTAATAATCTTCGAACAAACACGGCTTCATCATTAATTATCGCCGGATATATCCGAGTTTAAAACTGTTGGGAAGCTACGCGATATCGGCCGATACTGTGTGCCGTGCAAATACACTTGGCAAATATGGGATAAGCGCGATTCGAAGCTCTCTCGGCCGGGAGAGAGCTCGCTCGCCCGCGCTCTGCTCGCTTCCGCCCCCGAAATCATAGATAAAGCTTCTACGTTCAATTAAACGTAATTCACCGGCCTCGACGTGTGTGCAGGTGTGTCCGGGCTTTTCGGATGTTTCGCTTCGCAGAATACCGCACGAGGATATCGGGGGAAAAAGAGGGCAGAGGGAGATATTTGATTTTTAAGGTTGGTACGTTCTTGATTTGATTAAATATTTCATCGATGATGTGATTTGATTGATGCAGCGTTTATTTCAGACATTATTATTATATTGTTAATGCTGTCGTTATTGTTATTGTATTATTATCATTACATCATTATTATTATTATCGTTATTATTAGATTGTTATAATATGTTATTATTATCACTATTATATTATACTATTCTTATTATTATATTATTACATAATATCATTATACGATATTATATTTGAAATTCTAGATAAATTATATGTAATTTGTAAGCAATAAATAATTTATATGGTATATAATTTACATAGAACTAACGAGCAATTTTTGTAGAATCTATTTGTAACGTGTATGTAATTTATATATAATTTGTATAAATTGTATAGAAATTGCAGATAGATTACATGGATATATAATTTAATGACGATATACATTTACTGAATATCTAGATTTAATGAATGTATAATTTATTTATAATTTCTACAAAGATTGTATATAATTTATATATAATTTACATAAATTGTATATGAATTATATAAATGGTATACAAATTCTATATAAATTGTATATATATATAGTACATGAACAATATAATTTATTTATAACTTCTATACAATTTCTATAAATCATATATAAATTATATACAAGTTATGCACACATAAATTATATAAAAGTTATATAGATACAAATTATATAATATATAATTTAAATACATACATATGAATTATAAAGAAATTATACAAATTTGATTAGACCAAAACGTGACAACGTTAACCTAACAATATAAACGTAAAATTGCAGCAAGACCGGACCGGGACTCGACCGGTATCGGCACGCTGCTCGATGGCCGCGGAATAAAAATTTGTTTCCGCCAGCGCGGCGGCCGCGATTACTATCGGGATAAAACCCGCCCCTTCCGGGCGGCCGCGTTTTTCGACGTGATACCGGTTTATTTTTCGGTCGATGCGACGCACGAACGCGTCGACAAGCCCCGACGGAATTTTATTCCTCGCCGGGTTGTAAAACGCGCGCCCCGGCCAAATTCGGGGCGAGCGGAGAGAGCTCGGACTCTCCTCGGAACGGCGGCGGCGGCCCCGTCTGCTCTACGGGGAATTGCTTCTTGCACTCGAGAATTTTCCCGACCGGAGAAATATCCCGTCGAGGAGAGATCCTAATAATGTCCTGACAAGTTTCGTGGCAATTTTTACACCGCCGCGCCGCGGCGTGCGCTTCAATTTCCACGGCTGGATTTCTCGGTGATCGGCCCGTTGAAATCGGTAAAATGGCTGCCGTGGAACGTTTCCGGGATAACGTTGACGAAGGTTTATTTGGAAAAATTGTGAACTGGTGAGGCGTAATGTTAACGTTTTAATGTTTAATGTTTTCAAGTTGACGAAGATAAGTTTACTTTGAAATTTTGAGAAAAGGTGAAGGGTAATGTTAATTTGTAGAAATTGTTATGGTGTGCAAATCGAAATCGGGTAAAATGAATTTTTCTATTAAGAATTTCTGTTTTATTGTAAATTTTATTTAATTTTTATTTAATAAATTATTATTAAATTGAATTTAATTTTAATTATTAAATTGTAATTTTATTTATCTGAGTATTGCAAGAGTTTCAAGAGTGACAAGTTTCTTTCAGTTTTTTGTGGTGTGACGTTTATTGACGACAAATTAGGAGACGGAATAATGGTATATAATAATTATGGTTATCTGAGAATATAGGTTATGTATGGTACTTTTATTTATTTAGTTAACGAGTCGATATATATTTAGTGTAGAATGTATATTCTAAATTGTGGTTATTAAATGACACAAGTTTACTGTGAGATTTTTATTTATTTAGTTAACGTGTCGATATACATATATATGTAATGTATAGTTTGTCAAGGATATGTCAAATGAAGAAATAAATAAAAATATTGTAATTAACATATATTTAATATATATAGACAATAGACAATATGCAACAAAGAAAAGAAGAATAAAACTATAGATTTCTCTCAAAAACTATAATACTTCTAATCCATAAATTTAGTCGAAAAATGCTGAATTATTTTATTGAATTAAATTAAAACTTCAAAGCTAACTTATATGGCATCAATTACTTTTTCAACAATAATAATTTTCAGAAATTAAATATTAAACAATTATGTCATCTACATATGACTGACGCGACAGTCGAAGTTTATGAAAGAAGAAGATGAAAATAAAACTTCGACTGTAAAGGGTTAAAACAAAGTACCCTCGCCATTAAATTGCTACAATAAGAATAAAAATAACATATAATATTATTAATAATATATAATCTCGAATAAGAGTAAAAATTCCAATAATACTTCATCCTATAATCAGCGCAAGTATTTAACAATTGTCAAACCGATCGACGCGTCGCGCAAATCCGTCGCCCGAAATCGCGAAACGGGAAAAGAAATTCTCGTCGGCCGTCAAAGAAAACATCAAAGGAAGACGCGGAAAGCGCGTATCCGCGTCGGAAGGCACGGGAGTTATAAACGACGTAGCATTATACCGTCGTCATTTTGATGCTCGACCACGAGACGGGCCTCGAGCCGTGTAGTCGCGAAGGGGAGGAAGGGGTGGGGGCGGGCGCGGGAGGGAAAACGGTTTCCGCGGGAATTTCGCGAGCGGAAGAACGCGTCGACGTGCCTCGCTCGAAGGCGGCGGAGTTTAACGACACCCCGGGGGGGCGGTTTTCGAGCGGGAACGACAGCCTCGAGCGGAGAGGGAGGGGGGGGGGGGGGGGAGAGAGAGAGAGAGGCGCCTGGCTGTAGAAACGGGACCGAGGGGTGGCCGGAGAACGCGCTCGGAAGGGGTAACTAACCGAGATGAAGCACGAACAAAGGGAAGAAGGTAAACGAGAACCGGGCGCAGATTAACGGACAAATTGGTTATCTATCGGCCGCAACGGCGCCGCGATTTTTTTCCTCCGAGCCCCGTAGTAATGGCCGCCATTAAGCACGCCCCGCCGCCGCCGCGACACGTGCGGCTCCTTCGGAGGATTTTTCATTCGCGCGCTCGCAAGACGACTCGGGATCGATACGGCCACCGACTTGTTTCTCGCGAAATGATACTGAGACTTGTTAATATTACAGATGGAAGCAACAATTTTTGTTTAAAAGAACACTGTTTTAACAAGCTTTTATTTAACGCTTCATCAAGATTTTATTCGAAGCTTAGGACAATCTTTATATTGCATAAAGGAGAACTCATTGAACTTTCGTGAACTGACACTGAGACCTATTAATATTAGAACTGGGAGCAACAATATTTTTTTTAATACTATATTACAGCTGGAAGCAACAATTTTTGTTTTAAAGAAGCATTGTTTTATCAAGCTTTTATTTAACGATTCATCAAGGTTTTATTCAGCGCTTAGGGCAATCTTTATATTACATAAAGGAGAACTGACTGCTTTTCGCAAACTGACACCGAGACCTATTAACCCTTTGCACTCGAGCGGTTACTGTGAGGCACCAATGAAATTGTTATATCACGTTGCAAAATAATTTCTGTAATAATAAAGTTTGCATTTTAGGAATTGTTAAGGTTATGTAACGTTGATACGAATGATGAGAAATAATTATACACGTGTATAGAATGCACTTTGTTGTATAAAATGGAAATATTATAAGCCAGAGAAATTATTTCAGATTTTCTGTTGAAATGGCTTCGACTGCAAAGGGTTAATATCAGAACTGGGAGCAACGCTTTTTGTTTTAATATTACAGCTGGAAGCAACATTTTTTGTTTAACAGAAACACTGTTTTATCAAGCTTTTATTTAACGCTTAATACAATCTTTATATAAAGGAGTACCGACTGTGTTTCGCGAACCGACACTGAGACCTCTGAACAGTCCACGAAGCTTGTAAATCCCCGATTCTACTATGACAGCGTTATTCGCGACACCCTATGACCACTTAAGGTGACGGAGCTGGCAGAGAGACGCAGGACGCCGCACGCTTTTCAACTTGGAATAAATATTATATTTTAAAACAAAGTAACTCGAGCACACGGGTCTGTCGAGTATGTTTCGCTGTTGCGTCGAGAGACGAACTGTGTTTCGAAGATGGACGGTGTGAAAAATGTAAGTTCGGTGTAGGTGTGCTTTTCATTCCGAGGCGAGCGGATTCGCTGATCGCAACTGTTTGGTCATGGAGGAAAGGCGCGGTTGTTCGCGACGATCGGCTACGAATTAAAGGGAAAAAATGACCGCCTGCGATTCGAAAGTCCCTCGCAGGTACATCTGTATCCTTGCGCGACGTTCGCGAGAAATCCGCTTGTCCCGGGAAAGTACCGTGGCAAGTGATCAATCGGAAAGGCGTCTCAAATTGAACAATGCAGGCGAAAATGACGGACGCGACGATGGCTCGACCTTTGGTTGCTAAATGTAGACGATAATTCAG